>NW_016107336.1:5656681-5733521 GCF_001604975.1 Cebus imitator
CACCTATGAGTGAGAACATGCGGTGTTTGATCTTCTGCTCCTCTGTCAGTTTGCTGAGAATGATGGTTTCCAGGTTCATCCATGTCCCTACAAAGGACACGAACTCATCGTTTTTGATGACTGCATAAACTGCGTTCTTTCTGAAGGATGGCATCCAGAGCTGTGCCTCACAGCAGCGTAGACATCAAGGTTTCCATCTAGGCTCTATTTCCTTTTTTCTGTTGTGGAGACTTTAGAAGTCCCTTAAGAGAGGATGTGTGATGGTACAATTTCTGTTACTTTTCCTTATTTTGTGGTCTTTCACAAGTAAGGCTTTAGCTTGGTGTGTAATTTTAGGTTGAGAATGATTGACATGCTGAAAATTATTCTGCTGTCTTCTGGCTTTTATGGTTGCTTTGAAAAGTGTGTTACTAGGTTTTTATCATTGTTTTGAAAGTAAACTCCAATTCTCTTTCATTGCTACCAAGACTCATTTTGTTCTATGTTTTGCAGATTCTCTGTGATGTTTGCAGGTATGAATTCATTCTTACATATCTTGTTCAAGATCTATTATGTTTCTAAATATGAGAGCATCTGCCTTTGGTCAATTCTCCAAAAAAATTTAGTGATTATCTCTGTATTTTCTCTCCCTCATTTTTTGTATATTCTCTTTCTACAACATTTAATGTACATCTTGTTCAATTGTTCTATTCACTATATTTATTAACCTTATTTTATATTGTTCATCTCTTTATCTCTCTAAATTGCTGTTTAAGCAATATCTTTCTCTGCATTTTCCAATTTGCAAATGATTTCTTCAGCTGGATCTAATGTGCTAACTCATCATTCAATATTTTTTCAAATCACTTTTTTAAGTACTAATTTGCCTCTTTCTTTTTAAATTCATGTTTTAATTTTAATAATGTTAATAGTAAATATCAATATTAATAATTCTACATTTGATGTTTTAGGTGATCTGATACTACTGTTTCTTTTTGTTCGCAGTGGTTTGTATATTTTCTAATTTTGAACAGGGAGCTTATATCCATAAGTTATCCATGATAACTCTCTGAGCTTGGGTTGGAAAGTACATCTCTTCAGAGAGGATGCACATTTGCCTCTGACCGACTCTGGGGTGCTATGAATCTAGAACTGTTAAATTAATTCCTTGCCTTAGGGTTTTTAAAATCATGCTGACAGTGTATATTTTATCCCCAAATAAGCATGTTTCAAATGATTGAGAAGATTATTTTTATCTTACATTGATTCAATGATGAGACAGAACCATTTTTTTAATCTTTATTTTCCTAGGAGGAAAATATTTCTCCAGATAAATTTTGACTAAGGGTGTGGCCTTCTGAAATTTCCTGGATTTATCCTAATAGGAGGTGGTTTCAAGTCACCAAGTTGTGTGAGCCCAAGCATTACTATCACATGCCATTACAATTTAAGTCTCCGGACTACTGAGATTAACAAATAGCCCCAAGAAAGTCAACATTTTACAGCCTGCTAAATACTCTGGTTTTAGCATCCTGGTTCCTTATGTTCAGTTGCACATTAATTTATAAGGATGTTTGTTAGTTTTATCCCCTGCAAGTTTAGTTTCTTTGTTGGTTCATTTGGCATAGAAAAATATCTAGTCTGTCAAAAATCTCAAAAATGCTGCTGAAGGTCTTGAAAAATTTAGAAATCCAATAAAACTTAATCCTGGGAATATTGATTTAGGAAAATTAATAAACAAAAAGGGTTCTATAGGTTTCTAATAATTAACCTGTGTTAGTTCTAAAGAGTATTATCAACAAACTCTCAAAAGATTAGTAAGAAATAAGCAGACATCAGTAGGGTTCAGAATGAACTTGTTAAAATTAAGTTTCAAGATAAATAACATTTTTGGACAAGGTCACTCATTTAATAGAACACCAGATAATAGCATTGTATCTACAATATTTAGCAACAATTGAAAAATGTAATTGAATGAATAAATATGGATAATGGAGTTGATATTATGTATCTCAATTTGAGCAAGGCTTTTGAAAAGAAGTCTCATGCAGTCTTAGTGGATGAGCTACAGTGTAGCAGATGTTGGTCTCCTGTCCACATCCCCTCAGCACTCAGCATTCTGATATCTCATTACTACAAGCGCCTGCCACTTTCTGCCTGAGGACTTCTCTGTCTCCAGAAATGTGCTTGGGCCACTTACAGACCTGGGACTTAACACCTCTGTGAAATGCACTCAGTCGTTGAAAGGAGAATCATTGGATCCATACCCCAGCTTCCTCCTCATCACTCCACAGAGCGTCCCATGTTGGTTTCCTTCTTTCCTTTCCCTGCCTAACTTCCCATTCTCCTCCACCAGCACTTTCTGAGAAAGAAACCTCCTAAGCAAACGACCTTTCTTCAAATCCTAGTCTTATAGCATGCTTCTTGGGGAGCCGAGTATAACACTTGGAAAATTATGGACTAGATTCTAAGACAAATAAAATTGTTTCATAAACCAAGTAAAATAGTTTCATAACTGAGTGGTTACTACTTGGTTTATGTAAATCAGAAGGAATGTTTTTGATGATACACTGTGAGGGTATTTTTTCCTTCTCTTTCTCAGTCTTATCAATACTTGAATAAAGATGTGGAAAGTTTTGTGATGAATTTGGAGATGACATAGTATTGGTGCAGTGGGTGATGTAATGAGTACCTTAGATGAGAAAACCAGGACCCACACAATTTTTAATAGGTTAGAAAACTGCTAAGTGTAACAGAATTATACTAATTGATTAAGGTATTGCAATTGAGTATTCTCACATGTGGGATATTATTTTGTGATAAAATTTTAGAGGTATTAGTTAACAATAAACCAGGCTAATTAACAGGATATGTGGCTGATAAAAATGAAGATATAATCTGGGGTTAGATTAATAAAGAAGCAACTAGACCAAAGGAGGTGAAAATTATGTTTAAATGATAATAAACAGACAATAGTGTTGGAACATTATGCTTTTTCTAAAAAAAAAAAAATCAACTTTCATTTTAGACAAAGGGAGTATGTTTGTAAGTTTGTTACATGGGTATATTGCATCTAGGTAGTAAGCATGGTACCCAGTAGCAGTTTTTCAATTCCTACCCCCATTTCTACCTTCCCCCTCTGGTAGTCTGTAGTGTCTGTTGTTCCCATGTTTAGGGCCCTGTGTGTTCAATGTTTACCTGTCACTTATAAGTGAGAACATGTGTTATTTGATTTCCTGTTCCTGTGTTAATTCACTTAGGATTATTCCTACCGTGTGCATCCATGTTGCTGAAGAGGACACAATTTCATTCTTTTTTATAGCTGCATAATATTCCACAATGTGTATGTACCACACTTGCTATGTCTGATCCCTTATTTATGGGAACCTAAGTTGATTGCATGTCTTTGCTATAGTGAATATCATGGCGATAAACATACAAATGTGTCTTTTTTGTATAATGGCTTATTTGCCTTTGAATATACACCCAGTAATGGGTTTGCTGGGTCAAATGGTGGCTCTGTTTTAAGTTCTTTGAGAAATCTTCAAACTGCTTTCCACAGTAGGTGAAGTAATTTACATCCCTACGAACAGTGTATAAGTATTTGCTTTTCTTCGCAACCTCACCAGCATCTGTTGTTTTTTTTTTTTTTACATTTTAATAATAGTCATTATGACTGGTGTGAGATGATATTTCATTGTGGTTTTAATTTTTGTTCTCTGATGATTAGTGGTGTTGAGCATTTTTTCATATGTTTGTTGGCTGCTTGTATGTCTTGCTTTGAAAAGCATGCCTGTTCATGTCCTTTGCCCATTTTTTAATGATATTATTTGTTTTTTGCTTGTTGATTTGTTTAAGTTCCTTAGAGATTCTGGATATTAGATCTTCGCTGGATGCATAGTTTGTGAATATTTTCGCTCATTCTTTAGGTTGTCTATTGATTTATAGTTTCTTTTGCTGTGCAGAAGCTCTCTAGCTTAGTTACGTCACACGTGAATTTTTGAACATCGTGCTTTTGATAGGATAGAAGCAATCTCTTGAAGACTAGAGAAAGGAGGTTGGAGACATTTGGAAATATTATATTAAAAAAGATGAACAAAATATGGTCATTTAGCATCAGGAAAAGAAGAATTAGAGAAGATGATAACTGTTTTCTATTGTTGAAAGATGTGGCCTGTGGGAGAAGAATCAGACATGCTCAAATAATCTTTAAAGTCATTCATGTCTGTATGGCCAGGGGCTAATTCAATGCTTTACGTACAGTAGGAGCTCAATAAATGTTTGTTAGATGAATGAACAATTAATGACTGTACATATTCATCTATTTTAGCTGAGAGAAAACAACTTCTTTTTGTCCATTTTCCTGTGTCTATCCAACTTTTTTATCTGTCTCATAGTTGAAGCCATTCTGTGGATAGTGAAGTTATGATGCAGGATCAATTTTATGTCCTACACAATATCTCCACATAACCATGATTCTATAAATGCAAACTATGAAGACAATGATATTGATGCCTCTTGGTAAATACAGTCCCCAATTTCTTAGTTCTTTTCGTATAAACTGCCCTTGTGTTCATTATCTACAGCAGTGGCAAACATTTGTGGCAATATTTGCTTCAGTCTCTTGCCGTGGCCGTTATCTTTTCCCTCTGTATTCTATTTGAATTATCTTGGTCTTCAATCTGCTTAAATCTTCTTAATGTATCAGTCAAATTTATGATAGAATGGGATAAGTCTATTGACTTCTGTTATTCCTTGCGCCAAGATTTTCCCTTTTCCCAATTAGGTTATTCTTTTTAAAGAACATATTTCAGGTTGTAGGTTAGATGAAATCACATAATGAAAACTATATAAAGTGCTTCTTTTTGTTTGAGCCTTTGGGGGTCCTCAAATCTAGTCCAGCGGGATAACTAGTTTTTTGAATTTTCTTTTTACAAATATGACTGCCTTGACCTTGTAGGTGCTTGCTTGCTGTGGATTTGGGAGAGAGCTGGCTTCTCTTGGGCATGCTTCATATCCTGCTTTGATGGCCCTTCCTCTCAAAAGCTTGCCTTGTTGTGACTTTCTCTATGAGCTTAGCAGCATCTCTGGAGGGCCCTTCAGCACTGTCTCCTGTTGCATCAAGGTTTGCATTCCACTGTTGTACAATGTCTCTTCACTTTTCTGCACATCTACCAAACAGCATAAGTTATATTCTCAGTGTTTAATCCTGTGCCTCCTAAATAATAGGCATTCACTGACTACATGATAAGTATTTGTTTAGAACAAGTTTATCAAAAGGTATCTTTGGCTGTGTGAAGGTATTATCATCCTGTTTGTAATATTATTTCTCATCTTGTTTTATGTCTCAGTGTAGTTGGACTCCAAATTGTAACGAGTTGTATCCCTAAATTAACATGCACGTTTTGCAAATGGTTTCACAATTCTTTGCATTTTAAAGGAATTGACCCACTCAAAATATTTCAAAAACATTTCTTTTTTAAGAAAACTAGACTTGGAAATATACCCTGTACCTTTTAATAGCTGTGTTTAGATGTGTGACCTTGGACAAATCAGCTAACCTCTGTGGATGTCAGTCTCCTTACCTGCAAAAGAAGGAAGGACTGGATCATCTCTAAGGAATTTTCGAAAGAAAACATTAATTCTATGATGGAGAAAAGTCTTAAGTAAAACCTTTGTATTTCCTCACCCTCCCTTTTCCACTCGCTGCAAAGACACCCTGATCCTTTCTTCTTTTCTTGGGGCCTGATTGTCTCTTCTTGTTTATAGCTGCCACTAATTTGCTCATTTGCTTGCTGGAAAATAGCTAATTAAAACCCACTTCAGCTAACAAGCTGACTGGGACCGTGCAAATGTCACTCTCTGCTGTCTGCTATTTCCGTTTATACTTTACATTATTAGTGTTGTTTTTCCTCTCTCTGTTAAAATGAATGCGAGAATAGATTTAGCGTCCTCTTCACAGGTGTGCACTGGTACAAGGCCTCCATCCCAGGAAAGTGCTGCTGCTTTATGGCGCTTCAGCACTTTGAGTGTTATTACCCCTGACAGTTAATGGTTTCAGACTACACTGCTTGTTAGCTAGGTTTTTGAACAGCTTCATCTATCTTTTTGTTTTTACAGTGACTGGCCACATTAAGTGTATGTGTCTGAGCTATTAGTCCCGTCTGTTCGTCGCATGCATTTCATTTGGTTTAGGGTTCTTTTCTTCTCTCTAAAATTAGCACGTATTGTCATCCATATACTTCAACACATCGACTTTTGTTATAATTATGCTGTCATCATTGTGCTTCCACACATTTGCTAATTTATTGTAGCTAAATTAGACCTAATATTAGCAATTTTGCAGCTGTTCCTTTAGAATATACATGGCCATATATTTGTACTCTAGTTGGTAATTATATTTCTCAGCAAGAGAATGGACCACATTTTCAGGAGGGAAAGAGTGGGAAAATGGGAAAATGGGGATTACATCAAAACAAACTCACCTGAGACTGGAAAAGAGAGCAAGGAAATACGGAGAAAAAAATGCATTACAGAAAAGAGTTAAAGGCAGATTCCAGACTAAGCTAACAGCAGCAAATGCTTATGCAGGGTTGCACAGTTCAAAGGGCTTACATAGGAGGTCTGACACTGGCAAAGAGAAAGCATCCCTGGGCAGAGACTTTCTCTACTATATTCTGTTCCTGTGAATGTGCTAACACAAGGAATTGATGGTAGCCTCTTAACGAACTGCAAAGCAAAGGAGTAGAGGCTGTATGGGGACTTGCATGAAAATGTGGTATACAGTCTATTGACATACAAGGCTTAAATGTTTTGGTTTAAATATGTGCCCGAGTGGGAGAATATGAGGATATGAAAATGATAATTTTTTAGATTTTTAAAATTTTGTTTGGAATAATGCAGTTTCCTGCTTTGTTTATATCTGCAGATGATATTTGAAGGAATATGAAAAATGTGTTTTCGATATGTGACTGGTGTGTTGTATGTGCCTGTGTGAGTATGTGTGAATATTTTGTATTTTAGTTTGGTTATGAGACTTTAACATAATACAAGCATCTAAAATGATGCAGTGCCAGTTTTGGCATAATGTATGACACAAGGTAAATGATCAACAAGACAGATTCTCCTAGGAAAATAAACTGCCTTGTATGAGTAGTTGAGTGTTTTGGAAAGCCACCTGGGTACTGTTTAATATATTGAGTTAGAAATTCATCTAATGAGACCCTCATGGTCTAAAAGAATTAATGAGAATTCTCATAGTACAGGGATCTATTCCTAGAAGGTAACTTACTAGAAGAATCTAGTTCAGTAAGTATTGGTTGTTATGGATACTATTCTGTTTTGATGGGTCCAAAACATTGTGTACAGTGATTTGAAACAAAACAAAACTTACAATGGTATTCATGACTTGACCTTGAGAATATATCTTTGGCAGGTTGTTTTCCTGGGAGTAATAACCTATGTAGTATATTAGAAGTTTGGTTATACCAACCCTCCTAGATGTCAATGTTTTCATTCTGGTTGGGTCACAAGAGATAGATTTTCATCACTGACTATTCACCACTCTGACTGCCCTCTTCTGCGTCTTCCTCAGTAGAGCTGAATATCTCATTTCTCCTTTCTTCAACTAATGAAATCCTGTTCTTCAGCTCTTAGAAAGCAAAGCAAGTCAAAATAGCTCAAATATTTTGCAGCATACTCCTCCCTGGAATCTTATATTTTTATAGAAAACTCCCTTAAACTTAAAAAAATTTGATATTTTAGTAGTGGAATTAGAGGAGAATCAATTGGTGGGGAAGTAGAAATTTGGAGGGAGCTCATGAAACCAATGCATACATTTAACGTTTTTCCTTTAAAAGGGTAATAGTCTTACGGGAACTTGCAAGAATAAACATATCCTCACCTGCACAGACAGTGGGAAGATCTCAACTGAGATGTAAGACAGCATTGATTTAATACCTAAGAGGTTGAGAGTCAAGTAGCATATATCTAACAGCATCAGTAGAAAATGAAACAAGCAAACAAAACACCCAGACACACAAACACACCGACAGTGCATAAGGTCCCCTACATGCCTTGGTATTGCCCCCTCAACTCGCCTTGGATTGAAGCACCGCTGTGAGATGTGCTTTGCATGAGTAACTTCATAAGTACAAAGTTCAAGTAGATTTGGAAAGATAGGAGATGGCCATTCATTCTCCTGATAATCCTCTGCAGAGTCCAGGCTCTTCTCTCACAGGAATCTACTACCACTTAGCTTTGTCCATCAGGGACAGTTGATATTGAGCACTGACTCTATCACCTATATCCAGAATCTAAAACAAAATAAAACTTTCCTTTCCTGCCCTGCCCCAGTACAGTCTATTTTCTCAGGTTCCTAGAAAGAGGAGGATATTCTCACTTGGTTTTCTTTGTTCTAATTTATTTGGCTCCCGGGCAAGCTGCTTACCCAGATAAAAGTGGTGGAGGAAAGCAGCATCTGAGTTGATTTGTGTGGCTATAAAGGAATACCTGAGGCTGCATAATTTATAAAGAAAAAGTTTATTTGGCTCCTGGTTCTGATGGCTGGACAGTTCATGATTAGGCATCTGCACCTGGTTAGGGCCCCGGGCTTCTTCCACATAAGGTGGAAGGTAAAGGGGAGCCTGCTTATCAGGTCACATGGTGAGACAGTGAGCAGGACAGAGGAGGGAGGTGCTAGGCTGTTTATAGCACTCAGCTCTCCTGGGGACAGACTGAGAATGCACTTACCCGAAAGGGAGGACATTAATGTATTCATGAAGGATCCACCCCAAAGACACAAAATTCTCACACTAGGCCCACTTCCCACATTGGGATCAAATTTCAACTCAGATTTGCTGGAGACAAACCATGTCCAAACTCTAGCAAGCAGATAGCAGACATTGAGATTTGGCAAATCTTCTGAAAAATGTGGAGTCTAAGCCCCACGACAAAGCCTACATTCTCAATCAATCAGACACAGAGACAGTGGGAAAAAAAAGAAATCATCCATCAGGGTTTCCCTTAAACTCCTTCCTTCCTTCCTTCTCTTCGTCTCTCCTTCCCTCCCCCCTCTTCCTCTTCTCCTTCCCTCCCCCCTCCTTCCCACCTACATTCTCAATCAATCAGACACTGAGACAGTGGGAAAAAAAAGAAATCATCCATCAGGGTTTCACTTAAACTCTTTCCTTCCTTCCTTTGCTTCCTCTCACCTTCCCTCCCCTCTTCTTCTTCTCCTTCCCTCCCCCCTCCCTCCCCCCTTCCCCCTCCCTGCTCCCTCTCACCCTCCCTCCCTTCTTCCCTCCCTCCCTTCCTTCCTTCCTTCCGTCCTTCCATCCTTCTCTGTCTTTTTCTCTCTCTCTTTTTTTTCTTTTTTCTTCCCTTTCTTGCTTTCTACAGGGCCTTGCCCTGTTACGTCAACTGGAGTGCAGTGGTTCTATCATAGCTCACTGCATGCTTGAACTTCTGGGGTCAAGGGATCTTCCCACATCAGCTTCCCGAATTGCACTACCATGCCTGGCTGATATATCTCTTTACTATTATTATTATTATTGAGACAGAGCCTTGCTTTGTTGCCAGGCTGGAGTGTAATGGTGTGATTTTGGTTCACTGCAGCCTCCGCCTCCCAGGTTCAAGTGATTCTCCTGCCTCAGCCTCCTGAGTAGCTGGGACTACAGGTGCAAGCCACCATGCCCAGCTAATTTTTGTATTTTTAGTAGAGCCAGGGTTTTACCATGTTGACCAGGATGGTCTCAATCTCTCAACCTTGTAATCTGCCCACCTCAGCTTCCCAAAGTGCTGGGATTATATGTGTGAGCCACTGCACCCAGCCAGTGAATTTATTTTTATTTTATAGAAATAAAGTCTCACTATGTTGCCCAGACCGGTTTTGAACTCCTGGCCTCAAGCAATTCTCCCTCCTTGGCCTCCCAAAATGTTGGGATTACAGGTGTGCACCACCTCACCAGGCCTGAAACCCATTTCTGTTTGACTCCGTGACTGTGTCTCTTCCTTGTCTGAGGTGTGTGGCATGTTGTATTGTGTCGTGACCAGAGCCACTTTAATAATTTCTTTCAGACGATATGGCTCTAGTTTTTGGTTTGGTGTCTTGTTACACTAGCTTTGCCAATTTTGTTTTGCTTTTATGTTTATCCGCTCGTTACTTGGTTCATTACTTGGTTTAAATTCTGTTGAACTCTGGGTAGAATTAATCCATCTAATATTTATTCAGCAACTACTAAATGCCTGGCATTTGTAACTTATATGCAATAGTGACATACCAGCAGAAAATCCGTGTTTGAATTGCTCAATATTTTATTGGCTTCATTCACAACCTTTAATTTTTTTCTGCCTTCACATTATTTAAATGGGCAAATACACTCATCAGTAACCTTAATCATAATATACACTGTTTTTCAGTAGAGGATAGAAGTAGAGAGTGGGGCAAAATATTTCACCCTAGTGTGATTCAGAATCTTCTTGGGTTCAAGAGAATGACATGGGATAGCTTAAAAGTCTGCCATTGCCTCTACCTCCAACCCTCAACATCATGCCAGAGTTTTTGATTCACCTGTTTACAGCTTACAATGGGTATGTCCTTTCTTTTCATTTTGAGAATCATAGCACCCTAGGATGGCCACAAATAAATATCTATGTCAAAAAGATTAGCATGTTTATTTTAACAACAAGCAAACAAAGCAAAACAAAATATTACCTTGAGTAGTCACCAGGCATGAGGAAAGCAATGTCCTTGAATGGACCACTCAATGAGTGAGTTTTAAACTGAGATGAAGAGTAGAAAATAAGACAGTTGGAGTCCTTGTAGCTGCTGCAATATGGACGTTTTGAAACCAAGGGGGACATGGATGCTTAGAAGCTGGGCAGATAAGCTGAAGCAGGAAGGAAAACGTTTTTGAAAGCTTATATGACTGAGTTGATTAGGCCTCATCTTTTTGCTATAAGTCATCTCTATATTCAGCAGGCGATTTGTGGGAACCTAGCACCTGAAATTCTATATTTGCCCCCTTGGGCCTATTGTCTCAAGAATTCTCTCTCTGTGTGTGTGTGTGTGCTTGTATGCAGGAGAGAAAGAGAGAAAGGTATATGTCTCAAACTATGCATATGCATAGGTAGAGAAGCTCAAAATTGACTAAGAACTTTTGCATTGAGATCAACATGCAGAAATTAAGATGCAAGTTCACATAACATCCCCAAACTTAGGACTAGTCAAAGGCTAAAAGCTATTTGATCTTTAGATTTTTAGATATCTTACACAATGTGTTAGATTATAAGGGAAAACTGCAATACTCTCATTCACTGTAAGATATTACCGTAAACAGTGCTTCTTAGACTTTTCTACTGCAGTAAACTTGAAGAAGTCTCAGTGGCAGAGGAAAGGGAGCAAAGAATGAGGGCTGGTGGTTGCAGTCAGATACCAGCTGCTACAGAGAGAAAATATATTTTTGGAGTCTAATATTTTATCTTAACAATTAATGTGAAATGTTTCATTCTATTTAACAGTTTATTCATGCTTCTTGTAATTTTAAATGTTTTCACCCCAAAGTTTTGACTATAAGAATAAGTTCCATATTTTGATGTTCTAATGATTAAGAAATGACTATCTCAAAGAACAGCAGCATATGCAGCCTGCTATCCCATTTTGAGAACTGCCTCAATTTATCTTTTGTTTCTGAAAGGAAGTCATGGGAAAAAAATTAAGAAGCAAGAAAGGTGAATTTGAAATTTTCTTAAAGGTCATTGATGTAATTATCTTGGAAAAATACAATATGAGAGCTATGAACTCACTTGGGCCTCAGAATGTACTCTGTATGGAGATAGCTTTCTACAGGTGTGCAAGATTTGATTATAAGAGTGTTTTCTTTTCTCCTGCCTTACTCTTTCAACATAGCCACTTGGGAAGATGAATCAACGAGATGTAGACCCTGGTTTTGATTGAGAAGTGCAAGGGGAGGGAACCTGTAGAATCTGAGCCATGGCTGTGAGGTCTGCCCAACACACTGGCATCTTCTTCCTTCTCAAAAGGACCCCTGACAGTGGCCTTCAGTTCTTCCCAGACCGTAGCCTTGGTAGAGGCTCACCTCCTTTGAGGACCTCCTGGGCCATGAACTTCTGCTGTCTTAGGACCTGGGGTGGGAGGCTTGACATGCAGGTGAGAGGCCACAGAGGGTTGGTGTCCCATTCTCCTTTGTCCATGATCTCAGTAATTTGCCTCCTTTTACTTTATAAAAATGCCTACTGCTAGGAAGGCTCAAACTGTTTGGTCCATGTGCAAGGGTTAGGCTACTTCCATATTTTTAATTCCGCTAAGTTGTAGATTGAGAACAATTGAAACAAACAAAAATCTAACATTTATTGGATCTCATGTGTGTAAGACTCTCTGCCAGCCACTTTCAGAGCCTAACACAAACTAATATCAAGCGGCTATTTTCAAGGTACAACCTTCTCCAGAATGTATAATGAACTGAAGCCAATTTACTATTCAGACTGACCATGCTTATTTATTCAGGAACATCAGGAACGTGGGAAATTCTGATAAATACACTCTGTACAAGCTAATACTGGCTGGCTCCTGAACATTGTGATTCAGTGTCACAATATTGGCTAGCTATTTTTAATATTCTTTTGCAAGCTGAAAAGCATTGTGAATATATTTTCTTAACATGAATGGAGATAATGCAATTTTTCTTACAGCACCAGTTCTAAAACCTAATTCCACAGAGTAAGGACTCTGGAAGCAAAGCACACATCAGAATTAACATATCTCTTCAGAAAGGAAAAGCGGGAAAAGCCATCAGATGTCTCCTTGCTTGGACATAGTGTGTGTGTGTGCTTCAGACTCTATTTGTTTTTTAGGATAAAAAAAAACTAAGAGATTGGTTTGTAATTTTCCTTTCTCATACTGACTACATCATATCTTGTAATCAAGATAACACTGGGCTCGTAGTCACTTGGGTAGCTGGCATAGGAATTATCTGTTCCTACAGGTTTTATGAAACTGGTGTGTTAAGTCATTTGCATCTGCTGGGGTTTTTCTGGTGGGGGCATATTGGGAAGGATTTTACTACCAATTCAGTTTACCGAAAGGCTATTGTTTTGCTTATATTTACTATTTTTTTGAATCAAGTTTTGCAATTAATATTTTTACTAGAATTTTATCTGCTTCATCTAAATTATCCTCCCAAATTCATCCTGAATTAGATGCATGTACTTCATCTAATTCATACTTGTCAATGAAATTGCTTATAATATTTTCTAAAATATATCTACAATGTGAATAGTGAAATTTCCTAATATGTTCATTTGCGCTTTTCTTCCCTTCTCTCTTTTTGTTGGTCAGTCTAGACAAATATTTGAGTATTAATGATCATGGGAACAGAGAAGTGGAGATTATTGAGGAGAAGAGCTGGGGACAAGTAGAGTTAGGACCAGGTGTTCGTGGCTTTGATTTTAAGATGAGAGAAATAGCAGTGATTTTATCTACAGATGTGAACCATCCATTAAAGGAAAACTGTGGTGTGAAATTAAGATGGGGAAATTGCTGGAGTGTGGGCATTCCTGAGTGGGTGAGAGGGCACAGGTGGTGGGGGCAGGTTCTAAAGGGGAGCATGGTAATAAGTAGGAAGGCAGAAGGTGTGGTGCAGACTGTGGAAGGCTGATAGATGTGGTGGTGGGAGACGGTGAAATATCCCTTGGTTGCTTCAGTTTTCTCAGAGAAAGTCGAATCGTCTGCTGAGAGTGAGAAAAGGCTGTGAGCTATTGGTGGTGTGAACAAGGGAAGGCAGAGAACAGTAAACTGAAGACTCTGGTCTAGGGAAATGTGCAACTTCTGGCTGAATTCAGGGCTCCCTTGAGGCTCATGAGTCCTGGGATCATGGTCGTGTGGTTCACTTCAACCATGTTAGGTCCATCACTAGAGGAGAGTTGGATTTAATCAGAATTGTGATTTGTCAAGCCAGCACTTTAAGATGTGAGAGGGGTTGAGAAACTGAGGATGTATACAAGGGGGTTACTTCTTAATGGCTGACCAGGAAATTTTAGTAGAGGGAAGAATGGGCACTGAGAGAATTAATACATCAACGTCCAAATGTGGTTTAATATTATTGGAGTTGGGTGTGCTATGAGGAATAAATGGAAAAGTTAGGAGCTTGTGGTAAGATAGTGGAATGCTGTAGTAAAGATTAAAGAAGCCATTGCAACTATTGATAAGGGTGAGATAAGGGTACAGTGACAATGCCTGATGGAGGTAGGTGCAGGACAAGATCAAGAGGAATACAAGGAATAGAGAGCTCTGACTACTGAAAAGATGATAACTAGGAGTGGAGCTGGAGACTGAAGATGAGCTGGGAGCAATAGGAGCAATGGGGAGTGACCTGGAATTCAGGGGCTGAAGGCAGCAAGGTGAGAGAGTGGCTAGTATAGTCCTGATGATATCAGTTTCAAACCTGGAGCTGAGAAAGCAGAAAAGATCTGAAAGTGGTGATGAGGAAAAACTAGGTCAAATGTTTTAGTAGATTTGGGAGACAATGTGGCATTCTTTAGAGGCTCAGAAGAGATAAATTATCTCCAGAAAGATTCTTGGTAACATGAGGTGCATAGGAATACAAGAATTCTCTTATCTACTAAATCAAGCATGTTTATCTGCTCTGCACATTCAACGAAGTCAGAAATCCTTTTTCAGATATTTTGCAATAAGGAAAAGCAAGATGTGTTTTTCTAGCACTTTCCCCCGCAAACCACATTTTTTTGGGGGAGGCTATTTTTGGTTTGTTTCCACTGGACTCATCAAAATGTTTATGGGACTCATCAAAATGTTTATGGGCAAATCTATTTGCTAAAAATTTTTTCTTAGTTTTTTTCTTAAAAAGAATTAAAAACCTTTCCTCACTCTCCTTGTAAATCAGAAGAAAAATTGGAAACTGGCTTTGGATTTTTTAGAGGAGACTAGGGGAATAAGGAGGTTGTAAATCCAGCAATTGTTTTTTTCTGTTGGTTCACAGGTAAAAGAGCATTTTTTTAAACATCAAAAAAAAGGGCTCTTTTCTATATACTTAAGATAAAAGACCAGCTGAATCACCAGATCTGACTGGCAATTTATGAGGCCATAAATTTTTTTGTGGACTTAATTTTTTCAGATTAGGTACACAGCAACAATGAGCAAATGGCCAGAGATTTTTTATATGCTCTCTGTCCCCATACATGCACAGCTTTCTCTGTTAACATTCACCATCAGAGATGTACATCCGTAGTTTATATCAGGTTCACTCTTGGTGTTTTACATTCTATGAGTTTTGACAAATGCGTAGTGATGTGCATCCACCGTTATAGTGTCATATAGAACAGTTTCACTACTCTAAATATCGTCTGTGCTCTGTTTATCCCTCCCTCTCCTGGCAATCACTAATCTTTTTACTGTCTCTATAGTTTTGCTGTTTCCAGAATGTCATATAGTTGGAAGTATACAGTATAGTCTGTACAGACTGGCTTCTCTCATTTAGTAACGTGTGTTTAAGATCCTCCTGAGTCTTTTTATGGCTTGATAGCTCATTTCTTCTCAGTGTTGAATAATGATGTGCCACAGTTTATCCATTCACCCAATGATAGGCATCATAGCTTCAAAGTTTCGACAATTACACATAAAATCTCTATGACTGTCTGCATGTGTTTTTTGTGGACACAAGTTATCAGTTCATTTGAATAAATTACAAGGAGCTAGCTTGCTGCATTATATGGTAAAAGTGTGCTTAATGTGTAATAAATTGACAAACTGTCTTCCAAAGTGGCTGTACCATTTTGCATTTCCACCAGCAATAAATGAGAGTTCTTATTTCTACACATTTGGTGCTGTTAGTGTCCTGGATTTTGATCATTTTAGTAGGTATATATTGGTATCTCATTGTCTTAGTTTGCGTTTCTCTGATGGCACATAATATGGAGCATATTTTCATGGGCTTATTTGTCACCTGAATATTTTCGTTGATGTGTTGACTATTAAGTCTATTGGCTCATTTTTTGGTCAGGTTGCTTGTTTTCTTATTGTTGAGTTTTAACAGTTCTTTACATATTTTGGATAATAGTCCTTTACCAGATGTCTTTTGCAAATATTTTCTCCAAGTCTGTAACTTATTTTTTCATTCTCTTGACTGTGTCTTTCACAAAGCAGAAAATTTTAATTTTAATAAAATCCAGCTTATCAATTCTTCCTTTCATAAGTCATGCCTTTGATGTTGTATCTAAAACATCATCACCATATGCAAGGTTATCTAGGTTTTCTCCTGTGTCATCTTCTAGAAGTTTTATGCATTTTTGTTTAATATTTAGGACTGTGAAATATTTTCAGCTAAGTTTTGTGAAAAGTATAAGGTCTGTGTCTAGATTTTAGCACCTTTTGTGGAAAAGACTGTCTTTGCTTTATTGCATTGCCTTTGTCAAAGATCAGTTAATGATGTTTATGGGGGTCTATTTCTTGGCTCTCTCTTCTGTACCATTGATCTGTTTGTCTTTTGTCTCACCAATACCCCACTCTCTTGATTTCTGTAGCTTTAAAATAAGTCTTGGAATTTGATGAGTATCAGTCTTCTGACTTTGTTCTTCTCCTTTAATAAAAGTTGCTTATTCCCCAGAATAGTTTTAGATTCATTTTATTGACAGCCACCAAATTACATGCTAGGATTTTTTTTTTTCTAACTGTTAAATCCATAGATAAAATGAGAAAGAATGAACATCTTCATAAAATTGAGTCTTTCTATTCATGAACATGATATATGTTTATTATTTGATTTTGTCCATCAGTTTTATAATTTTCCTCATATAGATCTTGTATATATTTTGTTAGATTTATACCTATATATTTCCCTTTTGGGGTGCTAATGTACATGATATTGTTTTTAATTTCAAATTCCACTTGTTTTATTTCTGGCCTATAAGAAAGCAATCGAATTTGTATATTAACCTTGTAACCTGCAAACTTGTTATAATCACTTACTAGTTCCAGCAAGGTTTTTTTTTTTTTTTTTTTTTTTTTTTTTTTTTTTTTTTAAACATTTTTTTTGTAAGTAATCATGTCACCTGAGAACAAGAATGGTTATGTTTTTCTCTTACTGGTCACTGTACCTTTCCTTCTTTTCCTTTTTCTCTTATTGCATTAGTTAGGACACTCAATGTGATGTTGAAAAGGACTGGTGATGGGGGGTACCTTTGCCTTGTCCTTGATCTTGTGTGAAAGCTTCAAGTTTCTCATGATTAAGTGTAAAGTTAGCTGTAGGATTTTTGTAGGCATTCTTTATCAAGTTCAGGAAAATTCCTTCTATATCAAGTCTGCTGAGAGTTTTATTTTTATCATAAATGGGTGTTTTATCAAATGCTTTTTCTGCATCTATTGATATGATCATGTGATTTTTATTATTTAGCCTGTTGATGTGATGGAGTATATTAATTTTTGAATGCTGAACCAGCCTTGGATACCTGGAATAAATCCAACTTGGTTGTGTTGCTTAATTCTTTTTATATGATGTGGAATTTTGTTGAGGATTTTTGTATCCATGTTCATGAGAGGTATTTGTCCATGATTTTCTTGTAATGTCTTTGTCTGGTTTTGATATTAAGGTAATGCTTGCCTTAAAGAATGTATTAGGAAGTATCTCCTCTGCTTCCTTTTTCAAAAGAAATTGCAAATAATTGACATTATTTCTTTCTTAAATATTGGTATAATTTACCAATGAATCTATCTGGGCCTGGTACTTTCTGTTTTAAAGTTAATTTATTATTGATTCGTCTTCTTTAATAAACATTGGCCTAGTCAGGTAATCTATTTCTTCTTTGAGAGTTGTGGAAGAATATAATTTTCAAAGAATTGGTTCATTTCATCTAGGATTTTAAATCTGTGGGCATAGAATTGTTCACTGTATTCCTTTATTATTCTTTTAGTGTCCATGAGATCTGTAGTGATGCTCCATCTTTCATTTCTGATATTAGCAATTTGCCTCCTCATTCTTTTTTTCTATGTAGTCTGGCTAAAGGTGTATCAGTTTTATTGATCTTTAAAAGTAATTATATTTTGTTTTCATTAATTTTCCCTATTGATTTCCTATTTTCAATTTTCTGGATTTCTGCTCTAATTTTATACTGTATTTTCCTCTGCCAATTTTAAATTTAATTTACTCTTCTTTTTCTAATTTCCCAAGGTAAAAGCTTAGATGATTGACTTTAGATCTTTCTTCTTTCCTATTACATGCATTTAAGTTTACAAATTTCCCTCTAAACACTGCTTTTACTATACCCCGCAAATTTTGATAAGTAGTATTTTCATTTTTCTTTGGTTCAAAATATTTTTTATTTCTATTGAGAATTTCTTCACTGGCTCATGGGTTTTTTAGAACTGTGTTATTTAAACTCCAAATATTTTGGCATTTTCCAGCTTTCTGTTATATATTTCTGGTTTAATTCCACTGTGGTTTGAGAGCAGACATTGTATAGTTTCTATTTTTAAAATTCTGGCCCAGAGCATAGTCTATTATGGTGAATGTTTCATGTGATCTTGGGAAGAATGCTACTGTCATTACATGTATTGGTCCATAGATTTTAATTATATCCAGTTACTGATGATGTTTTTGAGTTACTGACATTGTGCCTACTGCATGTGTCCATTTCTAATAGAGAATTGTGGAAATACCCAACTATAATAGTGAATTCATAATTTCTCCTTGCAATTCTATCAGTTTTTGCCTCATGTATTTTAAAGCTCTGTTGTTAGGCACATGCACAGTAAGTATTGCCATATCTTTTCAGAGAATTGACTCATTTATCATCATGTAAAGCTTCTCTTTGGTACTAAGTTTCCATGCTCTGATGTCTGCTCTGTCTGAAATTAATGTAATTACTTCTGTTTTCTTGTGATTAGTGTTAGCATTGGCTGTTAATTTAAAAAATTTTTTTTCATCAAAGTAAGAGCTTTGATAAAAAGCCTTCACATGACTAAAATTCAAATAGTAGAGAAGATATTTTCACCAAAAACAATATAACTCCTCTTTTACCTATGCTCTCCATTAGTCCTCCTCCTCCAGAGCAAATGCTGGTTTTAGTTATGCTCTCATTTTGTCCAAGATAACGATTGCATCTTCCTGGATCATTTGTCCCTACATTTGCTTATATGTCTTTACTTTTAATTTATGAACTGTTGATATTGTTTATTGACTGCTGTGATAAATAAAGATTTAACTTTCTTATAGTACACCCATTTGCTTCCTCTTCCTCTCAATTTAGTTATTTAGTATTTCTATACTGTTTACCACTACAATTTCAGATTACATTCTTAGTTTCCATTTTTTCTTCCATAGGTAGAGTCTCTTGACTCCTTATTTTATATTGTGAAGTATATCTAGTCTTCTTTCTATCTTATATCATTCTAACAAATTCAAGATTTCTCCAACTCTACTTTTATATAATCAAAGTTCTTGACACTAAAACTTTGTCATGTAACTCTTGTTTATGGGTTGGCAATAGAAGGCTAAAATCAACTCCATTTATTATAGTACTCTGATTTCCACAAACCCATTGAGACTTATATACTGGTTTGATCCTATTAACTTTCCAACTTCATTTACCCTCATGGCCACAATTTCTTACTTATCTTGTTTGTTTGTTTGTTTAGAGATGGAGTCTCCCTTCGTCACCCACGCTGTAGTGTAGTGGCCTGATCTTGGCTCACTGAAACCTCCACCTCCCGGATTCAAGCAATTTTCCTACCTCAGCCTCCTGAGTAGCTGGGACTACAGATACTCACCACCACACCCAGCTAATTTTTGTACTTTTAGTACAGATGGGGATTCACCATTTTGGCCATGCTGGTCTCTAATTCCTGACCTCAGGTGATCTGCTTGCCTCAGCCTCCCAAAGTGCTGGGATTACAGGCATAATTTTTTCTTTGTAAGACTCACTCTACCGTCTTTGAGCAACCACTTTTACTAAGACTTGTGACATCTTAGGATTCTGATTTTTATGCACCCAATTATGTGTTTCTCCGGAATCTTTTAGGATATCTTCTTCGATGTTCTGAAATTTCATAATAACATATCCCATTTCCAGAATTCTTCATTTGTTCTGTAGACCAGAGTTTCTCATCTGTATTACATTTCTTCTGGTTGAGGTACTTCCTTTAATATTTCCTGCATACTGGTGATAAATTCTGTCCACTTTTGTTTGCCTGAGAAATTATTTGCTCCTCTCTTATTTTTGAAATGTATTTTCCCCAAGTATAGAATTTTTTCTTTCAGCATTTTAAAAATACCAGTCCACTTTCTTTTCACATGCATGGTTTATAGTGAGAAATCTTCTGTAATTCTTATCTTTGTGCCTCTGTGGATAGTATGTCTTTTTCCTTTCTGGCTGGCCTTCAAGGTTTTCCCTTTTCCTTTTGTTTTTGGCAAATTCAATAGGAAATGTCCAAGTATGTTTTATTTTTTGGTATTTATTCAGCTTGGTGCTCTTCGAACTTCTTTAATTTGGGCTTTGGTGTCTAACATTAAATTTTTTAAATCTCAGCTGTTATTATTTTGTTTATTCTCACTCATCTCTTAGGATTCCAATTATGTATGTGTCAGATCACTTGATATTGTCCCACTGCTCTTAGGTGCCCTTTAAAAAAAAAAAAATTCACTTCCCCCATTGCATTTCTCTTTGCATTTCTTTAAGTTTCTGAATTCTTTTCTGGTTGTGCTACTTCTACTGATGAATATCTTGACCCTGTTTTTCATATCTGTTACTGTATTTTTTATTTCTAGAATTTCCGTTTGTTTATTTTATATATTTTCCATCACTCTGGTAAAATTGTGTATCTGATTTTCATCCTGTATACATTTTCTGTTAAAGCCCCTGCATCTTAATTATTGCAACCTGAGTTCTTTTCTGTCAGCTAAGTCTAATGTCTATGTTATATCTAGCATATTAGACAGCTTAGGCTGTCATAATAAAATACCATATTCTAGGTGGCTTGAACAACAGAACTTTATTCCCACACAGTTCCGGAGGTTGGAAGTGTGAGTTTAGGCCAGCAAGGTCAGGCTCTGGTGAAGTCTCTCTTCCTGGCTTATAGATGGCTACCTCTTCGTTGTGTCTTTACAACACGAGGAGAAAGAAAGATCTCTTTCTTCCTCTTCTTAAGAGGCCACAGTCCTCTTGGATTAGGGCCTCACTCTTATGAACTCATTTTTTTTAAATTGCATTTTAGGTTTTGGGGTACATGTGAAGAACATGCAAGATTGTTGCATAGGTATACACATGGCCGCGTGATTTGCTGCCTTCCTCCCCTTCACCTGTATCTGGCATTTCTCCCCATGCTATCTCTCATTTTTAACCTTAATTACCTCCTAAAGACCCTACCTTCAGATTCAGTCACATCAGGAGTTAGGGCTTTAACATATGAATCAGGGTGGGGATAGGGGTGGGGCACTATTGAGTCCATAGCACAGTCTGAATCTGATGATTGCTTTTATTTATTACTTTTTAATGTACTTTTTGTTGGAAATTTGATACTTTGTATTGAGTTAAATGTTTTATCTTGGATAATGAGCATGCCTTTATTTCTGCTAGGTCTTCAGTTTGAGAGTTTGTGTTGATCTAGTCAGGATGTAGGCTGAGCGAACAAGGGACTTCAAATTTCTCCGTGATAACTTGTGTTGAGAGTGTGGACTAAAGCACTAGAAGGTTTATCTCAGCGTCTACTTTTTGCTTGGCTTTGGGTCTTCCCTTTACTTTGCTTTCCAAAGAGAATTATCATAAGTAGCTTTCCTAGATATATCCCAAAGTTATTTTAACTAAAAACTTGTTAATGTGGTACAGGGAGTGGTAAAGGGTGTGTTCTCTAATGTTCAAACAAAGCCTAAGTCTTAAGCAGATGCAAAGACCCTGGATATTAGGGGCATGATCTCCAGAAGTGTTCCTGCCTCTCCCCTTGAACTAGAGTGAACTTTCCCCCCTCTTTTCTTCACCGTAGCTTCAGGGGTTATCACCATTGTCTTAAAGCTGTCATTTTAATGTTCTTCATTCTGTAGACTAGACTTTTCATTTCATAGGGGAGATCGAGGACATATATATATGTGTGTGTGTGTGTGTGTGTGTGTGTGTGTGTGTGTGTGTGTGTGTTTTCCATATCTATATGTATGGAACATGTATACATATACCTATGATAAAATTTGTAAAATTTGTACCTATATGTACCTATATATACATACACACATATATATCAATTATATGTATACATTTGTGTGTGAATACACACACACCTATATAGGTATAGGTAAATGTATAAACTTCATGTACTTATATAAGCCTATATGTTGATATATATATACACACACACCTGTATACATATCTATGATAAATATACGTACCTCTCTCTATATATACCTGTGATAAAGTTAAACTTAAAAATTTGTCAAAATAAGAGATTAATAATAAAACTAATAATTAAGTAGAACAATTATAACTATGCTGGCCTCACAGCTCTTTTGCTTTGGGGCCATTAAGCAAAATGAGGATAACTTGAATGCAAGCACTGTACTATGGTGACAGTTGATCTGATAACCTAGATAGCTACTGAATGAAAGTGTGGATACACTAGACAAAGAGATGATTTACATTCCAAGTGGGATGGAGCAGGATGGCATGAGATTTCATCCCACTTCTTGCAACAGCACACAATTTACAAGTTATGAATTGTTTATCTTTAGAATGTTTCATTTAATATTTTCGATTGACCATGGTTAACTGAAGCAATGGAAAGTGAAAGCATGTATAAAAGGGAACTACTGTATATGGTAGATAAAAAATGCCTCCCCAAGGTTAGCAAATACTTGGGTTCTGTTTTTCCTGCGGGCTTCTGTCTCTCCTCAGAGTACAGGTTTGTTGCTTTCTCTAAACTCAGTTATTTAATGGGTTCAATAAAAGTTACTGATTTTGAGTTTATACAGCTATTTTTATGTTACAACCATGGGAGCAATATTCTTTCCAGTTCTCTGCATGTTCAAGCTGATAATGACATGCTTAAATGTATCTCTTCTTGTTCATTCAATTTGAAGATTCAAGACTTAGAGCTCTGGTATTTTATTTTCAATTATAATTGACAATCTAAATCATATCCTTTGGACTAATTTTCATCTTTTTGTCATTTTTATTTGATTTCTAGGGAAGGCTCTTAACTTCATCTTTTATTCTGTTGAATTTTTTAAAAGTCAGATTGATTAAGTCATATTTTTCTATGTAATAAAATTCACTCTTTATAGTATACAGTGTATGAGCTTTGACAAGTATACACAGTAATGTAAACATCATTATAATAAAGATGTAGAAAAAGCAATTCTCTTTTTCCTTTGTAGTCAACTCCTCCTTCTGCCTGCAGCTCTACAGATCTGTTTTCAGTTACTACTGTTTTGCCCTGTTGAGAGTGTCAAGAAATAGAATCATAAAGTATAAAGACATTTAAATCTGGTTACTTTTACTTAGGCTAATGCATTTAAATCACACTCATGTGTTGTATGTATCAGTAATTTGTTACTTTTTATTGCTGAGTAGCATGACGTTTTATGGACATACCACAGTTTAGATGTAATTTAGAATAAATCCACATGTTGAAGGACACTTGGATATTTTCCAATTTTAGATGATTATGCACACAGGTTTTTATGTAAAAATACATCTTTATTCTCTTGCCTAAATACTAAAATTTAAAAATTATTATTATAAATTCCTAAGATATTTTACTTACTCTCTGGGCATGCTTTTTTGTTTGTTTGTTTGTTTTCCATAGCACTTGGTCCTGGTTTTACGTATAAAGTATTTTTCAAAGTCTCTGAGGATTCCAATGAAATATTTAATAATATAAATCAATTTATATTCTTTGAACTTTTTGTTTCCTTTGGAATATTTTTCTGTTCATTTTTCTAGGTAAGTCATTATTTAGTCATTTTTAAACAAGTTGGTGTTTTTTAATTGCTCGTTTGTTTAAAAATGAAAAAATAAATGTTTTCATGTGTCCTAACACATATTAGGATGGCTATTACAAAAAAGGTAAGAGGTAACAAGTATTTGCAAGAGTGGAGAAAAGGGAACTCTTCTACACTGTTGGTAGAAATATTAATTGATACGGCCATTTTGGAAAACATTATAAAGGCTCTTCAAAAATTAAAAGTGTTGCAGCACTGTTCATAATAACTAGCCTTTGGAAGGTGGAAGTGAGGATAGAGTGGAAAATGGGAAGACGTTGGTCAAAGGGAACAAAGTTTCAGTTAGAGAGGAGGAATAAGCTTTAGAGATATATTGCACAGCATGGTGACTGTAGTAAATAATAATGTATTACATATTTCAAAATTGCTTAGTGTATAATTTTTAATGTTCTCAACCCAAAAATGGTACTTAAATTGATACTTATATTAACTAGCTTGATGTAATCATTCCATGACATATATATACGCGAAAATACCACATTGCACCCCATAAATACATACAATTACTATGTCAATTAAAAAATTTTAAAAGGTAGCTATTTGAAGTGATGGATATGTTAATTTGTTTGACTGTGATAATCATTTCACTATGTGTATGTATATTAACATACTATTTTGTATACCTTAAATATATAAAATTTAAAAAATAGTTGCATGAGTGCTCCATATATTTTCATGAAACTTGTTGGTTGGGAAGGAAGACATAGTCCAGAGGGTATATTAACAATTTTAGATATACGAATTTTGAATTAATCTTCCAGTATTAATTCCATATTTCCTCCTGTCTGTCTTCCTGAGACTTTTCCTGGAGTCTCCCCTTGAGGTTGCATTTGCATGCCTTTCCCCCATTACCACCTTCTCCACACAAAATAGCCAGCTGACAAAAAGACAGACATCATAGTGGGGATAGAATATCAGCTTTATTCCTGAAAACGATGGGTGAGATGATGTAAATTGGACTTGTGGCAGCATTTGCTTTTTATTATTAGTTCTCTAAAAGCATAGATTTAAAATCAATTTAAATCTATAAACGGGATATACATTTACCAAGCCAGTTTAAGATCCCACAGCCACTGTGTCATAATAATAAGCTTCCAGGCTTGGACATAGTGTTCCTTCCACATGGAACAGAGGGGGAGGTCTTCATCCAACAGACTGGCCAATCCCTAAGATGACCACTCAGTGATATTGTGCTCAAATATATTCCTACCAATGACATAATTTACTCTTCTGTTGATTCAGGAGGGTAAAAAGAAGGATGGAATCCTTTCTTCACTGTATATGCCTTTGGCTGTTTTTTAGTTATGCCTTTAAATTTTTTTGTTGTTATTATACTTTAAGTTCTGCAATACATGTGCAGAACATGCAGGTTTGTTACATAGGTGTACAGGTGACATGATGGTTTGCTGCACCCATCAACCCATCATCTATATTAGGTATTTCACCTAATGCTATCCCTTTCCTAATCGCTCGCCCTCCAACATGCCCTGGTGTGTGATGTTCCCCTACCCGAGTAATTCAAAATAAAATCTCAGAACTCTAAGTCTTGAATCTTCAGATTGAAAGAACAAGAAAAGATACATTTAAGTATGTGTCCATGTGTTCTCATTGTTCAACTCACACTTATGAGTGAGAGCATGCAGTTTTTGGTTTTTTGTTCCTGTGTTAGTTTGCTGAGAATGATGTCTATGCAAAGGACATGAACTCATCCTTTTTTATGACTGCATAGTATTCCATGGTGTATATGTGCCACATTTTTTTTATACAGTCTATCATTTGTGGGCATTTGGGTGGATTCTAAGTTTTTGCTATTGTGAAGAGTGCTGCAGTAAACATACGTGTGCATGTGTCTTTATAGTGGAATGATTTATAATCCTTTGGGTATATACCCAGTAATGGGTTTGCTGGGTCAAATGGCTTATTTTGATACTCATCTTTTAAAATTGCCACATCCAAGATATGATGAATGTAAATTTATTAAAAGTACTTGTCCACTGTGGCCTTTTGCCCATTTTCTTCATAGTTCTCTATTTGTACCTACAACCTACAATGAATTTTTATTATTTATGGACTCAAAAATGGGAGAAATGCTTCCATTCTATGCTCTCTATGCCTCCACTCTATGCTTCCACCTCTGGTGGAAGCATAAAGCTGGACTTTTACGTGTAGTATTAGAGGCAGTGAGAGCCATTGAAAGAGTGTTAATGATAATCACAGTGAAAGATAATGGTGCATCTGAACTCTTTGTTTTCATTTCTCTATTTTGAGCTGGAAACTACTAGTTGTGATTTTTTAATGTCATTTAAGATATTTATCAATTATTTGATGAAAATTTGTTTAGATCAAAGTATATACCATGTGCTGTGCCAAGATTCAGAAGCTTAAAATGAATTAAACATTACTGTCCCTTAAAAAAATTCATGGATAAATGTGAGTGATAATATGTGTATAAATGATTATTAAACATTGTAACTCAGTCTGTTATCAAGGTAAATCAGTTACAAAAAGGGCATTTTAAAATAAATTTGTCATCCATTATGAGATTAATCTTCAAAGACAATTATTTTAGGGTGGCGTTTTTCAAATCCGGCTATGCGTGTGTCACCTGGGGAGCTTCTGAATTGGAATCTCTTGGAGTGGATCTCAGGAATTTGTGGTTAATTTTTTTTTCCATGTAGGCCAGATACTGTGTTAGGCTTGACTACCTTTGCTTTGAGTATACTACTTCCTTGGCACAAAACTGTAGTTCCTTCCTATGGCTTACACTAAGTCCTTGCCTTGGCATTCCAGCTAAGAGTTACATTTTCAAGACTTTTCTTTCTCCTTTACCAAGCCCTTTCAGTCTGATTGAGCAGCCCATTATTCCTAACTAGTATTTTCACAGTCTTTTTCCTCCCATGAAATTCCAGTTTTTCATCATTTCCTCTTACTTTATCATATCTACTCTTTAAATCTAATTTCTCCATAAAGACTTTCCCGATCATACCAATAAACTATGATTTCTCAATTTTTTGAATTTTTGACATGTTTTCCTGTCATTTCTTGAGCACCAACTCTGTGGCAGGTGCACTGAGTGGACATGGATAAATAAAACACCCTTTGAACATTGAAGATTTTCAGGCCAGTGAGAAAATAGACAATGATATAGCATTTATATGACAGTGAGATGATATAACATTTACATGATATCTGGGATGATTCTTGAAGGATGAGTTTAACTTATATAGGTACAGAAGCTAGAGAAGAGGGCAAAGATAGTTCAAATAGAAAGTGAAATATGTGTAAATCCATAGAGAATATATTATATTAGAGTAATTGCAAGAAGAATACTTGGATACATTCTAAAGTCACCAAGAATGATGAAACTGAAGAATCTAACAGGGGACTTGCTAAGGGCTTTGTAGTTCTTAGTAAGAAATATTATAAGAAACAGGAAACCACTGAGGGATTACTAAATGGGGGAAATGACACGATCAGTTTGCATTTTGTCAATCTACATTTCTGGTGGAAGCACAGAGCTGGATTCTTATGTTGTAAGATTGGAGGCCATGAGAGCCATTGAATGAGTGTTGTGGTAATCACGGTGAAAGATGATGGTGCATCTGTACTCTCCAAATAAACAAGCTGGCAGTGGAGATTCAGAGGAGACAGGGTAGAGGTACACAAAAGAAAATTAAACAGAGTGGGTAGGAATGACCTCAGGAAGATGAGAACCTAGGTTGTTAGGGTATTACTCTTCAAGAAACAGAACTTTGGATCAGAACCTGTTGAGGCACAAAAGAGAATGTGTTCACACCTGAATTAATTGATTTCAAATTTAGATTTTTAGTAGACAGATGGGTATAAAGATCTAGAGTTTAAATAGGAAAGCAAGGTGAAGGTACTGATATGTGAGATAATGAAAGTGGGTAGGATGAAAAGAAATAAGGAGAAGGTATAGTGTCAGTGCTTGGGTGACTGTTGATGTTTAATGGACAGGCAGAGAAGATGAGCTCACACAGGACCCTGAATAGAATTGGCCAAAAAGAGGAGGGAAATTGGAAGACAGTGTTTAATTTGGAAGTTATGGAACCAGAGAAGCTCAATAAATCAGCAATAGCCAAATGTAAAATTCACAGTGGAATCTTGCAAGAGAAAAATTTAAAAGCAACAAATATATTAGATCTGGCAGTCAGGAGTTCATTAGTCTCCTTGGTAAAAGCAATTTTAGTGGAGTGGTGACGTTGAAAGTACCCAGTCTAGTGCCTTTGGTGAAAAAAAAAAAGTATACTGTAGTGGATTTAAGTAAGAATTATACATGAAAAAATAAGGATAATGAATGTAGGCAACAGAGCTGCTTGGAAAGGAAGAGAGAAATTAAGAAAATGGCAATTCAGATTTGATGTTTTTATTCATTTCTTCAGATGTGAAAGATTGATGCAAGTTATGTATGAAGAAGAAAAGGCAGTACTGAAGGATATATAGATAGAAAATGGTTGTTGAAGAGGAGAAATGGCTGATGAAGGCATGTCCTAAGCTGATGGGAGGGAAGGGGATGGAATCTAAAGCCCAAGAGCAGGGATTGGCCTCAGGAAGAAGAAACGTTTCTTCCGCTGATTTTCAACTGGTAATAGAAGAAAACTTTGTGAATTTCAATTCCAGTGGTTGAACCCAATACTGTAAACATAGCATTAGAAAATTTTAAGTAAACTATTATATTTTCAGGCTTTATTGAATTCTATGCAAATTTACTGTATTACATTCATTATATGTGAGGAAAACTTCGGCAATCATAGCAATTCTTTTGAGTAACATTTCTTAGTGGAAAACATGCTATTTTGGGAAGCGAAATAAGTATAGAAATGAATAACCATTTTTAATGACACCAGTGCATTAACGAGATTGAAAACAACAATACAAATGACTGAGCTAACTGGTATCAATTAGAATTGATTTTACTTTTTAGCACCAGGAAGTGCAAGATGGAAGGTAGATTGATTATGATAAATCACTTCATTTAAATCTTAGATGATAAAGCCAGTGTAAAATTATAATTTCAGAATCAACATCATCTTAACAATATTTTTAAAAATGTAAAAAGTTATGTAAGCAAATCTGTGAATCTTATCTGCTTGCTACAATATAATGAATTACTGTTTTTTAATTATGTCATTTCCTCAAAAGTAGCATCCAGTTTGGGTCTGCCTTCCTGCCCTTCAGAGGAACAAACTAGTCTTTTCCTTTCCCTGGGAGAATAATAATCAAGCTAGAGGATCTTGATTTAGGCAATTTATTTATGGTCCTTATTCATTTGAGGCACTAGTACATTGTTATGAGTATACATTTAATAACCTTAAAAACTAGTAGACTGACTGACTTTCTGAGATATCAAAGAGATTCCTGTCATGACTTGGTTTCTTACAATTACATCTGTGCTTTAAAGAGCAAATGGAAATTAGAAATGTAGATAATTAGGGTAAGTAAAAATGTTTATACAAGCAAATAGAAATTAAATAATGTTTATATTCAAAATTTATAAAGCTCTTAGTTTTGATAAGGGAACTAGCAGGATGACTATGTCTAACACCCTATCTTCTAAGTTACTTAAATAATATTTCTCTCAAACTTGACAGCAGTAATGTCCAGGTGAATAACCAGCAGTTTATGGCATATGAATTCTCAGTTGCCAGCCATGGAAATAAAGTTTCTAAACATAAATTTAAAATAGATTAAAATGCAGTGTTTTAGGTGTAACTTCAAATGTATATGATACAGTTATATGGTAGATAAGGTGATGATTTCTAGCCACTTTCCTTCAGGATAAACTGGCTCAGAGAAAGTGCGTCTATTTTATAACTTTTAGACTAAAGTCAGTTCCCAAAAAATACCAAGAAAGTACTCATGGCCATTTTTGTAATAATAGAAAAAATTAGGTAAATAAATTATTGGAAAATATACTCTAAATCAGCCCTTTGTATGTTATTGTGGTTGTTGTTTTTGATCTGCTAAATTATGCCATAATGGAGTACATTTTGGTGGTTCTTTGATAGTATTCTTCAGATCTTCTATATTCTACAATTTTCAGTCTACTTTCTATATTAATTAATGAGTGAGAAGTGTTGAACTTTTCAACTTAATTGTGGATTTCTCTTTCTTTTTCTATCAGTTTTTGCTTTATATATTTAGAGGTCTTGTTATTAGGTACATACATATTTAAGAATGTTAAGTCTTCTTGGATTGTCTTATTCATCATCATAATATCTCTATCCCTGATCATCTTATTCGGAAGGATATTTGACCTGATAGTAACACTGTCACTTCAGTATTTTTTTTTTTATGAGTATTTGCATGGTATTTTTTACCTCTTGTGATCTCTGTTGTTACAATTTAAGTAGATTTCTTATAGGCAGTGTAAAGTTAGATCTTGATTTTTTAAAATCTAACCTGAATATCTGACTTTGAGATGTCTGACCATTTCCATAAATGTAATTATTATTAACTCTTCCTTCTTCCTTTTGCTTGCTCTTTATCTTGTTTTTTTTTGTGTGCGTGTGTGTGTGTGTTTCCTTTTTCCTCTTTTTCTTTATTCTTTCAAATTACTTGAGTATTCTCAAATTGTATTGTCTATACTATCAGTGTATAGTTATATCTATTTTGAGGGGATGGTTGCTCTATGACTTATGATATATATTTTTAGCTTAACATAGTCTTTGTTGTAATAGCACTATACTTCCTCAAACTATAAGACTTATAATTGCATATTTCTAGTTCCGTACTTCCATTCTTTGTGTTCCTTTTTTTATACAGCTACTTTTACATATATTATTAACTCCATGATTGTTATTTTGATTATAAAATACTTTAAAAAATGTTAAAAGTAATAAAAACTGTATTTATCCTCATTTTTGCCAGTTACGGTTTTCTTCAGTTACATGTATAGGTCCAAATTTTCATGTGGTATATCAAAATTTTTCTGCCTGAAAAACTTTCTCTAATGTTATATTATGCATGTCTGATTCTCTCAGATTCTAGTTGTCTCAAAAGTGTTCATTTTACCTTCATGTTTAAAGGATTAAAGGATATTTTTAGTAGCTATCCTGTACATATGTGTGTGTATATGTGTCTGTTTTGAGGTTAACAGAAATTCTTGAAGTTGTCTTTAAAAATTATTTTCTTTCATTAATTTTGGAAAATTCATACCCATCCATTATGTCAAATATTTATTTCGCTGGCTCGCTCTCTTTGCCTTCTGGGACTCCGGTTACACACATATTAGCTCTTGGGTACCGTTTAATTTGTCTTACACCTTTGTGTTTTAAATATAGTCTATTGACATTTTCTAAAGTTCACTCATTGTTTCTTTAACTATATTCAATATTTTGATTAATCTGTCAATCCCTTATAATTACTTTCTTGTGTCTATTATTTCCATTTCACTCTTAAATATCTCATCTGTTAGGGAGAGGAATTTATCTACTTTACTCACTTTCCACTGTTTCCTTTAATGTATTAACCATAATTCTTTTAAAATACCAAATAAAACATTGTATAATGAATAATCTATGTCCTGGAACTCAATGTCAAAGAAAAAATTCCATTGTTATCTGGGTTTGTACATGAATCTCTGCTTCTGAACGTCAGCAAATTGAGTTGGACCATATGGCCTGTGCTAACCAAGGCCTAAGGGCCTCTTCTCTTCCACTAACTGAAAGATGAATAATGCTACTAGTTACCAAATGCTTCTAAAAACAAAGAGAGGAAAGTATTAGTTCAGCTTATGGTTCTGGCAACATGAATGGAATATGAAGTCATGAATAGAATCTGGCCTGGCATGGTGGCTCACACATGTAATCCCAAAACTTTGGGAGGCCAAGGCCAGAGGATCACTTGATATCAAGACTTCCAAGACTTCAAGACTGGCCTGGGCAACATAGCAAAATCCTGTCTCTACAAAAAATTTTTTAAAAATTAGCTGGGCATGGTGGTGCATGTCTGTAGTCTCAGCTACTTGAGTCACTGAGGTGGGAGGATCACTGGAGCCTGGGATGTCAAAGCTGCAATGAGCTGAAGTTGCACCACTGCATTCTAGCCTGGGTGACAGAGTAAGATCCTGTCTTTGCTCCAAAAAAGAGATCACAGTATATAGTGCATGACTTTTAGACCACAGTGATCACTCTTCATTTAAAATGTGGGCAGATCAACATCTTGATATCCCTGGAGAACAGAAGTAAGCTGTGTTAGAAAGAAGAACCTGTAGAGGTTCCTCTCCTTATGCTTATGCTTAACAGAAAAGTAAATCAGCTTTGTGTGTAATTTAAAAATTCACAATATATTATTTTCTCATATATCTGGATAAGGCTTACTCTGTATAGACTGGTGCTAATGGCTTTTAAATGTTGTTTCACAAAGGGGCTTTCCACCTAAAAGCAAAACCAACCATAAGTGAAAAACCAGTTATTTAGAAGGTATTTGGATAAAATAGCAATGTAAATGTGAATCAAAGAAGAAAATCTTAAGAAATGCAGAGAGTGGAAAAATAGATGCATAGGTAAACTATAATATTTTACATTTTTCACACAGCCATTTCATTCAAATGAAGAAGCATATTCATAATTTGTACTGTGAGTGACAACATCTGTCAAGATTAAGTTTGGCCAGGTTCTTGGCTATTGCGTACTCAGAGATTTTAATCTCTACATGTTTACAGATATGGTATCAAGAAGTATTTTTGATAAAAAGTCATGCTTTGGGCAGTTTATTGAAAATTTGGTATTATTATGGATGGAATGCATCCCTGGGGAAAAAAGGAAAACATTGAGACAGAGAAAGGTAGTCAGGAACTTGTGGAATCTTCCCAACAAATCGCTGTGAATGCAGAGTACTCATATGAAAGAGAGATGGGTCATTTTTGACCCAACTTTGAGTTAAAGGTTATCTCCTATAACATGCCACATGACATGTATGTATCGTGTGATTCAATTTTATCTTGAATGATATACACATAAAACTAGCCATTAAGTATAAAACAATGAAGTAATTTGCAAATTTTCCTACGGCATAATTAAGTATGGAGAACACTAGGCATGCAATTTGCAGTCATTTATAATGTAGTGTTTTAGGTTAATAATTCAAAATCACATGCTATTTGGAGACACTTCTAATTAATGTATTTATGAAATTGTCAACTGTGACTGTTTTGGTTCCATTTAGCTAAACATTTCAACAGAATTCGCTTGTTGTTATTTAGTGTTTGCTTGATGGCACCAGCAACATCAAATGTAAGATAATGGAAGTTGGTTGTGCGTTTTTTTTCACATTGTTAAAGCTTCTTTCTGATCACACCTCTAAACAGCTTGAGCCAATGCCTGTTTCTCCTCCAGTGCCAAATTCAAATGCTTGAGACACTTTCTTTAAAAGTTTGAAGTGAAAGGGAGACAAGTGCCTGAATCAATATAATTAATTGAAGAGGCAAGTTCATAACTTGTTAAAGAGTCTTTTAAATATTAAATACATTTCATATCTCAAATCCATAGACACTGGCATTTCTTTAGAGTAGATAATCATGCCTGTTAGGGGCCATTTCTTTATGTTCTCATCTTTATTTGAATGGGTTTGAATATGGAGAGAGGCTAAGTATTCATAAGTTGGCATGTGGAACTTACGATAATTGGAATTTGACCAGGCAGTTTAATCCTCCTGAGGGTATTTTCGTAAAACTAAAGAAGAAAACAACCTTGAGACCAAAAGTGGTTAATGCAGGAATTCAAAACTGACTGTAGTGGTATTCTGCACATTTATAATAAGGAAAATGCTGCTGCCTTTCTTGCTCTATATTGGGGTGAGTCAAATATGAATTTCCTAGTCTTGGAGATTCTGTGAGATTTTGTATGATTCGAGTACTCGACTTTGATGTACTCTTTTTTTCTCACCAAGGGAGGAGGCATTTTTCCATCCTTCACTTGGATCACTGATGTGGCCTGAATCAGACAGAACAATTCAGATTGAATTCTATTCACATTGTATACCACTTTCACTCACTTGGCAGTAGTGGTGAGTAGCTGCTGGACAGCACCAAGCTTAATCCCTAATAACCTAAAATTGTTACATGTGGAAAAGAGATAGAGAGGAAACTGCAAAATGGCCCAGGAGATTTAGAAACACTGTCAGTTGGCCCTTGTGGTATATTCATTTTTGAAGTCCTATGAAATTTATCATTTTCATATCTAAAACCTACTTCTGATTATAAAGTAAAACTACAACACTGAATAATGTGTTATTGGGGAAGACATATTATATTGATGATTGTAGAAAGATTCAAAATGTTAGATAACCTTAGATTAAAAGGATGTTCTAGTTTTTTAATGAAAAACAAATTATGTTATAAATGCACATGGACAGGACTTTGGACCACAGAATGTTCTTTTAAAATTGTGAATTTAAAAAGTCATTCTAAGCCTGGGCAACCTAGCAAGACCTTGTCTCTAAAAAAAATGTAAAAAAATTAGCTGAGTATGGTGGCATGTGCCTGAAGCTATTCAGGAGGCTGAGGTGGACCACATGAGCTCAGGAGTTCAAGGTTGCAGTGACATACGATATCACCACTGCACTCCAGCCTGGATGATAGAGTGAGACCATATCTCTAAAGAAAGAAAAATAAAAAGTGATCCTGTTGTTAAAGAAAGGAAATAATTTAAACATATCAAAATACAACAGGGACAATGAAAAAATTTTAACATTTAGCAAAAATTTAACAATAAAATGTTAATCTAGAAAATATCAAAATAATAAGTATATTTTCATGCCTTAAAATTATTAATTACCAAAGTTATGCTATAATGTTTTAATTGATCACACACATACAAATCTGAAAATCCTTGGCATTTACATTTTAATTTATTTTCCCTTTCCATGAAATAACTAAATTAACTTCAAAAGACCCTAAAATTGTTTTTGTGTTTTCTTCAGATTTTCAAAGAAATTTATGTGGGGTCTAAAACTAGAATGAAGTATTAGGAACTTCAAATTGGTTTATTGGTGACGGAAATTTTTCTACAATGCAGAATTTAATAAGATAGGATTGTTTATTCTATAATTTCTAATTCTAATAGCACTTGTTCTTAAATTATCATATATGAAAAAAAGGGAAATTTGTGGGAAAATAAGGATAGGCAGATAATTGAAGAGAATACTGGGAAAATGAAGTGAAACTAGAGATGGGGTATGATATAAAATGACTATGTATCAAAGAGTGAGTAAAAAATGTAGCTTTAAATTTAGTAGAGTAAAAATAAAAAATAAAATATTTTCAGTTAGAATATTTTCAGTGTTCATAAGAACAAATGAGTTACTCTAGAAAAACCCAGCACTACATTTCAAAATGTTTCCTGTGATTGCTTATAAAGGAAGCTCTGTGTAATGTAGTCATCTATGTTTGCAACCATACAATAATAAATACGTTAGCTGTGTATTTGCATGCTAAGTCATTCTTCAGTGAAGCCTGATCGGAAAATCGTGAGGTAATAAATAGGGGATCAGTTCTACATTGGAAACCTCTTTTCTTATGTTGTTAGGAAAACTTTGCTGAGCCTGAAAGGCTTAGATTTAACGCTAGCAGACCTCTGGATTCTTTTTATAAATTGAAGCATGCAGTCCATTTAGTAAAATATACAAATCTTGATTGCACAGTTTTACAAATTATTACATGTGGACGTACCTGTGTAACTCTCACCTAATCAGGATGCTACACATTTCCAAGTCCCCAGAGTTTCCTGGTGCCCTTTCCCTGTCAGTGACTTTCTTCTCTCCAACGATTTAGACTTCTATCCCTCTTGGTTAGTATTAGGTAATGCGTTTCTGTTCCCACTCACCACTCCCCAAGATGAAGGCCCATTCTTTTTATTTATTTGAGAATTTTTTTTTTGTCTTTAACATTAGTTCAATCTTTGTTCTTTTTCTGTCTCCTTAAATAATTACCCTTTTTAAAACAAGATCTCAACCTGTTGCCCAGGCTGGAGTGCAGTGGCATGACCTGGGGTCACTGCAACCTCCACCTCCTGGATTCAAATGATTCTCCAGCCTCAGCCTCCCTGAGTATGTGGATCACAGGTACGTGCCACCATGTGATCAAAATTTAGCTCAGCTAAATTTTGTATATTTTCAGAGATGAGTTTTCACCATGTTGCTTAGGATGATCTCATACTCCTGAGCTCAAAGTGATCCCCCAACTTTGGTCTCTCAAAGTACTGGGGTTATAGACATATGCCTGGCCTACACATTATTTAATAATTGTATTAGTTCTATGAGTTGGAAGAAATTTTTTAACATTTCCAGGTGTGTTTCCCCTGTTACAAAATGAGAGTATGTTATGTGCTGTTTGATAGAGGTGCAACATGAGCTACAAATGCAGGTTACATAGACAATTTACATTTCCCTAGTAGCTACAACTTTACTAAAACAATTTAAAAAGCAGACAGGTAAAATTAATTTTATAATGTATTTTCTTTTGCACAGTATATTCAAAATATTATTATTCCAACATGTTATGAATGAACATAAATATTATTAATGAGACTTTTAAAAATATTCTTTTGCACTAAATATATTTTATAATTATAATTTATCTGAATTTGCACTAGCCACATTTCAAATACTCAGTAGCCATAAATAGCTTGTAGGTACTCTCTTGGCCAGCACAGCTCTAAACAATTGAGCTCTAAGGAAAATTAAGATGAATGTTGAACATTTTTTAACTACTAAACCTCTACACAGCTAATACAGTTCTTTGTGAACTATTCTGATTGCCCTTCCCTTCACACTTTCAACACTTGCCCTTAAGAGTGCCTTCATCTGCTCTGGTTTCTTAGGGATTCTTTCCTCTTTTTCCTCCTGGTATTATTCACAATCACACAGTCAAAATTTCATATAGCAAAACCTCCTTTTTCATGCAAGCAATATTCTACTATATCATCTCCTATCCATGGCACCAATTCTTTTTTTTTTTCCTGTAAATTCCCTGAAATATATAATCTAAAATCTGGGGTACACATCTGTCAGTTTCATATTAATGAACCAATTCTTCCTTGTTCAGCTGCATCTTACCTTTAATGCCCCTCTTGCTCCCTCCATTTTCTAAAAAGTGTAATTGTCAGCAAGACAAGCACTTATCAGATGCTCCACTTTTAGAAGGAGACTCCAGTAGATTCCCTGATAGTAAAAGTGCCCCATTGTTTTATTTTTTGTGCCAGTTTTGTAATTTCTATCGCAAAAATGTTATCTTGTAAACTTTATTTGTCTGGGTTAGCTGTGAAATCTCTCACAATTATATTAGTTTTCTCCTGTATGCTCAAGGAATTTGCTCAGTTGGTGAATTTAAATAGAAGTATATAGAGACTCTCTGATATACAATGTTTTCTTCCTCCTCTTTCTTCCAGATTTGTGATGGCCTAGTTGTACCTCTTTCATTTCAGACATTAGTTACCCACCATCAAATATCAGCAGCAAATCCCAAATTTCACCTGGAGATCATAAGAATCTTACCATTTATATCCCTAATTTTGTAAGATTAGGACACTTAGGTCCAGAAAGCTGCCTTCATGCTCATATACCTGACACAACTGAGACTCTTGACAGTCCTTTATTAAAATTTAAATTCACTTTCTTATCCTTCAATTTTTATCAGTTGGCAGGCACCTAAGACCAAAATCTTGCCTTTAATTTACATGTATTACACACACACACACACACACACACAATTTTGACTTGAAAGTGCCTTGGCATCACTTCTATTTTGCTAGCTCTTCCTTGCACCATAGTAAGCCCTTGCATAATGGAAAAGGAATGTCACATCTGTTAGTTCCATAATAATCAATTGTATATGAACTTTTTCTTCCCATCTTAAAGTTCTTTCAAAGTCTTGGTTATGGCAGAGTAAAAGTGGTCTTTTATGCCACCCCGTCTCCTCCGACCTTATCCACTGTCACTCCCCTTCTTGCTCAATCAGCCTCAGCCACCCTGGCCCCCCTGCTATTCTTCAACACACCAAACACACTTCAGCTTCAGGATGTTTGCACTTGGAGTTGCCTTTGCCTGCAGTATTCTTCTCATAGATGCCTAGATAGCCACTTGGCTTGCTTCATCACATTGTCTCTCTAATCCATCCTATGGAAACTGGAAAACATCCTCTCCTCTCCCCTGCCTGTATACATTTCTTCTCAAATCCTGCTACAGCAAGAGCTAAATCAAGTCCCTCAAAAACTTTTCTGTCAACCTGTGGCACTTGCCACTGTAACCCCTGGAGATTAAATCCCAACCAAGAAGCTGAGCCTGCAATAGAGTCCATGTCAATGCCTCACTGTCCTCAAGTCCCCACCCCTCGACTCATCCTTCAGAACTTGTACTTCCTAGATGCAATTCTCTTTCCCCAACAGAACATTTCTGATTTCCCACTTCATCATCAATGTTGAGTTTGGATGAATGTATGTTTTATATTTTACAAGTAAAAGGCCCGTGAAGGAAACTTTCTAGGAATGAATGGAGGTCTGCCCAAGTAGTCATACAAATGTAGGTTGGGATAAAAATGGGAACATGTGTAGGTATAACGTTTTATTTTAGTTCACTTTCTTTTTTTTTTTTTTTTTTTTTTTTTTTTTTTTTTTTTTTTTTGAGACGGAGTTTCGCTCTTGTTACCCAGGCTGGAGTGCAATGGCGCGATCTCGGCTCACCGCAACCTCCGCCTCCTGGGTTCAGGCAATTCTCCTGCCTCAGCCTCCTGAGTAGCTGGGTTAGTTCACTTTCTAAAGCAGAGTCTTTTTTCCTTTTCTTTTTCTTTCTTTCTTTCTATTGATTCCATTTGAAAAGATGGTTTTTGGCTTTCTGGACCTTACTTACGCTGAGCACATGGGGACAGAATTGCAGAAAGCCAAAAAGACTCAGTTGACCTCTCTAAGAAGAGGTGAGGAGGAGGGAGTAGCAGGTACACAGCCAGTGACAGATGGCTGAGGAATGAGGAGTTTGGGGGGTTTAGACCAACATAAAACAGCTGCTAGACAGAGTGGAGTTTTAGGGAAAAAGGAGATAAGAGGATGTCCAGAATTCAAAGTGTATGTGATATAAAGTCTTACTCTGCCTCCCATGAAGAAGCCTGTGGTATATCAGAAATCCTCTTAGGCTAGACAGGCTGGACAGGCAACTGTTTGATTAAAAAAAATACATAATTATTGTGGGATTAAAAATGACTCATGTAGGAGTTTTATTTAAATTGAAAGTACATACTTTGAGGTAGGACCAAGGCCTATTAAGTCAATTTGCATCAGCTGACAAAGATATCTGCCTCGTACTTGCATTAACTCTACCCCCAATAATTGTAATTTGCTTTAAAGTAGAGCAAGTCCTTAGGAGTACCCTATGAAGTAATTTAAGTACATAATTTAAGTAATGATTCTGTTTTTGTGTTTAATAATTATGTTTTAAATAGCTAATTCAAGTAATAATTATGTTTTTCGTAAAATCTCTGATTTTAATAGTTGTCTCACCCACATCCAACTAAAGGGCATTAGTTTAAGTGATTTTCAAGCATTCTAAAGCATTCAACCTTGTTTTATCTTTCAAAAATACAATGAACGACTCTTTTCACACTTCTCATTTCATTGCTTTATCTAATAATAAATTGTGTATTTGCCGTAACAAGCATGACTAGTGTGAGCAGGCTTAGGGACAAACACTGCTGACTCTACTTGAGCAGAGAACTTTAATTGCTGTAGCAGAAATATGTCAGTACCAGAGAGTAGAATAGCTCTTTCTCTGCAGGTGTCCAGAATGTCATAGTTATAATACAGTTTGTTACAAAGAATGAAGAAAATCCTGGTCACGTCAATGCTTCTTGGAGTCTAACTTGTGTTTCTTTTAGAAAGAATCAAATTTCAGTCCATCCTGTATAACTAAAATTACACACGTCTCTACTGCTTATAACATAGAGGATTGTGTAAGGCTTGGAGTCTATCTTTTATAGGTTTTATACTTGCCATCCAGATTTCAAATGTCTTAGGGCTAATTTTTGCAAAACACAAATTACTGTTACATTCCGTACTGCCACCAGTAGCGATAAGAAGAGACATGAAGGTGATAAAAGAACTGTTTCCTCTTATGCTTTTACTCCAGGCATAATTGTCTTTTCATATTGCACTTTGATGTTTGTATAACTACAAGTCTTTCTCATGTTTCCTGTAAATGATTTTTGAAATGACTTGTCTTTTTATCATATCAGTTCTGGGGGAGATAGCATGGTGTAACAGACAGAGGTAGGCAGACAGAAATTTGGATTCCTGGAATTATAGCCCTGTGACATTGAGCAGTTTGATTAAGCCTTGTTATCCTCACCTTTAAAGTAGGTGTTAATATAAGCCATATCATAGAGTTGTCAGAATAAATGACACAATATTTGTAAAGGAGCTAGCACAGTGCCTGACATATAGTAGGCATTTCCATCCAGGCCAATTATCATTAGCAACTACTGTCTTTCTCAGTTTTCATTCCATTCCAAGGATGACATTACCAGTTATCAACATATTACTGTCATAACTCACTGTTCTTTGAAAATTATATCCGCAGTATACCTAGAAGAAGTCATATGGGGCAAGGGGAACAAAAGGCAAGATTGAAGACATGAACCCAGCCTCTACTTCTGACTTATTCAAGTAGACCACTTGAATAAGAACATTTATTCTCATTCAGCAAAAACATTTGATGACCTGTTTTAAAAGTGTCAGTGAAGCAATGCCTTACTTTCATATCCCTATACGATTTATATTTTTGTTTTGATATTTTTACTTTGTACAATTTAAGTGTCTCCTCCTTTCAATTGATTCCATTTGAAAAGATGGTTTATTTTAAAAGAGAGTGCTTGGGTTGTAAAAAGGGTCTGCAGTACATCAAACACATCTCCAAGGCCACTGTAGAGTGCTCCTCATTGGCATTAAATAAAGCTTCAAATAGGCTGCATTACTGGGCTGCTGCAGCTTGTTTCCACAGCCAGTTTCAATTTCACTAAAAGGAAAGAATTGGTAATTAATTATCTAGGCCATGTAATGAGTTTCCATTACTTGGAATTCAATAAAGCTCTTTCATTGTGACCAGGCTGATCAATAGCACTGAAGGGTTAATAGAAACCATAGATACAGCTGGGATAATAGAATGGCTATAGGAAATTAGGCTGGGTCCCTGAAGCACTCTTTCTTCTCTCTAGGGAATGGAAGCTGCTCAGTGGATCCTTTTTTTAGAACACTGCGAGGCATTGCGAAATGAGCAGGCTTTGTGTTACTGCACAAGCTAATGGAAATTACCTTTACAAAATCCATACGCTCTTGGAGCTGGAATGGCTTTGGAGATTATTTAGTTGTATTAGTCATGGATCATCATGCCTTTGAGTTTGGACTTGTTTTTTTTTTTTTGGTACCAAGTGATGCCATCTTTATCTTCAACACCAACCTGCCCAGCTCCTAACTACTATAGCTGATTAGATAAGCGTAACTGACAAAAAAAAAAATAGCCAATCTTTGGAGTGGCAAGAGGCGTACGCAATTGCTGCAGTAAAAGGAAGTGGGTAGACAATTGGTTTTCTCTGGAATTTTATTCTGCAACTAAGGAGACAATGTGTTTAACTAGTGGTTAAAACTGATGGATTCTACAGAGATACTAGAGAGTGTGCCTATGAGGAAGGTTTAGGACAAATCAGTTTTATGAACACAGCACTCTCCTAAGAGAGAAAGACCACACGTTCCAACATTTCAGTAGAGGCCAGGGGGCATAGCTGATGCTTGAGGGCTCGCTTGTTTTATTGGCAGTCTGTGGTGTTTTTCTATAAACTACTATATTTTTCTTAAGATAACTTGAGTATGTCTCTGTTTCTTGTAACCAAAAGATCTTAATATTGAACCCTGGTCCAATTCCTGCATTTCCTAAGTGAAAAGTCTAATTCTCGAGAGCATCGTACAATACAAGGTTGATGGCAACTTTCCTAGGCTATGATGATAATTTCCACAGACAGTTGCAACAACATCTCCTAATCAGCATGCCTTTCCGCAATCTGATCTTGCCACTTCTTCATTTAGAGGCAGAGTGTATTTCTCCTCTCCCTTGAATCCAGGCAGGCTCCGAGTGCTTTGGCCAATAGAATACAGCACAAGTGACACTGAGCCAGTTCTGGGTATCGATCTTAACTGACTCACAAAAGAAGCATGCCTTCCTTGAGACCACAGAAACCCCAGGCACATGGAGACTTCCTGGATGATGAGATACTGCATGGAAAAACAGGCCAAAAGAAAGAGAGAAGAAGGGAGGGAGAGAGGAGAAGGAGAGAGAGAGATCAAAGAGTATTGAGATGGCAGTCACATTAGCGACAAGCCATCTTGGAAGCGAATCCTCTAACCTCAGTCACTCCAGTTGCTGACACATAGATTAGAGATGAAGCTCTCAGCCAAGCGCTGTCCAAGATCCTTACCTATTGAAGAGGAGGAAGGCAGCAAATCACACTGCCATGTGCGTACCTATGCAACAATCTTGCATGTTCTTCACATGTACCCCCAAACCTAAAATGCAATCATAAAAAAAAAGATCCTTACCTATAAAATCAAGATCGAAATGTAGTTATCTTAAAACATTCAGCTTTGGGTTAGCTTGTTATGCAGCAACAATAATTGAAACACAGCATCACTTGGCTTTTAAATGAGTTTTCTGTCTACGGTGTTTCAATTTTATTGGAATAAAACAACACATCCAAACACTTTTTCAGGCTAACATTTTCTTTGGTAAACAAAAAACACAGGAATGTCACCTTAAAGGAACATTTCAGACAGACTCAAATGGTGTGAGACATGCAATTTCATTAATCCTCATTACAACACCATGGAAGAAGATTTAATTTGACTTCACTGTATGGTTGGAGAAGACGAACAACTTACAAACATAGTCTAAAGATTCTACCAGGTGTCAGCGATGCCAAATTTGACTTTTTTTTTCATTGATGAGTACTCATTTTCTGGGTTCCAGTAGCTGGAAATGCTTACATTTACATCATGAGAGTGTTCTTGGACGCCCATTCCATAAAATTGGTATTTGGTCAGATTCCATATGTGTTACCAATTTGTGGCTAATAACTGACTGGTCATAAATAAACTGCTTCTAATATTTTCAAATCCACATCAACACTTGCTATCAGCTGTCTTTCTTATGTTATGTTAGCTGTCTTTCTTAACACTCACCCTAGTAGGTGTTAAGTGATATTCCTAATGACTCACGATGCTGATTATCTTTGCATGCATTTATTGGCCATGTGTATATCTACTCTGAAGAGTGTTCCCATTTTAAAATTCAGTTATTTGTCTTTTTATTGTTGGATTGCAAGGGTTCTTTATATATACTGCATATTAGACCCTTATCAAATATATTATTTGCAAATATTTTTTCTCCTGTGGCGGGAGTGTAAATTAATTCAACCATTGTGGAAGACAGTGTGGCAATTCCTCAAGGATCTAGAAATAGAAAAACCATTTGACCCAGCAATCCCATTACTGGGTATATACCCAAAGGATTATAAATCATTCTATTAGAAAGATGCATGCACATGTATGTTTATTGCAGCAGTGTTCACAACAGCAAACACTTGGAACCAATCCAAATGTCCATCAGTGATTGACTAGATAAACAAAATGTGGCACATATACACCATGGAGTACTATGCAGCCATAAAAAAGATGAGTTCATGTCCTTTGCAGGGACATGGATGAAGCTGGAAACCATCATTCTCAGCAAAGTGACATAATAACAGAAAACCACACACTGCATGTTCTCACTCATAGGTAGGTGTTGAACAATGAGAACACATGGACACAGAGAAGGGAACGTCACATACTGGGGCCTGGGGAATGGGGGCCTAGGGGAGGAATAGCAGGGGGCGGGAGGGATTGGGGAAGGATAGCATTATTAGAAATACCTAATGTAAATGATGTGGCGATGGATGCAACAAACCACTACCATGGCACATGTATACCTGTGTAACAAACCTGCACTATCTGCACATGTACTCCAGAACTTAAAGTATAATTTTTTAAAAAGACATTAATTCTTAACCAATTTTTGCATCATGTGTGGCATTTAAGTATCTGATGAAGCCATGGGCACTCATCCAGCCAAGTATACATGCCCATGAAATCTGGAATACATTTTCAGAGATTTTACAAAGATCCTGAAGCCTTAAGAAACCTCAAGAGCTTGTGTCTTTCCCCCATCTCCCTAGATTTTGCTTTTCTCTAGGATTATGTAGATACAGTCTGATAAAAGAAAATACGTTGCAATGAGAGGAAGAAAACAACTCTTTTGGTAGGTAGCATGAAGATTCCATTTGGCGACAGAATAGCCAGAATAGACCAGGCAATTCTCTATAAGGCTGAGCTGAGTATGCTGGGTCTTCAGAGAAGAGAGGAAAACTGTATGTGAGACAAGCAGATATTTTTTTCTCCTCCTGGATGGAGTAGGAAAAAGGGAGAGAGGGAACTATAGCCGACAGAGAAATTGAGAGGGGTTGGAGAAGATGATTCCCAGGGCATATCCTGATGAATTGGAAGTAAATGGATGTTTTTCTAGGGCTGATCAATGGCACTTGCTTAACTACCTTTGTCATATCTGCTTCTCAACCTGAGAGAAAATGATGAAGTGGAACAGTGAGAGCTATTTAAACAGACAACTGGGAGCCAGAAGCTGAGGAACATTTAGACCTTTCTATTTTTCTGAGGTCTGTTGGAAAAAAAATATCATGAATCCAAATACTAATTTTTTAGACATGCAAAGTTACCATTTAAGCCAAACTCAATGTCTTGTGACAAATTTGCTCCCTTCTGTCTAATATCATTATCTTTGGTTTTAAAAAATAATCAGAAAAATTGTGCTCATTGTTTCAGAATCTATGAGGAATTTCAAGGCAACAAGAAATGCCAGATGTAGGTGACAGGGGAATGGAGGCAGCAAACCACATTGCCATGTATGTACCTGTGCAACAATCTTGCATGACCTGCACATGTACCCCAGAACCTAAAGTACAATTTTTAAAAAATTAAAAAAAATAAATTTAGCATTTAAATGTTAGAATTTAAGCCTTGTACCTAATTCCCTATTCATCATGCCTGGTAAAAGGTCATTTAGGTTTTGCTTGAAGGCTTTTGATGATGGGGAAGTCACCATCTCATAATAAGCAATCCAGTTGATTTGATCTTTGGGCAGTTCTAACTCTTAGAAAATTCCTTCTTTACTGAGCTGAATTGAGCCTGTACTACCATCATTGATATGTAATATTATACCAGTGTTCCAAATGTCATACCTAGTGGACATAAACCATAGGCACTCTTTCTTTAGCACCATCTATAAGTCAAACACTTATGTGTTTGACGCTGTATATTAATATGTTCTTATGATTAGTCTTTACAATTCAGGAAGGTAGGGATATACTTCCTATTCAACAAATAGGATTGAGAATTAAACTCATGTTTCAGAGGTAATCACTGAAAAACTGGAATTTGAACCTTGGTCTATATGATGCCAGAGTCTGACTGATTGCTACCATGCAACACTGTCTCACTAAGAATGGTCTACTTCGTTTTTACCTGAAAGTTTTAAATAATAGAAGACCATGCTGTTGTTTACTGTGCCTGTCTTCTGTTCCCTCCTCAGCAAGGAAATAGCATTACATTCTTTGAACCAAAATCATCTGTTGCATATTTTTGTTACAAATCTCTCTGTGCCAGCTGATCTAAATAACAGGATTTTGAGTGGGAATTTGGCTTCTTAACGAATTCAGTCACAACCTAGTAGCTACATTAGAAAGTAATACTATTAAGGACTATTTTTGTGGGACAAAGCACAATGGAATATGGATGATGAATAACCAGGCCCATTGTATGCTCTGCCTTTGGAATCATTTTGTTAGTTCATACTTTTTTCTTTTCTCTACAGCTTCATTTTTCACTTTCTTGATTTTGCCTTTTTAATGGAAATAAATAGATACCCCGTCAGTAGCTCGACAAATGGCAACATCTTTCTCTTTCTTTGTTCTGGTAGGCAACTAGATTTAAACAAAAGATTTTGACCAGGAAGCTGGGAAATTTCTATTTATCAGTTGAGTTAGATGTACATCAAGGCAGATGGTCCTAAAGAGATGGGAGTTAAGATGAGGTCATTAGAGTGGACCCTAATCTAATTGGACTGCTTTTCTTACAAGAAGAGGGAAATTTGGCCACAGAAAACACAGAGAGAACTCCCTAAGACAACAGAGGAGAGATTGGAGGGATGCAGCTGCACACCAAGGAATAGGGAGCACCGGCAGCACCAGCACAGTGGACAAGGTTGAGGAAGCCTCCATTCTTGATGAATAAGAGTCTGTAGACGCAATAGGGCCAATGAGGTCTCACTGTTAACCACAGATTTTTACGTTTTAAAACTTAGTTTACTCATATTGATAGTAACAGAGCAGGCTCTTTAATAACAAGTGCTAAATAACCATATCTGTATGCCTTGAAGATTTCTGCAACACCAGGCATGGGCCATGAAATGGAAGTTTCATTGTGTTCCCCATCTTGTGATGCATGATGGGGTCTTATGTTAGACGAGAGACATTGTAGATGAGTGCACAGCAGTGTGACCAGGTGACAGGAACAGGGCTGTGGGGGTGTCCCAAAGACGCACACTGTTCCCCGATTGGATGTGTTTTTCCAGGTCCTTGGGCCTCACTTGCCCAATAATTGGGAGGGGACCCTGGTGGCACGGTGAGCTCGTTCAAGTATATACCGGACCCAAAGAGCTTTGCAGAAAGGCGATTTATTAGGCAGAGAGAAAGAAACAGAAATAGAGAAAGAGAGAGCTCCCATGCTGTGGTGGGAGGGGATCCAGAGATGGAGTCTGCACAGGTAAAGACAGAGAGAGAGAGAAGGCTCCCAGCTGCCTTGGGAGGGGAATCCCAGAGAGAGAAATCCCTATAGGTAACGAAGTAGCAGGAATGTAACCCTGGAGTTACTCCCGCCCTATTCAAGTTCTCTTCCAGTGAGAGGAGCTTTTCCAAACTTCCTCTGGACTGATTGATCTTTGACTCTGATATAGAATTGGTTGCCTGGCCTGCAATCAAAACCTCCTCCCTCGGAGCGTTTGGTCAGCTTTCTAAACAAGGGAAGCTCACCTGAGCTGTTACCTAGCCCGTGTGCAGGTAAGTTAGACAAAGAACTCTAGGCTCTCAGATGGGGAGGTGGATGGCGGCATGGCGCTGGGAAGTTCTTGCCTTTGAAACCACGCCCCTTGTGGACCCGAAAGAGAAGTTAGCATAGTCCCTCACCAGGACATTTATGGGAACTAGAGAGTATATGAGTGTATATTGATATCCTATTTCATATATATGTATGACTTTGAACTCCTCATGGACTTGTTCTTAGACTTTTGACTAGAAATAAAGTCTTCACTATTTAAACAATGTTTTCCCAAACCTTTCTGTACCTAGCATCATCCAATTTCTTTTTTATGCCTTGTTATCTCATGGACACAGTGGGAATTGAAAACCAGTGTTTTAAATAAAAAGGTCTTATATGGTGAACAGGGAACTGAGGACTTGGAAGCTTCCAATTATGTAGCGCAGGCAATGAATGCAGACTGCCTCTGAGTTTATCCTGGTTCCTTCATTCAGCCTGGCAGGTACTGTGGAGGGGCCTTGCACATTCTGTGCTGAAAAGGCATGTGAGGAGAACAATCTTTTACTGGGCAGGCAAGAATAAAGGAAGTAGAGGGAACTAGGCATGTGATAAAACCACATAAAACCTGTTTAAATATATTCTTAAGATTGCTTTGAAATATTTGGTTCTGGCCTTTCAGAAGAATCCTGGGGTTTTCAGACTTGAGGCAGAAGGACGATTGTATGAGTCAAGCTGCCTCAGGAATGTTGTTTGTAATTGATAATTTCTTCATTAGTTCTCATTAATTCATTCATTCTGCCAATATTTGCTGAGTGCCAGCCGCTGTCCTAAAGCTGGAATTCTAGCGCTGAACAAATTGACACAGCCCCAACTCTCATGAAATTCTAGAGACCCTCAGAGGCATGTGGCCTCTGATTTCACAAAGTAAAAAGAACCCAAATTTCAGATAAAAATACATTTATTTTTGGTTAAAAATATTTCCTTTAAAAAACTATCTCTATGTAGTGTAATAATGTCATAGAATTTTAAGGCTGAAAGGTTCATGTATTCGTGTGAATTTATGAGTTACTGTGTTACAAAGCAGTGCTACTGTCTCAGCTAACATTGTTAAAATGGTCAAGACATACTGGTTCTGTGTCTCCCTTTCCCCTGAAAGATAGGACTTTGCATACCTATGCTGTGCTCCATCCAGGCTGTGTTGATTTTGTATTTTGATCTCAGAGAGCAAAACCCTCTTACCCCCCCAGTAATTTCTGAATTCTAGAAAAAGTCTTAACGTATGCTCCAGGTATTTACATTTTGTTGTGGCTGTCACATGGGCTGTCATGGGGTTGCAGCTAATAGGAGAGGAAGAATGAAAGACAGTCTTAAAGTATATTTATTTGGTTCTCTCATTTGTAACCAAGTTACCTGGACTCAAGAGAGCAGAAGGCACATAAAGAGTGATACAGCCAGGCTGTCCAGTTCCCAAGAAAGTCACCTTTCTAGCTCACCATCTTTGTGTATGGCCATTATGATAGTTCTTTGGAATAAAAATTGCTTACCGAGATAAAGGGCAGGTCTTTGTCTCTCTCATTTACCACTGTATCCCCAGTGTCACAATAGTGCCTGGTGTGTAGCAGATGCTTGAAGAATGTTGATGAAGGAATTAATACATGAATGATATAAAGGCTATTTATCACAATTAAGTACGATTTAGATGATATAATGAAAAGTCAATTAATCCAGCTTTGCCAATAACATACAAACTCTATATGCATGTAAAGTTTGAATTTTTCATTGACTTTACTGATCTTTACCATGAGTATTTATAAGTCATCTGAATCCTTTTTTGCTGCTGTGTCTCTAGAATAAAACATTAGTAAGGAGGGTTCCATGGTGTGATGGTTAGCACTCTGGACTCTGAATTCAGTGATCTGAGTTCACATCTCGGTGGAACTTTTCATATTGGCTGGCTGCTGTGGGAGGCCAAGGTGGGCAGATTACTTGAGGCCACGAGTTCAAAACCAGCCTGGCCAACATGGTAAAACTAAAAATACAAAACTTAGCTGGGCATGGTGGCAGGCACCTATAATCCCAGCTACTTGGGAGTCAGAGGCTGCAGTGAGCTTTGCCACTCCACTCCAGCCTGGGTGACAGAAGGAGATTCTGTCTCAAAAAAAAAAAGGCACACGCAATTGGAAATTATTCTTTGAACCAACAGGTAGTTGGTCATATACAGAGATTCCTTTGGAATCTCTGATAGAGTCCTACTTTTAAAATAACACAATTCAGAGAGGAGAGGTCATGGGATAGTTTAATTTATGCCACATACCCTGGCCCACAGATACTTTTCACAACTGGACTGACACAGTAGTAAGTGCAGTTGTGGGCTGCATAATGAGGTTTCAGGCAACTGCATGCATGGTGGTGGTCCCAAGAGTATAATGCTATATTTTTACTGTTCCTTTTCTATGTTTAGATACACAAATATTTGCCACTGTATTCCAGTTGCCTAGAGTATTCATGTAGTACTGTGATGTGCAGATTTGTAGCCCAGGAGCCATAGGCTATACCATGTAGCCTAGGTATGTAGCACAGATGGCTGTGCCATCTAGGTTTGTGTAAGTATACTCTGTGATGTTCCCACAACAATGAAATCATGTAATGACACATTTATGAGAATGTATTCCTACTGTTAAATGGTGTATGACTGTAAATGAAATCCCACAGTGGAGAAGCTTGCTTATGTAAAGAAGATCGCTGTTTAGCTAGAAGATGCGGTTGATAAATAGAGCAGATATTTGAGAGAAGAGAAAGGGCTCAGTTTCTTTGGGGCACCTAAACTGGCAGTTAAATAACCTGTTTTCTAATGTTATCCCTCTTATCTAATGACCCAAAATGAAGTATTTCTTGGCATATGTACTGAAGAGAAAAGTTCCAGCTTGTCTCATGTACCACAGACTAATCCAGGTTTATTTCACCACCATTCACAGTGTCCGAAGAATGTTTGGGGCTATGAATGGAATCAGTTAAAGAATGGCCTATTATTAATGCACCCAAGTTACCTGAAAGTAGACACCATAAAACCATGTTTTAGAAATGGAATATGTTTTTCTCTATCAAAGTTACCTAATAAGGTACATTTATACCCAAAGACAGTTGGATTTGATTTTTATAAATGATATCATAGCAGGTACCCATGTTCAAGCAGTTTGGACTTGATGTAAATCAGCTGTCTAGATAATTAAATGATGCGAGTTCTGATTCTAGGCAAATCGTTAACTGGTTGATGAAATAACCCTTTGATAAAATAAGCCTGATTTAAGAGTTAGGAGCAGCATCTTTTGTCTCTATTCTGCCAATAACTTTCTGTATGACCTTGAAGAAGCCACTTAGATACTCCATGTCGTAATTCACTTATTTTTAATATGGAAATAATAACCATACCAAGGCCACTTATTATAGGTTGAATTGTATCACCCCAAAATATATGTCAAAACCCCAACCCCAGGAACTGTGAATGTGACCTTATTTGGAAATAAGGTCTTTGCAGGCGTAATCAAGTTAAGATGAGGTCATTAGAGTGGACCCTAATCTAACTTGACTGCTTTCCGTATAAGAAGAGGGAAATTTGGCCACAGAAAACACACAGAGAGAGCTCCATAAGACAATAGAGGGGAGATTGCAGGGATGCAGCTGCACACCAAGGGATGAGGAGCACCGATGGCACCAGTGCATCTGGGAAGAGCTGGTGGGATGGATGCTACCTGGAGTCCTGGGAAGGCTGAGAAGGATGGTACCCGCAGTCTTGGGGGGTAGCATGGCCCTGCTGACACCTTCATTTTGGACTTCTGGCTTCCAGAACTGTGCGAATATAAATTTGTTTGTTTTAAGCCACCCTGTTTGTGGTAATTTGTTACAGCAGCCCTAGGATTTGATTTTTATAAACAATAACATAGAATTTGATTTTATCAAATAATATCTAATAATTGCCAAACTAGTAAGCTAATTAATAAATTGCCTAACTCATAGGCTGGTATGATATAATATTAATACTATATGTAAAAATATATCCACAGGATAAATTGCTGTAGCAATATATAGATCACTTTATCTTTCTTAACCCCAAGAGATATCCAAGAGGAACTTCTCTAAAGCAGAAAGTGTTAGGGAAAAGCCAAGTTAAAAACTCTGTTAGAAATGCCTTTTATGTAGGTGATGGGGAGGAAGGCAGCAAATCACACTGCCACGTGTGTACCTATGCAACAATTTTGCATGTTTTTCACTTGTACCCCAAAACCTAAAGTGCAATAAAATAAATAAATGGGGAAAAAAAGAAATGCTTTTTATGATTAAAAGATATTTTGTTAACAAGATTTTAGCCTTAAAAAATTATCTCTAGTGGAATCCTGAGAATACAGCATTTCACAAACATGTTGGGGCAACCATTTTCTGCCTTCTTTGATTTTTATGTGTTTAAAACATTTCCTTCCCTGAGTAAATGAGTTGACTTCAAGGAAACTTGAGTGCCTTATTCATTACACCTAGAGTGCTGACTTTGCCACAGGCTACTCAATAACCAGAAAATAGAAACGTAGAAAAACTTTCAAAAAATGTTATGATACAAAGCCACAAAAATCCCCTGCGTAGATCTGATTCTTCATTAACCACATTCAAACAAATCACAGTAATGAAACTCTATCACATTGTAGTCATTGCATAATTATCTCTGTTGACCTAAAAGAATCATTAATCCAAAAAAGCACATTCATCATTTAAAAAATTATATTCAACTTTAGAAAGTATTGTGGTATATTTCCTCTTCTATGTACACATATGAAAGGAGTGACTATTGTTTACACACACACAACCGTATACACACATATGTATATAATAATTATTGTGGATAATTGTTATTAGTTGTTTTTTATTTTTCATAATTTTCTTGAACCTCTATTGGTCTAATCAGGAGAGAGTTAAATGTTTCAGACTGAAACTGAGAAACTTTGGAGGTCATCTGGATTAAATCCCCTCATTTTGGAGATAAGGGAAGGAGAACATAGCTTTTCAGTGACCTGTTGAAGGTTGCACAGGGATTTGGTGACAGAATAGATTTCCAGTTGCCTGACTTCCAGTCCTGTGCTCTTTCTTCTCTAAAACTACAGTGGTCATACAGACTGGTATTGGTTCTTCCATCTCTCACTAGCTATGTGACCTTGGATGAGACTCTCAAATTTTCTAAACATGCCTTTTCTTGTTTGTAAAATGAGAATTAAAAAGCTAGGCTGGTAAAAGCTGGTTTACAGCCAAAACAAAAATATGCAGGCCACACAGTATTACCCAAGCTGAAAAAAGTTCAGCTTCCCACCCACCCATCTCCACACCACATCAGTGACTACTTGTCCCTCTGTCTCAGCCCAGTCCTCATTGACCCTCAGGGACATTTCTTCATTGACCCTCAGGAACTAGCACAGGATCCTTCTTTCTGAGATTGTAGTCCCTGGGGCTGTCCCTAGTGTATATGTACCACGTTGCTGTAGTCCAGTTGCCAGGTTATTGGGCTGTAGGTACTTGATTGCAGAAACTATTTATACTCACTATTATACCTTGGCACTTAGGACCATAACTGACAAACAGGAATTGCTCAATGAATGATCAATCAATAAATTATTTTGTTCACAAATACTAGAGGGAGATACATTGAAAATAGGTCTGTATTCTCAAGGAAGGAATTCCATAGCTGCTATAGGTAGGAAGGTTGGATGAGCTCTCACACATTGTATGGATCATTTTTTCCCAATGATTTTTTTTTTACCTTTGTAATTATATTTTGCTTATGGTACTGATAAAATGAATTTCCTTGTAGTGCTTGAGCGCATACTGACTAATGGTGGAGCAAAGATAGCTAGTTTAGAGCAATCATAGTTTCACTACAGAAAATTCAGTTTAGAATCATGGCCTTACTGAGTATAAGCCATGGCATACTGTTATTTGTAAATAAACTGAAGATGCCTGAAGCATGAGAAGTGGTTCTAGAAAAGATGAAAGAGCTCCAATGTTGTTGTCAAATTTTCTGGGCCTGAGCCTGTGTTTCAGTGTCCTATTCATAATTCAGGGAAAACAAAATCTATCTCATGACATTTTTGAGGAGAACCAAAAAGAAAATGTTCATAAACATACCTGTGAATGGAAAGATGTGTAATTATTAGTTTGATCACACAACTGGAGAAGAACCATAAATTCCTCTGCCTCCTTTAGTATCTAGGACCAGAAAATGAAGAGAATTGGCCATTTAATATTGTTAAAAAGACCTGGAATCTGTTGACAGTATGCTAGGGTTTGCTTAGCCATTGATGCTCGGTGACTCTGTGGGAATGCTGCAATTTGAACTCAGAATGCAGAAGGATGTAAAAGAGACCAGGCAGAACTTGGCATGGACAGACGTTAGCTGCTAGAACACCTGATGTTAAGTTAAGAGTAGAGATCTGGATAAAGAGCAGCACTCTTCCTTTGATCTTAGAGCTCTGTTCTAACATGCATTTCAGAGAATTAAAGTCTGAAAATTTCGAATTATTTCTTTCCAATGGACCTCTTATCTGGGTGGTTCCTGAAATGTGAGTTTAGGTCTGCCCCAGGATACATGTAGTTGAACATCATAACACCAGTCACAGTTGCCTGAGAAATTCAGGTAGACTCTATTGTCATGCACAGAGTTCTTCCAAGGACACAATATACCAAGCGAAGTCCTATGAACTGCTCTATGAAAGGTCCCATACCAGTGGCTGAGGCAATGGTTTTTGGAGGCAGCAAATGTCTCCAGCTATTACAAGAACATTTTCTGAGAATGACACCATTTAGCCAATCTCACAATAACCAAGGCAGAATCTCCTCTGTCCTACCCATCTTGTCTTTCAAGAACACATGAGACCTTTGGACTTATTTTTTTCTTCAAGTGTTTTTTAGTTTAACCCGTTATAGCAAGACAGGTAGTTTATGGATTGGTTAGAAGAGACACAGCCACAACCACAAAGATGCACATCTGGTAAGGATACCTGGCTTATTTAGTCAATGATACAGAACTTCCCATAAGTGAGGAGGCTACACCATGTAGAATCAGATGCAGTGCTCCTTTAGACAAAGGATCTTCTTTTGTCTCCACCTACCATAGCTGCTGGCATTCTCTAAATAGGTAAGATCCCATCAGAATTGAGACAGAAGTTGAATCCACGCTGGGCTACTACCCTTTTATGTTCGGTCTTATATTTTCAATTCCTCAATTCTGGGGGAACTTATGTTAATCATCTATGCCTTCCACTTAAAGGAATACTTATGAAACTCTGCCCTTCTGATTTTCACACCAAATATGTAATCAATAAACCCGCATTCTCATCTAGGCAAAAGAACAGATTAAGTATTCCTTGAACAAACATGTATATTTTCAACTTCTTAGTGTCCTAGAAATTGTATATCCTTTATACCTGTTGAAAAATATTCATTTGTGGAAGTTGTAAGGTTGAGGTGGGAAGCATCAAGTATAACTTTCCCGTAAGTGGAATTATAGGGGTGACTATGTTACCTTGCTCTCTGCGGAATGATACCTTGGAGGGGGTTCAAAAATCTCATTCCTCAGCAGTTATTGTATCTCCTAACCATACATAGAGGATGGGAGTTGCTGTGAGTTGTGAAGAAATCATTCTACTGAGTTAGTCTACTGCTGACACTTGCTGTTTTGGTTTTTATAATGCACAAAGGAGGATTTTCTTTGTTATCTCCCTAGAGCTCACTTTCATTTTTTAGAGACTTTGAAAGTTCAAGGAAGGTTTTTAATATTTTAATACTAATGTTTTAAAATACATTTCACTCTTTTTGCAGAAGGTTTATAGAATAGGACCTGTAGATTGCGTCATCTCTTTGTTTTTAATTTTTAGATAAAACCAGGCAGGTTTTCAATGTAATGACTGTTTAAAATCTCCCCCTCTCCATATATCTTATCAACTGTTATATAAAGACACTTTTATATTTCAGGTGAGCCATTATAGATTTCAGCAAATTTTTCAATGTTGCATATGATTTAGTCATTTCAATTATGACTTAATATTTGAGTAATGCCACTACTCTCCAAATCTTCTATAATTACAATTTAATTTGTCAGAATTTACTTAGTAGCCATGTGCCTAAGCATAAGGGAAACACTTGGTCTGTTTAGCAAACCTTCTGTCGGAGCAGAAATACAAGAAGACTGTAGCTGGTGATTACTGTTTTAGTGTGGGCAGGATACGCCATATGATGCAAGATGTCTCCTGCCAACTAAGTCGGCAAAGGATTTTGTTTAGCAGAATTCTATTTAATAAAAGAAAGAGTTTTGATAAATAGTCTTGTCTCAGAGGTATTAAACTATTGATTTACCAATACTGTTCCTATCTTGACCCAAGGGGACACAGTGGATGCCACTTAGAATATTACAAACTCTCTGCCATATGCATGTTGTCTAGCCCATGCTTCAACCCCATCACCTTTCAGCAGATTGCTTTAGACAAGAGATCTCATGGGCAAGGAATCTGCAATGCATATAAGCGTACTTGCTGATTTAATACAAGAGAGTCCTAGACATTGACCTTGTCTTGAGTTATTCTAACTTGGCAGGGCTGTAACACAGCAAAGACCTGCAAATCCCTTTTTAACAAGGCTACCTGAACCAAATGGCACTGTTCCAGATACATGAAAATTTAAAGGTATCCAGGAGATCAATAGCTTACAGTATTAAAGAGTAGGAAGACTGACACGGCACTTAACTCAGGTCTACTTGTTTATCCAGTTGAGGATTCTGTCTTCAAGCATAATAGCTGCTCTTTATCACCTTATAAATTGCTGTGCATATCATTTCAGTAATAAACTGAGAGAAGGCATTCTGTTTGAAGATGTTAAAGATACCAAATGCCCCACTGATATCCCCAGATGTTCAATTATTTGAAGGAAATTATTTCATCTCTAAGCAGGTTGTGTTTTTAATTTTTCCAAAAACAGCAGGTAGGATGGATATTATAATGTCCATAGAGCCCATGGTCTTTGAAGCACCCACAGGCATTGTATGCCAACCAAAGCGGTTCTCAAGGCAAGAGGCAGTCCGAGAATGGGATGCAGGTGCTTGCAATTCTGCTTACGGTTCCTTTCTTTCATCGTAAAAAAAAAAAAAAAAAAAAGTCCTGTAATTTTCAGGGAGTGAGTGAAATTGGCAATACCTATTAACTTGGTACTAAGTAAATCTAAGTTGGCGAGATCTATAGTGTACCCAGTGCAGGAATGATCATATGTGCACATTATGTGCCATGTTTAAAATGGCAGCCTAACACGCTGCTACTCTAATGACAATATATTTTGCACAAATGCCCTGTGAATTTTGTATGGAGAGTTTTCCCTTGGTAATGTGTTTCTAACACATCTCCATTATGATCTTCTGAAAATATCAGTTGTCAAAACCTTGGTAAAGGAGGCTCACAAGTACACACACACACACACACACACACACACACACATATTTGTTTCTGCAACAAAGCATCTAAATTTAAATATCCAATATTCTATTGTTCTATTATGTAAAGTTTTCTTCAGGTTCCCAGTATAGTCTAGGTTTAATATTCCTGGCAAAAATAAATAAATAAAATTAATGGCTGAGAATAAAGGGCTAGAGAATGGCAAAGGCAATATCACTAAAAGAGAAGACCTGGGTCCTACTCATAAGTGTCCTGTTAATATTGTGTGTGCTCTGGGAAGTATTGTTCTTTAGCAGAGCTTCAGTTTCCACGTTGTAACATGATCAAATTTGAGTAGGTGATTTTTAAAGTTTATATTTAGTCTAATTTCTATAATAACTTATGGTTAAACCAGAACAAATGTGTAGGCAAACCTTTAACATTACAATTCTGTACATGCATGCTGTTCATCCACTTGGTCCACGAACTTCTCAGCTTTAAATGTGCCCATGTTATTAGAAAGGCAGATAAAGATCTTTTCTGTGAAAAGGTGTTTGAGGAGGTATTGATGGTTGAGTGCAAATGAAGAAGGGAATGTGCTTTCATTTTGGGTTGGTAGGCACCCCACCAAAAAATGAAATAAAGATACAATAGGTTGATTGAATAAGATGGACTCTGTAGAGCACAAGCATAAAAGAAGGCAATATAACTTTCCCTTCAAAATGTGTCTTCAGTCTCTTTTAGTACTCTCCGTGGATTCGTTCTTTTTCTGTCCCTGGATGAATGCTTGGGCAGGTTTTACTTCTCCAATGATAAACAAACGGTCTCTTGTTTGGGGATTAAAACTTTAGTGTGACCCAATAATCACACAGCTCCGGTCCATTGCAGAATATTAATCAAGACTTCAAATGTGTATCCAGGTAAATCTTCTTTCTCCCATCTTGGGCCTGATCCAGTCATGGAATCCTAGGGTCCAGAGAGAGATTGGGGTTGTTTCTTCAATCCTTCCTGATTGTGGTTTTTGACCCATCTGGCTTTGGCTTTGGAGAGGTTAACAAAGCAATTAATAGGGAAACAGCAGAATCTTTTTTTTTTGGACGGAGTTTTTGCTCTTGTTACCCAGGCTGGAGTGCAATGGCGCGATCTCGGCTCACCGCAACCTCCACCTCCTGGGTTCAGGCAATTCTCCTGCCTCAGCCTCCCGAGTAGCTGGGACTACAGGCACGCGCCACCACGCCCAGCTAATTTTTTTTTTTTTTGTATTTTTAGTAGAGACGGGGTTTCACCATGTTGACCAGGATGGTCTCGATCTCTTGACCTTGTGATCCACCCGCCTCGGCCTCCCAAAGTGCTGGGATTACAGGCTTGAGCCACCGCGCCCGGCCGAAACAGCAGGATCTTATCCACTTGGTACTGCTGCCATCTGCCCTCAGTGCCACCTACACCTGGGCAGATGTCCAAAAGTGAACCTAGTTTTTGAGGAGATTCTGTGAGATTCTAGAGGATCCACTACTGAGATTTATGAGTGAAGTTCCCTGAATTTGGTAAATGCTTCTCTTTCAGCTGGTCACAAATGTCTCCTACCTCAGCTTCTGTGTGTCTTGCAATTCAGTTTTTTGGAGAGATACAAACTAGACTTTTATTGAATGGAAACAGAGATGGGGTGAGGTTTGGAACTGGGCTTAGGGTTAGACAAGAGTGATGTAACTGAACATACCCCAGACTTTATAAGTTTCCAAGCTGAGGGAATCCTGAGCTAAAAGACAGGAGCAGCTTTAGATTAAGATTATAGTTTTGAGACTAGCCCTGGGTAAGATTAAGATATTTAGATTGGACAAAATCTTAATGCCCAAACTAAGGGACAAGCTGTTTATTATGTTGATGTAATCGTTAAGTAGTGTGACCTATTTCTCATTTTGCTTTGAGACAAAAAAAGGAGTGGCGTCTTGGATCCTATTTTAACTATAAAATCATTACACCACCCAGTTAAAGTTAAAGTTCTTAAAATATAACTTAAAGTTTGAAACCCTCTCTCCCATGTCATTAATTAAATATCGTGATGCTATCACTGTTTCTGTAGACTAAGCAACTTTTTGTGCTTTCCACTCTGGGCTAAGATTACTTCTCTGTGAATCCCCGGTGCTCACTGAAAAAGATGATGAGAAATCTTAGGAGCTATAAATTTGTAAGAAACATTTTGAAGATAGATTGGTTCATCCAGGAGTCTGGTACTGCAGCTTCTTTATCTCCATGTCATCTGCTATGATGACTTGGAAATGAGCAGCTGCAATGAGACAACACATTGTGTGAATGCGTTGGAAAGGGAATATCTCTAATAATAATGATAGCACTAATGAGCTTCACATTAATTAATGACAGTGACAGTCGTTAAATCTTATTCAAATAACAGGAACACAAATAAAAACATACCCAGGCTTGCTTGTCATGCTGCTGCACTGAATGCTACAGTCTGTTAAATAGTTGGGCAACAGCCAGATACCTGGAATGCATCACAGACTAATACCTGATAATTCTTCAGTCAGTTTCTGTATAAATGAAAGCTATTCTTTTATAGCCTTAGGTACAAGAAGTGAAGTACAGGCTAGATGTCTATATTTGTAGGAGAAAAGCTTCTATATTTTTCATTTAACTGTAAAGTTTCCATTCCTGGGTGTTTATCCTAATACCATTTTATCAACGGTGGTGTCTGGAGATTCTGTCCATAAGCTTATCTCAGAAGGCTAATGAATTGCTTCCAGAATAATCTTAGAGAGCAGGGTAGGTCCCTCAACAGGCAATTGTAAAGTTCTGAGAATATGACATCTGCATTCCCCTGTAGACACCTGGGGTTTGCTTAAACCATGATGTGCTGGTGTATCACCATGTGCAAATGCCCTGTGGTTGCAACTTTCCATATGCTGATTTTGCAAGGTTTTTCCCAGTGAGCAGAACTCAGTGTGTAGAATCTTAGCATCTAGCTATATATGTTTTCTTTTTGTTATGTGTTCCCTCAACCTGCAATATTTTGACTCTGCATTGCCAGAAAATTTCATGAATCCCTCCAAGCTAAGGTTTCTTAGAGCAGGGTTTCTCAACCTCAACACTCTTGAAATTTGCACAGGATAATTGTTGTGGGGAGTGTCCTCTGCACTGTAGGGTGTTTTGCAGCAACCCTCTCCTCTACCTACTCGATGTTAGTAGAAACCCTAGCCCTATTGTGACAACTGAAAATATCTCTGGATATTGCCAGATATCCTCTGGGAGGGGAGCAAAATCATTCCTTATCCCCATTTAAAACCACTGCCCTAGAGGGAGGGTCTTCTTTCTTATTCAAGGACTTACCAAAGACTATTAATGGAGCATGTATGATTCACATATGTTAGCAAACCTAAGAGGCTCTTGCCAGAGTCACCTTTTAAACTGTAAAATGTGAATAATGTCAATTTTTAGAAAGAATGTATTTTATCTCATATTCATTGAGATGGGAAATATGGTTTCAGCCTATAAATAGATAATGATATTTTTGAAAGAACAGGTGCACTTTAATAACATGTTTCTATTTTAGAATGACAACACTAATAGTGCTACAATCCTAATATTATAATGATTCAGATATTACCATTAGTAAAATCATCCAGCAAGATGCTTTTGTGCATGTTGATCTTTTCATTATCCATACATAATGTAAAATGTGAAAAAACATATAGAATAAAATGTTACTACTTCAGATTTTTTCAAGAGTGAAAAACAGATTTATCGGTTATAGGAATAGGGCTGGGAGACAGAAAAGAAAACAGACAGAAAACTTTAATTGTTATAGGAATAGAGATAGATGGTAGACAGAGGAGGAGAATAGAGGAGCAAAGTGGTTCAAAATAAATATGTTAAAGAGAAAATGGTTTAAAATGGTGCTTTTTCTCAGAGCTCCGAGTAAGAATTGTTGTGCGCAGTTTAGTCTTGGGGAATTTACAGCTCAGAATGTGAGTTCAGACCTTCTCTCCAAGGGAAGGGTTTTTACTGAGTGTCTGTAAATGCATTGCCTATGCTATCTAATTTAGTAATCCTTTCTGCAAGCCTAGAACATTCACAGATGCTTTCTTTCTTTTCTTTTCTTTTTTTTTTTTTTTCTTTTCAGAGTAAGGGTGAGTGAGAAAACTGGGATGCCTCTGTCTAGAAACCCACAAAATGAATCAAACTGAAAATCCATCACAATACTACAAGTGAGCTAAGAGTTTTCACTGCCTCATCTTTAAAAGCTGCTTGAATCTACTCAGGCTTCAGCAGTGATGATCTCACCACTATGAAGTTTTTAATCATGATCGTTAGTAGAAAATACCACCTACATTTTTAGAAAATAGAAATATGTGGCCGGGGCAGTGACTCATGCCTGTAATCCCAGCAATTTGGAAGGCCGATGTGGGTAGATTGCCTGAGGTCAGGAGTTCGAGACCAGCCTGAGCAACATGGAGAAACCCCGTCTTTACTAAAAATACAAAATGAGCTGGGCGTGGTGGTGCATGACTGTAATTCCAGCTATTTAGGAGGCTGAGGCAGGAGAATCTCTTGAACCCGGGAGGCAGAGGTTGCAGTGAGCCGAGATCATGCCATTACACTCCAGCCTGGGAACCAAGAGCAAAACTCTATCTCAAAAAAACAAAAACAAACCAAAAAACCCCCAAAACCAAAAAGCCCAATTTTGCCTTCTTTGCTAAAAGAAGCTGCTTCTCTTTAATACGGGAAATGAAGTTTGTATGCCATGCGCATATTTACAGGTTGATTAATTGATTTTTCCTTGAAGCATTTCTAAAAATATTTTCCTAATACCAGCTTATTAACTTGAATGCATTCTTATCAGGCCCTTTCTTGGTTCCTGCATAATTTTTAAAGCAGAGGGCTATCTGCTAAGTATCCCAGGAACTTTTCAGACTCCCACGAAGTTACTAGGGCTGACAATTGCTTATACAATGTGAAAAAAAATACTTTATGCACTGCAATTATAAGTCACTGACTCTCAGCTCACACTATAAAAATCAATCAAGAAGCTGGTATTTTATTTTTGCATGGAAATTTCATTCAGATACATTTCAACATTATAGGACTAGGAAACTAAAACTATTGAAACTCGGTTTCAAGCAAGATATCTGCTTTAATGGAAAAAAGGACAGAATTTATTGTGGGTCAAGAGACATGAATGCAAGTGTCATCTAGCTTATGTATTTGTCATGTGCAGTAGGAACAATGCTGTTATGTTGCACAATTATAGGAATATTTCCTCCATTTCCATCTTTGCCAAAGACCTGCCCACTCCCCTCCTCTGAACCCCCTACCTCTACCCCAGGTATTTGAGTTAATGGTGTTTATGCTTTGAAACTTTATATCAGACTCAGTATCAGTCTGATGTAAGGTATGGGACTTTGTATCTGTTCCTCCAGACCTTTTTGGGAATTCTTGACACAGAATGCAATTTCCACACCAACTGCATTGCTTAATTTTTGTAACTTTTTATTTTGAAGTAATTTCAAACTTACAGAAATGTTGTAAACATAATACAAATCACTCTCAAATACCATTTACTCAATAATCCCAATTTATCGGCAGCACGTCTTCCAGGAGCTCTTGACCTGCAAGAGGGCTCCAACTTGGATAGGGGGGTGCGCGGAAGACAAAGAATGATAGACAGATGGGGTCTGGAGGGTTGAAAAGCATATGCTTTACCAACAACTTTATTTGTGCTCAGGGTCAGTATATATATCTTTTTTAGGTATGTGTATACGTGAGACAAAGGGGTACAGAAAGTTTTAAAGTAGAAAAATCAACATCATAGGGTAAGAACAATGGAAAGGTCAGATACACAATTAACCGGAACAGGTAGTCACACTATCTCATCCAGGGGCAAGTCCTTTCATTAACCAGAACAGGTGGTCACACTATCTCATCTAAGGGTAAGTCATTTATCTTCTAGCGAAAATCAGTAAAGTCGTAAAACATGACTTAGTAGAAAACTCAATTATCACATACGTAAAACATGTCTTAGTAGAAAACTCAATTATCGTACACAATGCATCTCATGACTGCATGGCCATCTGGCGATTGCCCACAAGTTTAACTTTAGCCTAAGTCTTTCTCTGTTGCTGCTTTCCGATAGCTCAACTCCCTCAACTGGAGACACTGTGTCTGGGCTCGAGCCCTCTGTATTGTGAGGCCCATTTTTGGGGGGCCTCACACGGGAGCGTTCCCCACACCAATTATTGACATTTTATCACATTTGCTTTGTTATGCTTTCTCTCGCTTTCTCCTCTTCTTGTGTGGGTATACACATGCAAAAACACAAACAGATACCATTTTTTTTTAAACCATAGGAGACTAAGTTGTAGACATGGTTTTCCTCTACCTCTAAATACTTTAGTTTATATTAGGTAAGAAAAAACATGTTTTCTTATATAACCACAGTATAATTATAAAAATGATAGAGTTATATTCATAAAATATTAATGTCTAATTTATAGACTTAATCAAATTTCAATCACTGACTCATTTAAGCATTTTATAGGGAAAAAGTGTGGTCCAGGATCCAATCATGGGTTCCATTCAGTAACTGCCTTGCCTACTTTTCTCTGGAACAGGTCCTTGGAGTTTATTTTTTGGTCCTTCATAACTTTGACATTCTTTTATGGTACAGACAAGTTATTTTGTAGAATGTCTCTCAATTTGGGTTTGTCCAATGTTTCCTCATTATTAGATTTAGATTATATTTATTTGCAAGAATACCTTGTGATACTGTGTCCTTAGCACATTGCACCAGGAGGCACATGGTGTCATTTTAAACATTACTAGGGGTGTTAGCTTTGATCACTTGGTTAAAATCGTGTTTGCCAGGGTTCTCCCCTTTAAAGTCACATATTTTTTATAATTATTAAGTATTTTGTGGGGAGATATTTTAAAGTCATATTTAAATATCCTGTTTCTTATTAAACTCTCCACCCACTGGATTTAGCATCCATTGATTATTGTTGCCTGAATCAATTTTTATTATAAGCATCAACAAATTGAGATCTAACTCCATAATTTTGTCTTTACTTATTAGTACTAAATACTATTTTACACAAAAAGGAGACTGAATCCCTGAAGAATGTCTAATTCTAGGGCAAGGAGTGGAAAAGGCAAAATAAGTTCGAACTATCTTGTGTAGCAAGAAAGCATGGAATTTCTATAAAAATGATGAGAATGTGTCAAAATGATGCCAAAGCTGGCCTGAAGGGGCTCCACTCAATAAATCTTGGATAATTAGAGCACCAAAATGAATACAATAATATGAATAATGGGCTATAATTCATTGACTAAAATAGGAATAATAATATAAGAATTTATGAGGCCATTACATGGATGGAACTGGAAGTCATTATTCTCAGCAAATGAACGAATGCAGGAACAGAAAACCAAATACCATGTGTTCTCACTTATAAGTGGGAGCTGAATGATGAGAACACATGGACACACTGGGGAGAACAGCACACACTGGGGCCTGTCAGAAGGTGGAGAGAGAATTAGGAAGAGTATCTAATGGATGCTGGGCCTAATACCTACATGATGGAATGATCTGTACAGCAAACTGCCTTGGCACACATTTGCCTGTGTAACAAACCTGCATGTCCTGCATGTTTACCCCAAACTAAAAATAAAAATTGGAAATAAAAATAAATAAATAAATGAATGAATGAATTTGTAAATAGAAAGTTGTAAATATAAAGCTCTTTCTATTAGAAAGAAAAGACTAGAAAGCCCATTTTCCTTTTAAGGAGCCATAGTTTTGATAGATGTGTGTTTAAAATCTAGTCAACAAGCCAGAACTTCATTACCTCTTCATAACATACTTCCAACACATTCCTGAGAGACATAAGGCATCTCTGCTAGAGAGAGATGTGAGGCTTTTCTGAGGGGTTTTTGCTACGAGACAAAAAAAGAGTACTGACTCACTGCCATTAGTTCTGGGGAGCATGGCACAGAAAAATATTTTGGGGGCTTTTAATCGCCAGATTAAGACTCCTAGTCTTATGCCTTTAATAAGAGTTACAGTTAAATATGTTTTTTAAAACTCCAAGCTGTAATTTAAACCTTGATGCCTCTCTACCTGTCGACAGGTGGAGGCTCACTGCTCAGTCAGAACGCTGGCCATGACCTAGCGTTTACTGCTGATAAGTCTGTCTGTAACATTTTGGTACTGCGATAGGAAGTTCACTCACCATATGCCTGAATATTTACAAAGTTACATATCCAGCTAACAATTCTGCTAAATAAAATACATTCTACCTTCCTATTCTGAAAAATGTATCATCAAAATTACAAATAAGAGTGTTCATGTATGGCTTTTGTATGACTAAAAATAAGCCAAAAAGCAAGGCTGGCTAAATTTTATTATTATTGTACATTTCTTAGCATTCTTTTGATGGTACAATGATGTTTTCCCCGTGAAAGCAGGTCCTGAGGAAAGCTCTTTCATGCAGGAAAACATATATAGGTGGTTTTCCCAGGAAGTACATGAGAGGGAGCAAGAAGATCGAGGCAGGAAAGGATGAAAAGCTAAATAAGTATGTGTTAGTCAACAGTTTGCCACCATGGACAACTGGATCTCAGTTCCACTGGAGGATTATCATTAACTAAAACACCCCCTACCATCCTTGCCTTTGTACATATATAGGAGGTTATTTTTCTTCAATACATAGTTCAATTTTAGGAAATTAATTTTCTATGCCAAAAGCGTATTTGCAGATTGATTAGTTTATTTTCCTCTTAAAGCCTTTCTGGAACTATTTCTTCTTTCTAATAATAGTTGATTAACCTGAACACATTTTCATTAGCTCAGTCCACATCGAAGAATTGTCGCACACTGTGACAAGGAAGCTTGGATATTTAAAATTACATGTTGACCCTCCTTGATTGATGATTGTCTCTGAAAGTATTAAATTCTCAGTACTTCAGGCTGTTCCATTCATTGTCTGAGAAAGACCCCATGGCACTAGAGAAAGCTCTCAGATGGAGAAGCAGGAAGTCATAAGCTCTTAGTTATTTTTTTCCAAAAAAGTATTTTTTAGACTTTATAAACAAGATTTTTATATGTGTTCTATCTCAAATAATAAGCTAAGTTCATTTTAAGTCCACAAAATTTATATTTTCATCAAAGATGAAATTCAGAGTAAATTTCAAGTTAAATATAATATTTTCATATTTTTAAAGGTCTTTGAAAAAATATTTAAATGACAAGGCAAAACACAAATACTAACATCAAAATGTTAAAATCATTTTAGACAGGTGAATTTTTTGTTTTATTTTGAAAATATTAAATATCTTAAGAGATTTTAAAATAACCTATTTTGTTATAATTTTATATTTATAGTAAAGTCCTAAAAATAATAAGATAATTCCTCACCTTCTTTCCCCTATTGTTAACATCTTACATTATCATGTTATATTTGTCACAATTAAGAAACCAACGTTGGCATATTACTATGAACTGAATTCCATACTTTATTCAAATTTCACCAGTTTTCCACTACTTTTTTTTCTGACTTAGAATCCAATCTGGGATACCATATTGAATTTTATTTTCGTGTCTCCTTAGTCTTCTCTGGTCTGTGATGGTTTCATAGTCTTTCTCGCTTTTTCATAACCTTGAAAGATTTTAGGAGTGCTGGTATTTTGTAGACTACCCTTCAGTTGGAATGAATCTAATGTTTTCTCATGAGTAGTTGGTGATTATGAACTTAGGGGAAAAATACCAAAAAGTGAGGTACTCTTCTTGTCATATGTCAGGGGACACCTGCTATCCATATGAGAAGCTGGTGTTTGCCACTTCTTCAATGTAAGTTTACATCCTGTATTTTTGGAGGTGAGCCACTAAGCCCAGCCTATAATCAGAAGGATGGGGAAATTAAGGTTTGCTCCGTATTTTTTTGTTTTTATTTTTATTTTATTCTCAGAGGTTATCCGTACATGTTTGTTATATGTATATATTGCATAATGGTGAGGCTTGGGCTTCTAGTGAACCATCACCAAATAGTGAACATTGTACTCAATAGATACTTTTTCAACCTCGGCCCCTTCTACCTTTCCCTCTATTGGAATCCCCAGTGTCTTTTATTTCCATTTTTATGTCCATGTGTACCCATTGTTTAGCTTCAATTTGTAAGTGAGAACATGCAGTCATTAATCCTTTGTATTTTTTTGTCTCAATTTCATTTAGTTCTTCTCTCATCTTTGTTATTTTCTTCTTCTTCTTGTAGCTTTGAGTTTTTCAGTGTTTGTTTTTCTAGTTCCTTGATATGTGATGTTAGGTTGTATTAGTCTGTTCTCACACTGCTGTAAAGAACTACCCAAGACTGGGTAATTTATAAAGGAAAGAGGTTTAATTGACTCACAGTTCCATAGGGCTGGGGAGGCCTTAGAAAACTTACAATCATGGTGGAAGGGGAAGCAGGCAAGTCTTACAGGGTGGCAGGACAGAAAGAAGAGCATGTGTGAAGAAGGATCTGTCAAACACTTATAAAACCCGTAGATCTCATGAGAACACACTGACTATCACAAGAATAGGATTGGGGAAACTGACCCCATGATCCAGTCACCTCCAACCAGTTCCCTCCCTCAACATGCAGGGTTAATGGGGATTACAATTAGAAATGAGATTTGAATGGGGACACAGAGTCAAACCATACCATATTTTATTTTCTCTTTCTAAGTTATTTCACTTTGAATAATGGCTTCTGGCTCCATTCATGTTTCTGTAAAGGCCATAAATTTATTCTTTGTTATGACTGCTTAGTATTGCATGGTATATATGTACTGTGTTCTCTTTATTAAATTGATGGACATGTAGGTTGATTTCATAACTTTGCTGTTGTGAATAGTGCTGTGTTAAACATATGAGTGCAGGGGTCTTTTTAATAAAACTATTTCTTTTTATTTGTGAAGATACCCAATAGTAGGGTTGCTAGGTTGAATGGTAATTCTATTTTTAGTTATTTGAGAAATCTGCTTACTGTTTTCAATAGAGATTAAACTAATTACAGTCCCACCAACAGTAAATATACATTCCCTTTTCTCCACATTAATGCCAACATCTGCTTGACTTTTTAATAGTAGGCATTCTAACTGGTGTGAAATGGTATTTTATTATGACTTTAATTATATTTCTCTCATAATTGGTGATGCTGAGCATTTCTTATATATTTATTGGCTGCTTGTATGTCTTCTTTTGAGAAGTTTCTGAAGGTTCACACCCTTTGCCCAATTTTTAATGGGGTTATTTGGTTTTTTCTTGTTGAGTTGTTTGAGTTCCTTATATAGTCTTGATATTAGTCATTTTATGTTTTGGTTAGTATGGACTTGTAATCATTAATTCTTTGCATTTTTTTCACTCTCAATTTCATTTAGTTCTTTTCTCATCTTTGTTATTTTTTTCTTCTGCTAGCTTTGATTTTTTTATTGTTTGTTTTCCTAGTTCCTTGATGTGCGATGTTAGGTTTTTAATTTGAGAGCTTTCTTTTTGGTGTAGGCATATAACACTATAAACATTCATCTTAACATTGCCTTTTTTATTCCAGAGGTTTTGGTATTTTGTCTCTGTATTCATTAATTTCTAATTTTTTTAAAAATTTCTACCTTAATATTATCATTTACCCCAGAGTCATTCAGGAGCAAGTTGTTTAGTTTCCTTGTACTTGTGTAGTTTTGAGAGATCCTGTTGGTATTGATTTCGAATTTTATTCTACTGTGTTCTGAAAAGTTACTTCATATTATTTCATTTTTAAAAAATTTATTGAGATTTGATTAATGCCCAAGTGTAGAACCAATTTTAGAGAATGTTACATGCACAGACGAGAAAAATATGTATTCTGCAGTTGCTGGGTAGAATGCTTTATAGATGTCTATTAAGTCCATTTAGTCAAGAGTCCAGTTTAAGCTCAGTTTCCTTGTTAGTTTTCTGTCTTGATTATTTGTCTAGTGCAGTCAGTGAAGTGTGGAAGTTCCCTACTATTATTGTGTGGCTGTCTGTCTGTTTAGGTCTAGTAGTGTTTGTTTTATAAATCTGAGTTCTCAGGTGTTGGGTGTTTATATACTTACAATAGTTAAATATTCTTGTTGAATTAAATCCTTTATCCTTAGATAATATCTATCTTTGTCTTTCTTTTTTTTTTTCTGTTGGTGGCTTGAAGTCTGTTTTATCTGATATAAGAATAGCAACTACTGCTCTTTTTTTGGTTTCCATTTGCATGGTATATATTTTCCACTCATTTACTTTGAGCTTGTGGTGTCTTTACATGTCAGGTGAGTTTCTTGTAGGCAGAAGATGGTTGGTTCTGTTTTTCTTTCAATCTAATTTGTGAATCTCTATCTTTTAAGTGGAGTATTTATGCTATTTATCTTCAAGGTTAATACTGATAGTGAAGTTTAGTTCCTGTCATAGTTTTGTTAGCTAGTTACTTTTTAGTGTTAACTATGTAATTGCTTTACTGGAATTGTGAAATTTGTACTTATGTGTTTTTATGGTAGCAAGTATCATCCTTTTGCTTTCATGTTTAGAACCTCTTTGAACATTTCTTGCAGGGCTGATCTAGAGGTAACGAATTCCCTTAGTGTTAGCTTGTCTGTGAAAGACTGTACTGTATTTCTCCTTTATTTATGAAACTTAGGTTGGCAGGATGTAAAATTCTTGACTGGCATTTCTTTTTCTTCTTTAAGGAGGCTAAAAATAGGATCCTAATCTCTTCTGGCTTGTAAGGCCTCTGCTGAGAAGTCTGTTTTTTGATGGGATTATCTTTTCTTTTTCTTTTTTTTTTTTCCCCCTGAGATGGAGTCTTGCTCTGTCACCTAGGCTGGACTGTGGTGGTGTGATCTCAGCTCACTACAGCCTCCACTTCCCAGGTTCAAGCAATTTTCCTGCCACAGCTTCCTGAGTAGCTGGGATTACAGATGCCCACCACCATGCACAGCTAATTTTTGTATTTTTAGTAGAGATATGGTTTCACCATGTTGGCCAGACTGGTCTTGAACTCCTGACCTTGTGATCCACTTGCCTCAGCCTCCCGAAGTGCTGGAATTACAGGCATGAGCCACTGTGTCCAGCCAGGATTTTCTTTATAAGTGATTTGTCTCTTTTCTTTAGCTGCCTTTAAGATCATTGACCTTGGATAATCTGATGACCGTATGCCTTAGTGATGTTTGCCTTTATGATATTTCATAGGCATTATCTGAATTATTTTTGTCTGCATGTCTACCTCTCTAGCAAGGTCAGGAAAATTTTCCTGAATTATTCTCTCAAATATGTTTTCAAAATTTCTTACTTTCTTATCTCTCAGGAATGCATGTAAGTCATGGTCATTTGGTATAATCTCATATTTCTCAAAAGCTTTGTTTCTTTTTTAAATTTTTTTCTTTATTTTTGTCTGACTGGGATAATTCATAAGACCAGTCTTTAAGATCTGAAATTCTTTATTCTGCTTGGTCTGGTGTATTATGAAAGCTTTTATGTATTTTGAAATTCTTTTAGTGAAAATTTTATATCTAAAAATTCTGTTTTTTTTTAAGATATAGCAATCTTGTCTTTAATATCCTGAATTGTTTTTCTGTTTGATTTTTTTTAATGTTGGTTTTCATCTTTCTCTTGGATCTCATTGAATTTTCTTACAACCCATACTTGTAATTCTTTATCTGACTTTTCAAACTTTTCATTTTGGTTAGAATCCACAGACCCAAAGCTAGTGTGGTCTTTTGGAGGTGTGAAAATACTTTTTGTACTGCTGGAGTACTTGTGCTGGGTCCTTTTCCTGTGAAGGAGCTGTTGCTTCTTAACTTTGAAGTTACTATCATTTGATTGAGGCTTTTTAATTTTTACATTATTTTCCCTCGAGGGTGTGACTATGGTATATGTTTTCTATGATCACTTGACTTTGTTTCTGGATGCTTTCAGGAGCCAAGATTCTGTATGGGTTCCTTGGTTATGGGTAGCTTTTGTGGATTGGCTTTCTCAAATCCGCCCTGTTTTTTTATTTTTTTTTATTTACATAATTTCTTTTATTTCCCATTTTATGCAGATTTGTTCAATCTAGGTTGAATGAGCAACTCTGTTGCTTTCCATTGGGATAAGTGTTTCTTTTTTTTTTTTTTAATTGCATTTTAGGTTTGGGGTACATTTGAAGAACATGCAAAGTAGTTGCATAGGTACACACATGGCAGTATGATTTGCTGCCTTCCTCCCCTTCACCTATATCTGGCATTTCTCTCCATGCTATCCCTCCCCAGCTCCCCAACCCCCACTGTCCCTCCCCTATTTCCCCCCAACAGACCCCAGTATGTAATGCTCCCCTCCCTATGTCCACATGTTCTCATTGTTCAACACCCGCCTATGAGTGAGAACATGTGGTGTTTGATTTTCTGCTCTTGTGTCAGTTTGCTGAGAATGATGGTTTCCAGGTTCATCCATGTCCCTACAAAGGAAACGAACTCATCATTTTTGATGGCTGCATAATATTCCATGGTGTATATATGCCACATTTCCCCTGTCCAGTCTATCATTGATGGGCATTTGAGTTGGTTCCATGTCTTTGATATTGTAAACAGTGCTGCAATGAACATTCGTGTGCATGTGTCTTTATAGTAGAACGATTTATAATTCTTTGGATATATACCCAGTAATGGGATTGCTGGGTCAAATGGAATTTCTATTTCTAGGTCCTTGAGGAATCGCCACACTGTCTTCCACAATGGTTGAACTAATTTACACTCCCACCAACAGTGTAAAAGTGTTCCTATTTCTCCACATCCTCTCCAGCATCTGTTGTCCCTAGATTTTTTAATGATCACCATTCGAACTGGCGTGAGATGGTATCTCAATGTGGTTTTGATCTGCATTTCTCTAATGACCAGTGATGAAGGGCATTTTTTCATATGTTTGTTGGCATCATGTATGTCTTCTTTTGTAAAGTGTCTGTTCATATCCTTTGCCCACTTTCGAATGGGCTTGTTTGTTTTTTCTTGTAAATCTGTTTTAGTTCTTTGTAAATTCTGGATATCAGCACTTTGTCAGATGGGTAGACTGCAAAAATTTTTCCCATTCTGTTGGCTGTGGATTCACTCAAATCACTGTTTCTTTTGCCGTACAGAAGCTGTGGAATTTGATTCGGTCCCATTTGTCTATTTTGGCTTTTGTTGCCAGTGCTTTTGGTGTGTTGGTCATGAAGTTCTTGCCTATGCCTATGTCCTGGATGGTTTTGCCTAGATTTTCTTCTAGGGTTTTTATGGTGTTAGGTCTTATGTTTAAGTCTTTAATCCATCTGGAGTTAATTTTAGTGTAAGGTGTCAGGAAGGAATCCAGTTTCTGCTTTCTGCACATGGCTAGCCAGTTTTCCCAACACCATTTATTAAACAGGGAATCCTTTCGCCATTGCTTGTTTTTGTCTGGTTTGTCAAAGATTGGATGGTTGTAGACATGTTGTGTTGCCTCTGAGGCCTCTGTTCTGTTCCATTGGATTATATCCCTGTTTTGGTACAAGTATCATGCTGTTTTGATTACTGTAGCCTTGTAGTATAGTTTGAAGTCCAGTAGTGTGATGCCTCCTGCTTTTTTCTTTTTGCTTAGAATTGAGTTGGCTATGCAGGCTCTGTTTTGGTTCCTTATGAAGTTTAAGGTGTTTTTTTCCATTTCTTTGAAGAACGTCATTGGTAGCTTGATGGGGATAGGGTTGAATCTGTAAATTACTTTTGGCAATATGGCTATTTTCACGATATTGATTCTTCCTAACCATGAACATGGAAAGTTTCTCCATCTGTTTGTGTCCTCTCTTATTTTGTTGAGCAGTGGCTTGTAGTTCTCCTTGAAGAGGTCCTTTACATTCCTTGTTAGTTGTATTCCTAGGTATTTTATTATCTTTGTAGCAATTGTGAATGGCAGTTCATTCTTGATTTGGCTCTCTTTAAGTCTGTTATTGGTGTATAGAAATGCTTGTGACTTTTGCACCTTGATTTTGTATCCTGAGACTTTGCTGAAGTTTCTTACCAGTTTCAGGAGATTTTGGGCTGAGACAATGGGGTCTTCTAGATATACAATCATGTCATCTGCAAATAGAGACAATTTGACTTCCTCCTTTCCTATTTGAAGACCCTTTATTTCTTTTTCTTACCTGATTGCTTTGGCTAGAACTTCCAGTACTATATTGAATAGGAGTGGTGAGAGAGGGCATCCTTGTCTAGTGCCGGATTTCAAAGGGAATGCTTCCAGTTTTTGCCCATTCAGTATGATATTGGCTATTGGTTTGTGATAAGTAGCTTTTATTATTTTGAGATACGTTCCATCAATACCTAGTTTATTGAGGGTTTTTAGCATAAAGGGCTGTTGAATTTTGTCAAAGGCCTTCTCTGCATCAGTTGAGATAATCGTGTGTTTTTTGTCTTTGGTTCTGTTTATGTGGTGAATTATATTTATATACTTGCATGTGTTGAACCAGTCTTGCATCCCTGGGATGAAGCCTACTTGATCATGGTGGATAAGCTTTTTGATGTGCTGTTGCAATTGGCTAGCCAGTATTTATTGAAGATTTTTGCATCTATGTTCATCATGGATATTGGCCTGAAGTTTTCTTTTCTTGTTGAGTCTCTGCCGGGTTTTGGTATCAAGATGATGTTGGTCTCATAAAATGATTTGGGAAGGATTCCCTCCTTTTGGATTATTTGGAATAGTTTCAGAAGGAATGGTACCAGCCCCTCTTTGTACGTCTGGTAGAATTTGGCTGTGAACCCATCTGGACCTGGGCTTTTTTTGGGTGGTAGGCTCTTAATTGCTGCCTCAAGTTCAGACCTTGTTATTGGTGTATTCAGGGTTTTGACTTCTTCCTGGTTTAGGCTTGGGAGGATGCAAGTGTCCAGGAATGTATCCATTTCTTCCAGGTTTACTAGTTTATGTGCATAGAGTTGTTTGTAATAATCTCTGATGATGGTTTGAATTTCTGTGGATCTGTGGTGATATCCCCTTTATCATTTTTTATTGCATCTATTTGGTTATTCTCTCTGTTCTTTTTTATTAATCTGGCTAGTGGTATGTCTATTTTGTTGAACTTTTCAAAAAACCAGCTCCTGGATTTATGGATTTTTTGAAGAGTTTTTTGTGTCTCTATCTCCTTGAGTTCTGCTCTGATCTTAGTTATTTCTTGTCTTCTCCTAGACTTTGAGGTTTTTTGATCTTGCTCCTCTAGCTCTTTCAATTTTGTTGATAGGGCGTCAATTTTTGATCTCTCCTTGCTTCTCATGTGGGCACTTACTGCTATATATTTTCCTCTAGAGACTGCTTTAAATGTGTCCCAGAGATTCTGGTATGTTTTGTCTTCATTTCCTTGGTTTTGAAGAACAGCTTTATTTCTGTCTTCATTTCATTGTTTGTCCAGTCAACATTCGAGAGCCAGTTGTTCAGTTTCCATGAAGCTGTGCAGTTTTGAGTTAGTTTCTCCATTCTGAGTTCTAACTTGATTGCACTGTGGTCTGAGATACTGTTTGTTATGATTTCCATTCTTTTGCGTTTGCTGAGGAGTGATTTGCTTCCAATTACGTGGTCAGTTTTAGAGTAGGTGTGATGTGGTGCTGAGAAGAATGTATATTCTGTGGATTTGGGGTGGAGAGTTCTGTAAATGTCTATTAGGTTTGCTTGTTCCAGGTCTGACTTCAAGTCCTGGATATCCTTGTTAATTTTCTGTCTGGTTGATCTGTCTAATGTTGACAATGGGGTGTTAAAATCTCCCACTATTATTGTGTGGGAGTCTAAGTTTCTACGTAAGTCATTAACAACTTGCCTTAGGTATCTGGGTGCTCCTGTATTGGGTGCGTATATATTTAGGATCGTTAGCTCTTCTTGTTGCATTGATCCTTTTACCATTATGTAATGTCCTTCTTTGTCTCTTTTGATCTTTGTTGCTTTAAAGTCTGTTTTATCAGAGGCGAGAATTGCAACTCCTGCTTTTTTTTGCTCTCCATTTGCTTGGTAAATCTTCCTCCATCCCTTTATTTTGAGCCTTTGTGTATCCTTGCATGTGAGATGGGTTTCCTGGATACAGCACACCGATGGGTTTTGGCTTTTTATCCAATTTGCCAGTCTGTGTCTTTTGATTGGGGCATTTAGTCCATTTACATTTAGGGTTAATATTGTTATGTGTGAATTTGATACTGCCATTTTGATGCTAGCTGGCTGTTTTGCGCATTAGTTGATGCAGATTCTTGATTGTGTTGATGCTCTTTACCGTTTGGTATGTTTTTGGAGTTGCTGGTACTGGTTTTTCCTTTATATGTATAGAGCCTCTTTCAGGAGCTGTGTAAAGTAGGTCTGGTGGTGATGAAATCTCTGAGTACTTGCATGTTCACCAAGGTATTTATTTTTCCTTCACTTACGAAGATTAGTTTGGCTGGATAGGAGATTCTGGGTTGAAAGTTCTTTTCTTTAAGGATGTTGAATATTGGCCCCCACTCTTTTCTGGCTTGTAGGGTTTCTGCTGAGAGTCTGATAGGCTTCCCTTTGTGGGTAACCCAACCTTTCTCTCTGGCTGCCCTTAGCATTTTCTCCTTCATTTCAACCCTGGTGAATCTGATGATTATGTGCCTTGAGGTTGCTCTTCTTGAGGAATATCGTTGTGGTATTCTCTGTATTTCCTGGACTTGAATGTTTGCCTGCCTTGCTAGGTTGGGGAAGTTTTCCTGGATAATATCCTGAAGAGTATTTTCCAGCTTGGATTCATTCTCTTCGTCACATTCAGGTACAACTATCAAACGTAGATTAGGTCTTTTCACATAGTCCCAAATTTCTTGGAGACTTTATTCATTCCTTTTTGGCCTTTTTTCTCTATTCTTGCCTTCTTGTTTTATTTCATTGAGTTGATCTTCGACCTCTGATATCCTTTCTTCTACTTGGTCAATTCAGCTGTTGAAACTTGTGCATGCTTCACAAAGTTCTCGTGTTGTGTTTTTCAGCTCCATCAATTCACTTATATTCCTCTGTGTTGTCCATTCTCATTAGCATTTGGTCAAATCTTTTTTCAAAGTTCTTAGTTTCTTTGCATTGGGTTAGAACATGTTCTTTTAGCTCGCAGAAGTTTCTTATTACCCACCTTCTGAAGTCTGATTCTGTCATTTCATCACAGTCATTCTCCATCCAGCCTTGTTCCCTTGCTGGTGAGGAGTTGTGACCCCTTGTAGGAGGAGAAGTGTTCTGGTTTCGGGTGTTTTCATCCTTTCTGCACTGGTTTCTTCCCATCTTTGTGGGTTTATCCACCTGTTGTCTTTGTAGTTGCTGGCTTTCAGATTGGGTCTCTGGGTGAACTTCCAGTTTGTGGATGATGAAATTATTTCTGTTTCTTCGTTTTCCTTCTAACAGTCTGGCCCCTCTGCTGTAGGACTGCTGAGGTCCACTCTAGGCCCTGCTTGCTGGGGCCTACTCTAGGCTTGCTGAGGTCCACTCTAGGCCCCTGCAGCAGCTGCAGAACAGTAAGCGTTGCTACCAGTTTCTTCTTCTGCTATCTTTGTCCCAGAAGGATACCCACCAAATGTCAGTCTGTTCTCTCCTTTATGAGGTGACTCTTTGGACATATAGGGGTCAGGGAGCTGCTTGAGAAGACAGTCTGTCCTTTATTGGAGCTCAAGTGCTGAGCTGTGAGCTCCGTTGTTCATTCATAGTTGCTGGGCAGGTACGTTTAGGTCTGCTGCAGCAGAACTCATAAACTCCTTTTTTTTTTTTTTCCAGGTGCTCTGTCCCAGGGAGTTAGGGCTTGCTTTATGAGTTTCCATTGTGCTGCTGCCTTTTTTTATTCAGGGCTGCCATGCCCAGCGAGGAGGCAGCCTAGTCACTGCCTGCCTGCAGAGGCTTTGCTGAGCTGCTGTGGGCTCTGCCCAGCTGCCGTGTGAACTTCCCTGCAGTCCTGTTTATATGGGTGTAGTTAGAACTGCCTCGGCAATGGTGGCCTGCCTTTGTAATGGTGGACTGTCTCTGTAATGGCAGGTTGGCTTGGCAACGGCCTCAGCAACGGTGGGCTGCCTCAGCGATGGCAGACTACCTCCGTAGTGGTGGAGTGTCTTGGTAATGGCGGACGCCCCCTCCCCCACAGAGCTGGACCATCCCGGGTTCAGCTGTGCTTGCTGTGAAAGTCTCAACCCAGAGCATTTTCAATTGCTGTTTTTT
>NW_016107336.1:5733666-5771512 GCF_001604975.1 Cebus imitator
TTTTTGTGGGGGTGGGTCCAGCCGAGCCTGATCACCTGACTCCTTGACTCAGAGTCTGTTTTTGAAAAGGCACTGGGATCTGTGTGATTTCCCGTGGGGTGACTCACTGCACTGGCTGAAACAGTGGGGCGCTGAGATTCATGGCAGTTTTTTTTTGCCCAGGAACCTCCTGGCCTGGCTGTCTGTTTCAGTTCCTTTTTAAATTAGATGAATGTGCGATCTGCCTTCCTGGGTCTCCAATCACCAGCTAAAAGGGCATCCAGACCAGTGTATTCTGTACGGAGAACCCCCACACCAGGTCACTTGCAAAGCAGCTGCGCCACCGCGCTGGCCAAAACAGCCATGCTGCTGACCCGTGGGGCTCCTCCGCCTGGGAATCTCCTGGTCTGTGGGCAATAAAAATCCTTCTGGAAGTGCGGAGTCCACTCACCCTCTGTGCTTTCACTAGGAGCTGCAATCCTCAGAGGAGTGAGAAAAGAAAGAACAAAAATGAAGAGTCATCAAAAAAGTCAAGAGAGGAGGAGAAAAACATAATGGTCAACAGAGATTGTCCATTGATACTAACAATTGTGCATTGATTCATCTTCATGAACTTCCTTGGTGGCCCCGACAAAATCCATTCTGGTGGAGCAGCATAAGCACAAACTCTGTTATAGGGGATTGAACAGTGAATGAATATGGGCTGTTTCCATATGAAAAGTGTTGACTATTGTTTAAAGGTTGGTTGTAAAAGGGAAGAGAATAGTAGTGAAGTTGCTGTGGGAGATGGCAGGCTGAAGAAACGTTTTGTTTTGTTTGTTTTTAAGATCAGAATGTCTTGAGTATGTAGAAAATATTGATGAGAAGAAGCCAATAGAAAAGAAGGGTTAGTGGTAGAAGATACAAGAATAAGAGGTTAACCCACAAGATAAAGAGATCTCTGGGGAGACTGGGGGGTTTGAGATCCAAGTCATGAATCTCAATTTATTAGGCCATTCATGTATTGCTATAAAGAAATAGCTGAGACAGGATAATTTGTAATGAAAACAGGTTTAATTGACTTGTAGTTCTGCAGGCTTTGTAAAAAGCATGGTGCTGGCATCTGCTTGGTTTATGGGGAGGCCTCAGGGAGCTTTTATTCATGGCAGAAGGTGAAGCAGGAGGAGGAGACATGTCATGTGGTGAGAGCAGGAGCAAGAGAGAGGAGGTGGGAGGTGCCCACTCATTTTTGAACTGCCAGATCTCATGAGAACTCACTCACTATCATGAGGACAGCACCAAGCCATGAGGGATCCACCTCCATGACCCAGACGCCTCCCACCAGGCCTCACCTCCAATACTGGGGCTTACATTTCAACATGAAATTTGGGGCAACAAATATTCATACTATATCACTCAATGAATATCTTTGATGGAAGGCAGATGGGGGATTTGTTACGTGTGGGTGAAGGGAATGTATGTAGCAGACGTTTCATGGCTTTTTGCTGATGTTGTCTATTTTCACTGTAAGGTATGGTGAGTTCGTCTGCTCAGACTGGCAGCAGACTTGTTGGGATTGAATGTTTAAGACAAGGAGCCCAAAAGTTTGTGAGTTTCTGTGAAGTACCTGACTAGAAAAAGAATGAAAATCTTTGTGGGCAACATTGGGAGTACATTTGAGATCAGAGACTGTAACTAAATTTTTATGCTAGCTATTTAATAATTTATACACATTAAATCATACCTGAGGAAAGCCTAGGTGGTTGTTTTATTCATCCCTAACTTGAGTTAGGAACTCATTTATCTAATGACAGCTACCTGTTTTGGAGGAATGATGCTTGGAGGGAAAGAATTCAATCCAGTAGGCTTCATCTTTTAATCTCTAACCAGAAAAGTGATGGAAATGACACAAATGTGAAGTTAAAAGAAGGAAGAATACTTTAATTCATAATCAACTTTTAAAATATAAATCAGTATTTACCAGTTTAGAAACTGCACTTTAGAAATACTTCTGTTGTCTTTGCTGCCATAGGAATTTCTTGGTGAAAGACTGAACTAGCAATTACAAACTTTACAAATGAGGAATACACATGTCCCCTGCCTGGTATCTGTTGCAATTGCCCTTTATTCAATCACCCACAGCTGGAGTAATTGGATCTTTAGGTACAGGTTAATGGGATAATTAGGCAAACATGATCAAACTTGTATACTGTGAGGAAATGGATGGCTGCTGTCTCTGAGCCTCCTGTTGTATGCTGTGCTTCTGCAACCTGTTCTTCATTTCTATGGACAATAAAGTAGGAGATGGATTAGCTGCAAGCAATTTCATCTGTCTGTAAGTGGAAGTGTGGTTTGATTTAAACGATTTTTAAGAGGCAGCTACTGGAATAACTAGCTAGAGATGAAAGGGATGAGGTACGCCTGCTTCACAAAGAGCCAATGTAATTTGGCCCCGATATTTCAGAGTCTTTGGATGCCATTTTCTCCCTAATACATTAATAGGATGCTCATCCAGGAGGCTGTTTTCTCATAGATCTTAGACAGGAAATAGAAAATGACATGATTCCGTGGAAGAATATAATAGGAAGCAAACACCCAGCAGTGATTGCTCAAATAGAGTAAAGCCTATGAAATGGGAAAAGGCTCATTACACTGTCTTCTGAAGATTAATTTAATTTCATTTATCTTTTTCATGGTTATTTCTAAGTTCTGGCTGCCTAGAACTCTGTGTTAGGAGAAATCATGGGAAAGCTGGTGCTGACTTTCCATTGTGTTTCCAGAAAGGTAGACCTACTTTAGGTGCGTAGCTATACATAAGGGCATGGGGACTTGGCATCACCTATATTAATATGCACCTGCTACCCAGCTCTACCCCTTTTCTCCCTAGTTTGACAACTCCACTATGGGAGTGTTTAGTGAAGAAAATGTCTTGTCTACAATGGCTGCAGTTGAAATGTCACCATGTTTACCTGCAATTGCTTTTTTACCTTCTTCTGTTATCGTAGCTTTGGTTGTTGAGTATATGGGCCAGTAATATGACTGAAGGGAAGAGTCTAATAATTTGTAGCAACAGGCTTTTAGAGAAAGGTGCTGAGATGTGAATATCAGGTTTGGACTAATTATACTCTGGAACAATAATCTGGGTCATCAGTTTGGCACTATGTAGATGCTCTTTGTATCACAATGGGGTTGGTTTCCAGTAAAACCCACTGTAAGCTGAAAATGCGTTTAGTGCACCTAACCTACCAAACATCATAGCTTAGCCTAGCCTCACCAAAACGTACTCAGAACACTTACATTAGCCCACTGTTGGACAATATCATCTAACACAAAACCTATTTTATAATGAAGTATTGAATATTTCATGTAACTTATTGAATATCATACTGGAAATGAAAAACAGCAGTTGTATGGGTACTAAAGGTATGGTTTCTACTGAATAAGTATTGCTTTTGTATCATTGTAAAGCCAAAATATTTTAAATCAAACCATCATAAATTGGGAACTGCCTGTATACGATTTTCTTATATTTGGCTCTGCCCAGGGTCAACCTCACATTTTCAAGAATGTAGAAAATTAAAATAAGTACTTTTAATTTATTTATTAAAATAATTCTCTTGTCTTAGAATACTTTTAGAATGACAAATTTATTGTGAAAATAGTGCAGATTTCATATATACTCCATATTCAGTTTTCCCTACCATCTTACGTAATTATATTTCACTTACAACAATTAATGAAGCAATATTGGCATATTATTAGTGAATATTCCTAATTTATTCAGATTCTCTCATTTTTTTCTAATGTCCTTTTTCTATTCCAGCAACCCATCCACGGTACCATGTTGCATTTAGTTGTCATGTCTCCTTAGGTTCCTCTTGGTTGTGGCTGTTTTTTAGAATCATTTTTAATTGATTTTGATGGTTTTGAGGAATATTGGTCAGGTACTTTGTAGGGTGTCCTCAGTTTGAAGCTGTCTGATATTTTTTTCTCATGATTAGACTGGGGTTATTTTGGGGAGGAAAACCAAAGTTGAAATACTGTTCTTATCACATAATCTCAAGGGTACACACTGTCATTATAACTTAACATTACTGAAATTGACCTTGACCGCCTGGCTTGAGGTAAAGTTTTCCAAGTTATTCCACTGGAAAGTTGCTTCCTGCCCCTCCACTTTCATGCTATGCTCTTTGGAAGAAAGTCACTGCACACTGCCCACATCTAAAGAGTGGGGAGTTATGCTCCACATCTTTAGTGAGGGGATCTACAGAAGTTATCTAGAATTCTTCTGTACAGAAATATTTGTCTATTCTCCCCATTTATTTCTTTATTCAGCCACTTATTTACATTAATATAGACTCATGAGTATTCATTTTATACATTGGGTTGTAACCCAATAATGTTATTTTATCATTGTGGAGGGTTGATTTTTTTTTTTTTTTTCACTTTCTTTCTGGGTGAAATAGTTTGGATATTTGTCCCCGCCCAAATCTCATGTTGAAATATAATCCTGGTGTTGGAAGTAGAGCCTAGTGGGAGGTAAGTGGATCCTGGGGGTGGATCCCTCATGAATGGCTCAGTCTGTCCCTTTGGTGAGAAGGGAGCTTTTGTTCTGAGTTCGCAGGAGATTTGATTATTCAAAAGTATGTGGCACCTCCCCACTCCCTGCTCTCTCTCACTTGTTTCTGCTTTTGCCATGTGACCTGCCTGTTGCGACTTTCCCTTCTGTGACTATTGAAAGCTCTCTGAGACTTCGCCAGAAGCTGAGCAGATGTTAGCACCATGCTTCTTACAAACTCTGCAGAGCTGTGAGGCAATGAAGTTTCCTTTCTTTATAAATTACCCAGTCTTAGACATTTTTTATAGCAGTACAAGAATGGCCTAATACACTGGGACTACAAGAACTTCTAAAATCATCATGTGTGTTTCTTTCCTTAGTCCTAGAATCAGCTTTTTCTCCAAGAGACTTTTTAATATCATCTTAATATTAATAGAGTCTTTAATAGGTTTTCCGCTTTATTTCCTTTTCCACACATAATCTTCATAAATTCACTAATGTCCAGCTTTTGAAAATTCAGAAACATTAATAAACACAAACATTTGAGAGAATATGAATTGAGTAAAAGTATGTGGAATACAGAGGGATCTCAGGGTAGTGACATACTTTCTATGAGACTGTGATGATGGAGACACATCATTATACATTTGTCCAAATATGTAGAATATGTATACACCAAGAGTGAACCCTAATGTAAACAACAGACTTTGGATGAAAATGATGTGCCAGTGTAGTTCATCTACTATAAGAATTTAAAGAGGACTCTGGCGGGTAATGTTGATAATGGGGGAAGCTATGCTGTGTGTGGGCAGGGGGAACGGAAAATCTCTATACATTCCTCTTAATTTTGCTATGAACCTAAAACTGCTCTAAAAAATATTCTTGACATTCTAAAAAGAATGCAGTTATAAACTTGGTGCTACCTCGTCTCTGCAGTGCTGTGAGAGACCAAAGACCAAAAATAGAAACTCTTAGGATAAGGCTTTTTGGTCAACACTGATAAATGTTTTTTTTTTTTTTAAAGTTCAAAAAGATGATTTGGTGAGAATAATATTGAATCAACATGGGCAGGTGTACTTCAGATTAAGCCTTGGAACTTCACTCTGTTTTACTTTTTATTTGCGACAAACCAGAGCAATAACATGCTTAATCTGGTACATCCATTAGCATATACAAATACAGTTATTATTAACTATTTCTAGAAGTCATGCTGGAATATTGAGATGTATCAATTGGACTAAAAATTGTTGGTTGTTGCCAGGTGTGGAGGCTCATGCCTGTAATCCCAGCACTTTGGGAGGCCAAGGTGGGTGGATCATGAGGTCAGGAGTTCTAGATCAGCCTGGCCAACATGGTGAAACCCTGTCTCTACTAAAAATATAAAAAATTAGCTGGGTGTGGTGGCCCATGCCTGTAATCCCAGCTACTTGGGTGGCTGAGGCAGGAGAATCGCTTGAAATCGGAAGGCAGAAGTTGCAGTGAGCCGAGATCGTGCCACTATACTCCACCCTTGGCAACAAGAGTGAAACTCCATTTCAAAAACAATAAAAGTAAATAAAAATTGTTGGTTGTCTAACATTCTAAATAAGTCATCTTTTTTCAAGTTTTCTTTTGCTACAGAAAACTTTTTTTGGAATGGGGTAGTTATGAGTGTCTTTCTAACTGCAGCTGGAAATGGTGTTCTATTATAGAAGGTTGATACTTTATTTTGAAATTTTGAAGTGAGATATGGCAAAGACAGAAGCTGCTTGGCAAACTGACTTTACAATAGTCTATACAAGAAAATTATCTTCCAGTCCTGAGGCATTCTAGATGGAAAGGTCAAAGTGAGTAGCATCTTGACATAGAATCTGCTGTTCCACTTCCAAGTCAATTATTGCTGCTGTCACCCTGACAAAAAGTACAGTCAGTGTTGAGTTAGTCATCAAGGGCGCTAAGGTTATTTTGACTGGACAGGGGAGAAGATGGAATGAGATAACAATTCAAAATGGAATGTCTAGATTTTGCAACTGACTTTTCATTTCCTGTTGTTTTACTTTTTAGGGCTGTACCTTTTTATCAGTTTTCATAGTGGTTAATGTACAAAGAGAACGCATGGTGGAAGACACCCGTGGAAGGCTGGTGGTAAAATCAGAAAGAGGACTGGGGCACATAAAGTAATAAATGGCATAGTAAAATATTTAAAGAGCCAGGCAGCCTCTCCTTGTTGCCGATCAGAATTCCAATTTCATATTGCAAAGGAAGATATGTAGGGATAGGCATTTTGCTATCACAGGGAAACTGATATATAGGCTGTGCCACCTGTGGGAGAAAGCCATGAAACACATGAAAATTATGGAAGGAGTTGCGTGAGGGCAGCACCTTGGAATAGAGAAGGTGTAGATTATTTTTCTACACTGAGGACATACAGTCATAAAAAGGAGGATGGAACCTGGGAAGGAAATGCGAGGAGAGTATATTCCTAGAGAGGATGAGGGTTTTCGTCATGGATCTAAAGTAGGGCTCCTCAATCTCAGTGGCATTACTAACATTCTGGGCCAGATAATTCTCTGTAATGGAAGAGACTGTGCTGAGTGTCGGAGGATGTTTAGCAGTATCCCTGGCCTCTACCCACTAGATGCCATTGGTATCCTGCCAATTATGAGAACCAAAACTATCTCCAGAGATTGGTGAAGTGTTCCCTACAGGAAAAAAACTATACCCATGTGAGAACCATTGCCCTAAAGGCTTCTGAGCAAAACTTTAAGTATGTTTCTTTTTTTCTTTTTATATACAAACCAAGTAAAATCAGAATACGGAAAATATTCACATGAAATTTCTTGTTTAAAGTGTTTAGCAAATAGTAAGTGCTCAATTAATTTTAGCCAAGACAATTTGATGAAGGGATTAAATATTACAATGTATGTAAGTGATCTGGCATATGCAAGAGCTCTTTGATAAATGGTATTAATTTCTTGCAACTCAGCTCTTCTAATACAAATTGCTATTTAAAAGCTTAATAGGAGTACAGTGTGGTATAATTATTTCACCTATTATAGCAGTTAAAGTGCTAAGTGGAAAATGAACAACATAATATGTAGAATATATGTGGATATCTACAGATGCATATTTATTGTTATATTTATATATTATTTTAAGGATGCACACAGCACATAAGTCTTGATTGTATAACCCTTTGTCACAAATATATTTTAGAAATATCTACGAGAGAAGTGACAGATGTTAAGTTTAACTTTTTAAGAAAAGAACAGTTTTCCAAGTTAGTTGCATTATTTTGCATTCACACAAAAAGTTACAAATCCCCTCCAATACTTAGCATGATATATATTTTTAATTTTAGACATTTTAATGGGAAGTAGTGATATTCTATGTGGTTTGAATTTGCCTTTTCCTGATAACTGGCAGTATAGCTAACATTTTTGGCCATTTGTATGCTTTCCATCGTGAAGTGTCTCTTCAAATATTTTTACCATTTTTTATTGAGTTGCTTGTCTTATTGTGGGTTAAGGAAAATTTTAAAATAATGGTAAAATATATATATACTGTAGAATTGACCACCTTAACTGTTGTCAAGTGTGCAGTTCAGTAGTGTTAACTACATTCACATATTTGTGCAACTAATCTCTAGAAGGCTTTCCGTGTTGTAAAATACATTGAACAAAATGTTATTGTCCCCTCTCCCCAGCTTCTGGCAACAAAATTCTCTATAAATTTTACTACTATGGGTACTTCATATAAATGAAATCATACAGTATTTGTCTGTTTTGTGATTGGCTGATAGCATAATGTCCCTCCAGGTTCATCCATGTTGTGGCATGTATTAGAATGTCCTTCCTTTTAAAGACAATAAATATGCACCTAACACTGGAGCTCCCAAATTTATAAAATGATTACTAATAGATCTGAGAAGTGAGATAGACAGCAGCAGCACAATAATAGTGAGGGACTTCAATATTCCACTGACAGCACGACAGGTCATCAAGACAGAGAGTCAATGAAGAAACAATGGACTTAAAGTATACCTTGGAACAAATGGATTTAATAGATATATATAGAACATTTCATCCAATAACTGCAGAATATACATTCTATTCAACAGCACATGGAACTTTCCCCAAGACAGACCATATGATAGGCCATAAAATGAGCCTCAATAAATTTAAGAAAAGTGAAATTGCATCAGGTACTCTCTCAGACCACAGTGGAATAAAACTGGAAATCAACTCCAAAATTAACCTTCAGAACCATGCAAATATGTAGAAATTAAACAATCTACTTCTGAATGAGCATTGGTTCAAAAACAAAATCAAGATGAAAATTTAAAAATCCTTCAAACTGAATGAGAGTAATGACACAACCCAACCTATCAAAATCTCTGGGATACAGCAAAGGCAGTGCTAAGAGGAAAGTTCATAGCCCTAAGTAAATGCCTACATCAAAAAGACTGAAAGAACACAAACTGAGATTCTAAGGTCACACCTCAAAAAACTAGAGAAATAAGAACAAACCAAACCCAAATCCAGCAGAAGAAAGGAAATTACCAAGATCAGAGCAGAGCTAAATGAAATTGAAACAAACAAACAAAAAATTACAAAAGGTAAATGAAACAAAAATCTGGTTCTTTGAAAAGATAAATAAAATTGATAGTCCGTTAGCAAAATTAAGCAAGAAAAGAAGAGAGAAAAATCCAAATAACCTTACTAAGAAACAAAACAGGAGATATTACAACTGACACCACTGAAATACAAAAGCTTATTCAAAGCTACTAGGAACACCTTTATGCACATAAACTAGAAAATCTAGAGGAGGTGGATCAACTCCTGGAAAAATACAACCCTCCTAGCTTAAATCAGGAAGAATTAGATACCTTGAATAGACCAGTAACAAGCAGCGAGACTGAAATGGTAATTAAAAAATTACCAACCAAAAAAGTCCAGGACCAGATGGATTCACAGCAGAATTTTACCAGACATTGAAATAATTGGTACCAGTTCTTTTGACTCTATTCCACAAGATAGAGAAAGAAGGAACCACCCTAATTCATTTTGTGAAGCCAGCATCGTGGTAATACCAAAACCAGGAAAGGCCATAACCAAAAAGGAAATCACAGACCAATATCATTGATGAACATTGATGCTGAAATCCTTAACAAAATACTAGCTAACTGAATCCAACAACATATCAAAAAGATAATCCACCATGATTAAGTGGGTTTCATACCAGCGTTGCAGGGATGGTTTAACGTATGCAAGTCAATAAATGTGATGAACCACATAAACAAAATTAAAAGCAAAAATCACATGATCATCTCAATAGATGCAGAAAAAGCATTTGACAAAACCCAGCATGACTTTATGCTTAAAACTCTCAGCAAAATCGGCATATAAGCAACATACTTAATGTATAAAAGCTATCTATTTCAAACCCACAGCCAACATAATATTGAATGGGGAAAAGTTGAAAGCATTCCCTCTGAGAATTGGAACTAGACAAGGATGCTCACTTTCACCACTCCTCTTCAATATAGTACTAGAGGTCATGGAGCAATCAGACAAGAGAAAGAAAGGGTATCCAAATTGGTAAAGACGAAGCCAAACTGTCACTGCTTGCTGAGGATATGATCATTTACCTTGAAAACCCTAAGGACTCCTCCAGAAAGCTGCTAGGACTGATAAAAGAATTCAGCAAAGTTTCTGGATACAGGATTAATGTACGCAAATCAGTAGCTTTTCTATACATCAACAGCAGCCATGCAGAGAATCAAATCAAGAACTCAACCTCTTTTAAAGTAACTTCAAAAAAATTAAATGTTTAGGAATATATTTAATAAAGGAGTCTAAAGACTTCTACAATGAAAACTACAAAACACTGCTGAAAGAAATCATAGATGACACAAACAAATAGCAACACCTCCCATGCTCATGGATGGGTAAGATTAATATTGTGAAAATGACCATACTGCCAAAAGCAATCTATAAATTCAACACAATTCCCATCAAAATATGACTGTCATTCTTCACAGAATTAGAAAAACAGTCTAAAATTCATATGGAACCAAAAAAAACCCCATATAGCTAAAGGAAGACTAACCAAAAAGAACAAGTCTGGAGGCATCATACTACTTGATTTCAAACTATGCTATAAGGCCATAGTCACCAAAACAGCATGGTGCTGGTAGAAAGATAAGCACATAGACCAATGGAACAGAATAGAGAACTCAGAAATAAACCCAAATACTTACAGCCAACTAATCTTCGACAAAATAAACAAAAACATAAAGTGAGGAAAGGACACCCTTTCAACAAATGGTGCTGGGATAATTGGCTAGCCACATGCAGAAGAATGAAACTGGGTCCTCATCTCTCACCTTCATAAAAATCAGCTCAAGATGGATTAAAGACTTAAATCTAACGCCTGAAACTGTAACAATTCTAGAAGATAACATTGGAAAAACCCTTCTAGACATTGGCTTAGGCAAAGATTTCATGACCAAGAACCCAAAAACAAATGGAGTAAAAACAAAGATCAACAGCTGTGACCTAATTAAACAAAAGCACTTTTGCATGACAAAAGAAACAGTCAGCAAAATAAACCAACAAACCCACAGAATGGGAAAAAATCTTCAAAATCTATACATCTGTCAAAGGACTAGTATCCAGTATCTACAATAAACTCAACAAATCAGTAAGAGAAAACAAAGAATCCCGCCAAAAGTGGGCTAAGGATATGAATAGACAGTTTTCAAAGGAGGATATACAAATGGCCAACAAACATATGAAAAATGCTCAGCATCACTAATGGTCAGGGAAATCCAAACCACAATGCAATACCACCTTACACCTGTAAGAATGGCCATTAAAAAAAATTCAGAAAACAGTAGATGTTAGCATGGATGTAGTGAACAGGGAGCACTTCTACACTGCTGGTGGGAATATAAACTAGTATAGCCACTATGGAAAACAGTGTAGTTCTGCTTTAGTTCCTTAAAGGAACTAAAAGTTCGTTTAAGGAACTAAAAGCATAACTACCATTTGATCTACCAGTCCCGCTACTGAGTATCTGCCCAGAAAAGAAGCCTTTATTTGAAAATTATACTTGAATATGCATGTTTATAGTGGCACAATTCACAAGAGCAAAATCGTGAAACTAATCTAAATGCCCATCAATCAATGAGTGGAAAAAGAAACTGTGATCTCTCTTTCTGTCTGTGTGTCTGTTACCTATCTACCTGTCTGTCTGTCTGTCACCTATCTACCTGTCTGTCTGTCTGTCTCTGTCAGTCTGAATGCTATGCAGCCATAAAAACAAATGAATTAACGGCATTTGCAGTGACCTGGATGAGATTGGAGACTACTGTTCTAAGTGAAGTAACTCAGGAATAGAAAACCAAACATCTTATGTTCTCACTGACATGTGGGAGTTAAACTATGAGGGTGCAAAGGCATAAGAAGGATACAATGGACTTGGGAGACTTGGAGGGAAGAGTGGAAGGAGCGGAGGGATAAAAGACTACAAATATGATGCAGTATATATTGCTTGGGTGATGGGTGACAATTATCTCACAAATCACCACTAAAGAACTTACTCATGTAACCAAACACCACCTATACCCCAATAACTTATGAAAAAATAAAAAAATAAAAATAAAATTTTTATAATAAAAAAATTTAAAAAGGCAGAATAATATTCCACTGTATGTATAGACATCTTGTTTATCTATTTCTCAGCTGATGGTCCTTTGGGTTGGTTGCTTCTACCTTGTGGCTACTGTGATAATGCTCCTATAAATATAGGTGTACGATTACCTTTTCAAGACCTCACTCTCAATTATTTTGGGTATAAACTCAGAAGTAGAATACCTGGATAATATGGCAATTCTATTTTTAATTTTTTCCCCACTCTCACTGCTTTTATTTGACATAGTATTGGACGTCCCAGCCAGAAAATTTAGGCAAGAGAAAAAAATAAATAAAAGTCATCCAAATTGGAAAGAAGGAATTCAAATTGTCCCTGTTTATACATGATATGATCTTATGTGTACATAATCTGAAAGGCTCTCTCAAAAAATCTTAGAACTGATAGACAAATTCAGTGAAGTTGTAAAATATAAAATTAATATACAAAGATTGGTAGCATTTCTATACACAAACAACAAACTAGCTGAGAAAGAAATTAAAGACAATTTAAAAACTACAAAATACTGATGAAAGAAATTGAAGAAGATACAACCAAAGGGAAAGACATCCTCATGTTCATGGATCAGAAGAATCAATATTGCTAAAATGACATTACCACCTAATCTACAGATTCAATACAATTCTTATCAAAATATCAATGACATTCTTCACAGAAAGAGAAAAAGATCATAAAATTTGCAAGGAACCCCCACAAAAGATCCAAATAACCAAAGCAATTCTGAGCAAAAGGAACAAAGTTGGAGGCATCACACTATTAGACTGCAAAATACACTACAAAGCTGTAGCAACTCAAACAGCTTGGTGCTGGCATAAAAAGAGACACATAGACCAATAAAACAGAAAAGAGAACACAGAAATTAATCTACATATCTATAGGCAACTGATTATATATATATATATATATATATAATTGCACTTTAGGTTCTCGGGTACACGTGCAGAACTTGCAGGATTGTTGCATAGGTACAAACATGGCAATGTGGTTTACTTCCTCCTTCCCCCCCGTCATCTATATCTGGCATTTTTCCCCGTGTTATCCCTCTATTTTTAATTTTTTGAGGAACTGTCATACAGTTTTCCATAGCAGTGACACCAATTCGCATTCCTTTGGAAGAATATTCATTCACCAGAATATACATTCTGGGTGAACACCTTTTATTGATATGTGCTACAAAAATTTCTTCCAGCCTGTGGTTTGCCTTTTTATTTTCAAAATAATACATTTTGAAGGGTAAAAGTTTTAAAATATCATTCAACTTACCATTTGTCTCATATTGTTTATCTCCTTTTATGTAAGTCGACTCCCAAGAATCTCAAAGATTTCTTGTTTTCTTTTAGAAGTTAGTTCTACAATTGCAACTCTTACATTTAGTCTGTGATTCATTTTGAGGTAAGTTGTGTGTATGGTATGAGATAAGGGTCATTTGCAGTTTTTTTCTATATTAATATTGAGCTGGGCCTACAATATTTGGTAACGACATTTCTTTCCTCATTGATTTATCTTGGCATCTTTGTTGATGTTACTTGGCCATAAATGTGTGGGGCTGTATTTCTGTACTCTGTTGTTCCACTGACTTATCTCTGGCCTTTCACTAATACCAAACTGTCTTGATTTTTACAACTCTATAGTTAGTCTTGAAATCAGATAGGGCAAGTCTTCCAACTTTGTTCTTATTTATAGAAATGGTTTTATATATTCTAGGCCCTTGACTTTCCATGTACATTTTAGTATTGTCTTGCCAATTACTGAAATGAGACTATAGCCAATATATAAATCAATTTGGGGAGAATTTCCATCTTAACATTTGTTTCAGTCTACGAATGTGATGTATTGTTCCTTTTATTTAGGTATTTTTTTTTCTCTTTTTCAGTAATGTTTTGAAGTATATATTTTGAAAATTTTTATCAGATTTTTCTTAAATACCTTATATTTTTCAAGCTACTGTGTGTGGAATTTTTTAATTTTCCATTTCCAGTTGCTTGCTACCAATTTATGACTACAATTAGTTTTATAATTTATTTTTAATTGGCAAAAATTATATATATTGATGTGTACAACATGGTGTTTTATGTATACATTATAGAATGGTAAATCAAGCTAATTAACACACCCATTACCTCATATACTTGTCAGTTTATTTGTAGTGATAAAATTAAAATCTACTCTCTTAGCAATTTATAAGTATACTATATTCTTATATTAACTATTGTCAACATGATATACAATAGAGCTTTTTAACCTGTTTTTTTCTGTAGAGTTGAAATGTTGTATCCTTTAACACCTCCCCAATTTCCCCACCCGCCAGCCTCTAGTGACCACCATTTTGCTCTCTATTTCTCTGAATTTGACTTTTTTAGATTCAGGATATGAGTGAGACCATGTAGTATTTGTCTTTCTGTGTCTGGCTTATTTTATTTAATACAGTATCCTCCAGGTTTATCTATGTTGTTGGAAATGACAAGGTTCCTTCTTTGTTAAAGCTAAACAGTATTCAATTTTGTATATATACCACATTTTCTTTGTCCATTCATCTGTTAACGGACCCTTAGGTTGATTTCATATTTTGGATATTGTGAATAGTGTTGCAGTGAACATGGAAGTGCAGATATTTCTTTGACATTCTGATTTTATATTCTTTGGATATATGCCTAGTAATGGGATTGCTGGGTCACGTAGTAGTTCTACCTTTAATTTTTTGAGAAACTGATTTTTTGTATTTTAACCTATTTCCTGTAACTTTGCTAAAATCACTTCTTGCTTCTGGTAGATTCCTGAGACTTTTCTCTGAACAATCATACCTTCTGAAAATAGAAAAATAGGGATAGTTTTTATCTTTCTTTACAGTCTTTATGATTTTTCTTGATTAGTTTTGCCTTGTTACAATGACTTATACTTCCAATTTATTATTAAATACGTGGTTAATAATGGTTAAAATGTGACTCTTTGCCTTGTTTTTGATCTTAGGGGGAAAAATTTAGCCATTCCCCATTAGATATGATGTTAGCTCTGGTGTTTTTGTAGTTTCCCTTTTTCAATTTAAAAATTTTATTCCCATTTGCTAGTTGGCTGAGAGATTTTAGAATGAATTTTGTCAAATGATATTTGTACATGTATTGAAGTGATGAAATAGGTTTCTCTTTTATTGTTAACATAGTAAATTATATTGATTTTCACATGTTAAAACAACCTTGGGTTCCTATAATAAATTAGTGTTGATGTATTATTGGATTAAGTTAGGGAGTATTTTATTAAGGATTTTTTTTTAATCTAAATGCATAAGATGGGTAATATTCTCCATTTTTGAAAAATTTAGTGTAAGACCAGTTTTTTAAAACTAGTTATTATTTGCTTTTCTCTAATGACCAGTGATGATGAGCATTTTCTCATGTTTGTTGGCATCATATATGTCTTCTTTTGAAAATTGTCTGTTCCTGTACTTTGCCCACTTTTGAATGCATTTGTTTGTTTGTTTGTTTTTTTCTTATAAATATGTTTTAGTTCTTTGTAGATTCTGTATATTAGCCCTTTGTCAGTTGGGTAGATTGCAGAAATTTTTTCCCATTCTGTTGGTTGCCGGTTCACTGTAATGATTGTTTCCTTTGCTGTACAGAAACTCTGGAGCTTAATTAGATCCCATTTGTCTATTTTGGCTTTTGTTGCCAATGCTTTTGGTGTTTTAGTCATGAAGTCCTTGCCTATGCCTATGTCCTGGATGGTTTTGCCTAGGTTTTCTTCTAGGGTTTTATGGTGTTAGCTCTTTTTATGCTGTTTAAGTCTTTAATCCATCTAGAGGTAATTTCAGTGTAAGGTGTAAGGAAGGGGTCCAGTTTCTGCTTTCTGCACATGGCTAGCCAATTTTCCCAACACCATTTATTAAACAAGGAATACTTTCCCCGTTGCTTGTTTTTGTCAGGTTTGCCAAAGATCAGATGGTTGTAGATATGTGACATTGCTTACAAGGCCTCTGTTCTGTTCCATTGGTCTATATCTCTGTTTTTGGTACCAGTACCATGCGGTTTTGATTGCTGTAGCCTTGTAGTATAGTTTGAAGGCACGTAGTGTGATGCCTCCAGCTTTGTTCTTTTTGCTTAGGATTGTCTTGGCTATGCGGGCTCTCTTTTGGTTCCATATGAAGTTTAAGGTGTTTTTTTCCAGTTCTGTGAAGAGGGTCACATGTAGCTTGATGGGGATAGCGTTGAATCTATAAATTTTTTTGGGCAGTATAACCATTTTCATGTTATTGATTCTTCCTAACCATGAGCATGGAATATTTTTCCATCTGTTTCTATCCTCTCTTATTTCATTGAGCAGTGGTTTGTAGTTCTCCTTGAAGAGGTCCTTTACATCCTTTGCTAGTTGTATTCCTAGGTATTTTATTCTTTTTGTGTGTCACGGCAGTTAGAATGGTGATCATTAAAAAATCTGGAGACAACAGATGCTGGAGAGGATATGGAGAAATAGAAACACTTTTACACTGTTGGTGGGAGTGTAAATTAGTTCAACCATTGTGGAAGACAGTGTGGCAATTCCTCAAGAACCTAGAAATAGAAATTCCATTTGACCCAGCAATCCCATTACTGGGTATATATCCAAAGGATTATAAATCATTCTATTGTAAAGACACATGCACACGTATGTTCATTGTGGCATTGTTTACAGTAGCAAAGACCTGGAACCAACCCAGATGCCCCTCGTTGATAAACTAGACAAGGAAAATTTGGCATGTATACACCATGGAATACTATGCAGCCATAAAAATGATGAGTTTATGTCCTTTGTAAGGACATGGATGAATCTGGAAACCATCATTCTCAGCAAACTGACACAAGAACAGAAAATCAAACACCACATGTTCTCACTCATAGGCAAGTGTTGAACAATGAGAACACATGGACGCAGGGTGGGGAGCATCACACACTGAGGTCTGTTGGTGGGGGGATAGGGGCGGGGCAGCACGGGATGGGGAGGTTGGGGAGGGATAACATGGGGAGAAATGCCAGATATGGGTGACAGGGAGATGGAGGCAGCAAACCACATTGCCATGTATGTACCTATGCAACAATCCTGCATGTTCTGCACATGTACCCCAGAACCTAAAGTATGTTAAAAAATATATATATATATATGTATTTATAAATAATAATTTCCTACCTATGAAGGCTAATACTAAATCTGATCAAAATGTATCTTTGAGGAGGTCAGTTGTGATTTATTTATAGATAAATAATAACATGTAAATCTAATAGTCCTATAAATAACAAAAATTTTAAATAAACTTCTAATAGTATGAATGTGCTCTATATTTACAAAATCCTTACAAAAATGGCTAGCTCCAAAACATTTTAAGAATTCATGTTTACTTAATTAAGATGACTTTGGACAATTTAGATTGGTTTGATAATTTAAGGTCGGGCACAGTGGCTCACGCCTGTAATCCCAGCATTTTGGGATGCCAAGGTGGGTGGATCACTTGAGGCCAGGAGTTTGAGACCAGCCTGGTCAACATTGCAAAACCCTAAAAACTAAAAATACAAAATTATCCAGGTCTGGTCGCACATGCCTGTAATCCCAGCCACTTGGGAGGATGAGGTGGTAGAATTGCTTGAACCTGAGAAGTGGAGGTTGCAGTAAGCCAAGATCATGACACTGCACTCCATCCTGGGCAAGAGACCAAGACTCTGTCTCGAAAAAAAAAAATAAGAAAAAAATTAGTTTTAACAAAGAAAGAGGCAAGCTCTAGGTTTTTTGCTCAAATGTTTATTAAATAAAACAAATTTTACATTTTATTTTTTTTAATTAGTTATTATTACTATTTTGAGACAATCTCCCTCTGTTGCTTAGGCTGGAGTCCAGGGTCGCCTTCTCAGCTCCCTGCAATCTCGGCCTTCCAGGTTCAGTCTGTTCTCATGCCTCAACCTCCCAAATATTTGGGACTATAGGCTCCCACCATCATGCCCTGCTAATTTTTAAAATATATACATATATATATTTTTAGTAGAGATGGGGTTTTGCCACGTTGGCTAGGCTGATCTCCAACTCCTATACTCGAGCAATCTGTTTGCTTCAGTTTCCCAGAGTGCTGGAATTACAGGCATGGACCATTGCTTCTGGTCTGTATTTTTTTTTTTTTTTACATTGAGTGTTTGATAGACTTCACCAGTGAAGCTATCAGGAACTGAAATTTTCCTTTTAGAAAAATTTTTGATAGTTAATTCAATTTCTTTAATAGCTCTAAGGTTATTCATATCATCTGTTTCTTCTTGTGTAAACTGTATTTTTAAGAACTTTTTTTCATTTCATCTAAGTTTTCAAATGTGTTGGCATGAAATTATTATCTATATTGTTATTATATATAATGTAAGATAATATTACATGTTATCTTATCCTTTTAATATCTTCGGGATCTATGTTATAAATATCTTTTCCTTTCCTAATATTGGAAACTTATATTTTCTTTCTTTTTGCCTTGGTCATCTAAGAATTTCTTGATTTTATGATCTTTTCTATGAACTAGGTTTTGGCTTTTTTAATTTCCTCATTGTTTTTCTATTTTTTATTGCAGTGATTTCTGTACTTAGATTTATGATTTCTTCCATTTACTTGTTTGAGGTTTACTTTCTATTTTTATTACCTTTTAAGATAGAACTTTGAGTCATTTTTAATGTTTAATATGTGCGTTTAAACCTATAAATTTCTCTTTAGACACTGCTTCCCACAAAGGTCAATATGTTTTATTTTTGTTGTTTTCTATTTAAAATATGTCGTAATTTGTGTTGTAATATTATCTTTGACCCAAGCATTATTTCAAAGCATGCTATTTAATTTTCATATAGGTGAAGTTTTCTGAGGTATCTTGTTACTGATTTCAATTTTAATTGTTTTGATCAGCAACTTGGGCTGCATGATTTTAATCTTTATGAATACTAATTTAATGGTCCAGCATATCATCAAGTTTGATGAATATACCATGAGACATAAAAGAACATTAAATCTGCAGTTGTTAAATATAGTATTCTATAAGTATCAGTTATGTAAAGGTGCTTTATAATATTGCTCAACTATTCCATGACCTTACTAATTTTGTTTTATTTAATTATTCTATCAATTGCTGAGAGGAATGATATAATCTATTATTATTATCTATTTCTCCCTTTAATTCTGTCAATTTTTACACCATTAGTTTGAAGTTGTTTTGTTAATCACAAACACAGTTACGATTTTCATCCTCCTGTTGAATTTTTATCGTATGAAATGTCCGTCTTTATCTGACAATTATTTTTTATCTTGAAGTGTATTTAGTCTGCTATGAATTTATCCACTGCAGCCTTCTCATACTTATTATTTGCATGGTGTATAATTTCCTATTCAGTTATTTCTAGCCTCTCTGGGATTTTTATTTCAAGGATTTTCCTTATAGGTAGTACTTACTTGCTTCAATTTAGTTCTACTCTCTTAATTTTTTGTTTTCTGATTTTCTTTTTCCCTCTTCCCACTCTCCTTCTTTCTTTTGAATTATTTGAATATTTGAAATATTTTAATTGTCTTCTTGGCTTTTTTGGTTCTGTTTCTTTGCATTCTTTTCTTATTGGTGGCTCTGGGAATTATAATATATGTATTTAATCTTTCATAGTCCACTTAGAAGTAAAATTGTACCATGTCACATAAATGTAGAAGCGTAGCCAAAAGGTCTCATTGCCTAAACCCAGTCTTTTTTATGCTAAATCTTCATATTTATTAACTGTATGTATTTTGACAACCCCATCCGATATTATACTTTTGCTTTAAATATTTACATGTATAAACTAAAGAGTTAAAGATAGTCTTTTATATTTACCTAGATATACACTATTTTTGAGCCTCTTTTTCAGCTTCTTAAGATCGTAGTTTCCCTCTGGGGTCATTTTTCTTCAGTTGGAGGAAATCTTTTTACCATTCTTTATAAACAGGTTTGCTGATAACAAAGGCTCTTAGTTTTACTTTGAAAATGTTTCTTCTGAAACATTGGAAAATACTTTATGTAGGGTTAAAATTTTGTTTTGAATTTTTTACTTACAGTCCTTTGTAAACGTACATTTTCTTCTGATAAGAAATTTACAGTGACCCGAATCATGGTTCCCCTGTATGCAGCATGTCATATTCTCTCTAGCTGTTTTCCATACCTTATCTTTGATGTTCAGCAGATTGATTATGATGTATGCAGGCATTAATTTCTTTGAAATTACCCTGTTAAATTTGCTGAGCTTATTAAATTTTAAATTTGTTTATGTCTTTCACTTAATTTGGGATTTTAAAAATTATTTTCTCAAATATTATTTCTTCCCCATCTAGTCCCAGTGGAATTCTGTTTTATTTTTAATATTATCTCACAGGTTTTGGAGATTCATTTAATTTTTTATCAATTTTTTGCTGTGTTCCAAATTGGATAACTTCTTCTATGAACTGTCCTCAAGTTAATTGACTTTTTTCTTCAATTCCATTGTGATATGAAGTTTATCTGATATGTTTTTAAATTCAGATATTTTATTTTTAAATTTTTAATTTTTTGTATCTTTATATAGCTCCCGTTCTCTGTGGAAATTTTCTGTCTTTTATTAAAAAATCATTTTTTTCACAGTGTTCTTTATTATGCTCACTGCAACTCTTTGTGTGATAATTCCAATATCTGCTCATTATTTTTTCTCCTCCAGTTTTTCAGATTCTTTTTCTGTTGAATAAGTTTGAAACGTAGCCTGGATATTGTACTTGTTGTGTCGTGTAGTCACTGGGTTCTGTTACAATCCTCTGGAAAATCTTGAATTTTTGTCTTAGCTGGATATTAACCCAGTTAGGTTCAGACTGCAACTTCCCTTTCACCTTATGTGTTTAGTTTTTCAAATCTCAGTTTAGTTCTCAAAGATTTTGCTATGAAGATTCAGATTTTCCATTTGATTTTAAAGATAAAAAATTCTATTTATCTGCTGAAATTCTGATTTTATAATGGAAATTAAAAGTTTTTGTCTTATTGTCATTGTACATTTTCATTAAAAATTTTAATAATGGAAAATTTAAAACATACTTATTGTGCATTTTCATCACAAATACCGGCGCCTTCCACTAAAATTAACTCCAGATGGATTAAAGACTTAAACATAAGACCTAACACCATGAAAACCCTAGAAGAAAATCTAGGCAAAACCATTCAGGACATAGGTGTAGGCAAGGACTTCATGACCAAAACACCAAAAGCATTGGCAACAAAAGCCAAAATAGACAAATGGGACCTAATCAAATACCTTAACTTTCATGTTCGATACCTCTAACACTGCTACTTTTTAAATCTGTTTATATTTTTCCTTTTGGTTTTTGGTTACCTGTTTTTGTCCTGATAATGCCTGGTAATTATTTCTTAAATGCGCAACATTACATAATGCTGTATAAAACATTTTAAAGAAATTTGAGACTATGGTACTATTTTTCTAGACAGTCTATAAATTTTTCCTTTTGGGCAGTGGTTATCACTTTTTCCAGTGATTGAGTTTATTTGAAACTCATCTTTAGTCTTTGTGAATGATGGTTAATTCTAGTTAACCTTTTGACATTATTTTGAGAATCCCAAGCAAACAGCTGTTATGATTATCAGACTCCTTCCCTTTAGAGATCCTGAACCCAAGCAGCTGTCTCCCTAATCACATAAGATTGTTAGAATCTCTTAGTTTTTCTCATCCAGCATTTCTTGTTTACCTTCTCAGCTTGTCAGCCACTTCTTTATGATCAGTAAATATTCCAATAGAAAAAACAGACTCAAACTGTCATGTTTTCTTTCTCTTCAGATTTGACCTCTCATGTCTTTGCTAACTTGGTAGTTTTCCAGTGTACTCAAACAGATGTTTTTTGTTTGTATTTTTTTTCTGTATTTTATAGTTATTCTCAAAATGAGAAATTGTCTGTGAGAGACAGGTGTACCACTACTGAAAACAGAAATCTCTTTGTAATTTTTTATCTACAGATAAATCTTTGTGTATATTGTCTATGGATTCAATGTTTAAAAAGCAAGAAAATTGTGATTATCATTTAGAAATATTAGATATTAGATTTTAACATCATATTTATCGTCATGAATGTCACAATCATCATCATCATCATTCTAGGTGTAAAGTGGGTTATATGAGGAAAACCAAGCAAACAAAACAAATATCCTAAAAATACAAAGCAAGTTAGTATGACTTGGACATAAATATTGAGACAGGAACCATGAAAGTAGCAATTGGGATCAGATCATAGTTGGCACCATATGTAAGGAAAAAAAATTTTTGAAACTTATCCTCTGAGGCATGCAGAGCCTTTGAAAGGTGTAAAGCAGATTGTCATTGTTGGCCATATAATTTTTAGAAGAGCAAGTTTTAGATTTCACATTATTGAGGGGACTACTGCCCGCTTAGTAGGAGGGTGTCTGGGATTCTACTTCCGTTCAACACGTAGGATATTTTCATATAACAAATAATTTTTTCTTTCCCTCATGTGACTTTCAAATGTTGGATGTTCATTTACATTAAAACTGAGTTACAATAATCTGAGCCTAGACTTTAACTTTGTTTTACATTTAAGTGCATACTATTTGTTTTAATATACATCAAATTTTCCAAAAATGCAACTACTATGTAAATACAAGAAGATTTTTATTGCATTGCTGGTAACATTGTCAAGAGTTTGATATTTTTAAAGGAATTATGTCATAAATGACAGTGCTGCACATGGTATTTGTTCACAACCATGCATACCTGCATCCAACTGTATTCTACATGTAGGTACAGGCAATACTGTACTTAATTATATCATTGGGTATATTGGTGCCTGAGCATTTGTATGTGGAAATATGTATTATTATATCACAAATTACATTTATTTTATTTTGTTAGTATTTTTATGTTATTTTATTAGTTTTGAAATTAAGCCCACTGGTAAGTTAAAATAGCTACAAATTTCAATTTAGAACAGTAAAACTACATTTAAAAAATCATATTAAAAGGAGACATTATATCCCACAATGTCACTGGTTAGAAACATTGTTGTAACATGTATTTTTATTCTACAAAAATCATTCCTATGGCTATGCATAAGACATACATATCATGGATAAAATGAAAGACAAAGTGACCAGCTTAGTGACCATTATATGAAATCATGCAAGGTAAAGTTCTGAAAATGTTAATAAGTGTGGTGATAGAGAGAAAGAAAGAGATGTATTGTGGTATATGAAAAAGTACAAATGGAAAGTAAGTAGGAATTGAAGCAAATATAAGTTGGGAAAACGTTTTGTCCTCTATAGACCTCAAAATACCTATTTTTTTTTACCATAAGAGGATAGGTATGCATAGTCCCAGAAATACGTGTGTGCAAGGCAGCTTTGCTGTTTTCTAGCTCTGTAGAAAGTCTTGTTACTGCACCTAGCTTTCACCAGTACACTCCAAAAACATGTATATGCCAAAACAAAAAAAAAACCCTCAGTATCTTTCTACTTAAAGATACTTTTATGTTTCTTTTATCCCTATATTTTTCTTTCATAATTGATGGTCGATGTCATTACCAACTAGTACTCAAGCTGAAAATCAACATTATGGCTTTTTATCCCATAATTCACCTTTCACCAAATTCTGTTGCATACTGATATGGTTTGGATCTGTGTCCCCACCCAAATCTCATGTTGAATTGTAATCCCCAGTGTTGGAGGCAGGGCCTGGTTGGAGATGGTTGGATCATGGGGCAGATTTCTCATGATTGGTTTAGTACCATCTTCTTGGTGCTGTTCTCATGAGATCTGGTCAGTTAAAAGTGTGTAGTATCTCCCTGCCCACTCTCTCTCTCTTGCACCTGCTTTGGCCATGTAAGACAGCCTGCTCCCACTTTGCCTTCCACCATGAGTGTAAGCTGCCTGAGGCCTCCCCAAAAGCAGGTGCCACCATGCTTCCTGTATAGCCTTCAGAACTGTGAGTCAATTAAACCTCCTTTCTTGTAAATTACCCAGTCTCAGGTGTTTCTTTGTAACAATGCAAAAATCAGCTAATACAGATACTCTTTAGAAAGGTTCATTATTTATCCAATTTCTCTCCTTACTGCCCTCTCTACCAACTAAAGGTCCTCGCCATCTTTCATTATTCTCATGAAACTGCCATCCAAAAAGGTCTATGTGTCTACAGACTTTACAACCCAAACAGATTCTGTCCATTGTGTAAAGTTGCTTAAAACTTCAATCAAATTACGTTTTTCTCCATTTAATACACATTAACCAGTGGATGCTTTCTGACTACCTTTTATTTTAGGTAAAACATTTGCAACTTTTATTATCTAAGGTGGGTTCCAAAATAATTTTTCATTTTACCTTCTAACTGTCCCTTCTCTTTGTCCAGTCCTTAACTTTCACCATAGATCAGTTTGAATTCACCAAGCACATCATGTACAATCCCAAATCCATACTTTTTGTTTTCTTCTTCATGCATTCCAGAGGCTTAGTGTTGGGTCCATTGTTCTTTACCAATTGTAGATTAAATAGGATGTTTATGGTTATTTTAGTAAAAAATATTGGACATCATGCTGTTGGTAAGAAACATAATTGCCCATTATGTCACCTTATTCCGTGTGAAAATAAACTCTAACTTGTGTCTTTTGACCTCCTACTCTTATATAGAACACAATTTTCTTAAGACTGACAAGTGTCTATTTCAACCAGATCAGACAAAAGTAGTAAATTATTCCTGCTAAACAGATTGTAGTCCTCAACAAAGCCCATAAAATGTGTTTAGCTTAATCAACTATTATTGGAAATGAGAATCATTTTCAAATCGCTCCAAAGGAAAACAAACCAACAAACTTGTAAACATGTACTTGGCACAGAAATTCAGCTTAATTGAGCTGAAATTTTAAAGAGAGAGAGAGTGAAAGAGAGCTAGAGTGAGAAGCATGTTTGATGAGGGCTGGTAAACCTACATGTCAGCAATAATAAACTTGTTATTTAATAAGGATAATAATAAAGTGCCCTAAAGATGAATTGTTATCACAGTTGACGACTGTTTTATTAAAATGTTAATGGCCTGAGGCAAAAGCAAACTGTTCTCTTAATCAGGCAGAAGAAGTGTTTTTTTCTTTCTTTCTTTCTTTTGTTTTTTCTTTTACTTTATTTTTAAAAATTATTTTTAGGAATTATCATACCCCATAGCACATGGGATTTGAGCAAGCCGTGATAAGCATATTTGAGATTTGGACTAGACAGCAGTCCTGAAATCTTGTCTTAAACTATGAATGCGTTTCAAATGCTCACTCATGGTTATACCTCTTCCTGTTATCAGCCAAATATAGGACACATTTTCACACATGAAAATTTATTGAAAGAAATTTCTATATATGAGTTTCAATTTTCTTTTCAAGGTTGAAAGGCATAACTAGCAAGGTTTTTTTGTTTTGTTTTGTTTCTGTTTGGTTGTTTTTTTCTTCTTACCTACCTCTGTGCACATAATAGCAAGCCAAAGATATTCTCCAGCAAATGCAATTGCCCACACCATACAATGCAGCTTTTTGATAATGGCTGGAATGAAAATGAAAGTATTCATCAGCACCGTCAAGGACAATCAAGCGAGTCAACCCAAAGCTGACTGTGTATGCATGTGATGAATTACATTGTGATTTGTTTGGGCCCACAGCTAGAACCCCCAAAGACCTCTGTCAGATAATGGTGTTTTCTACCAATGTGGTATTAGCTCAGATCACAAAGAAAACAGAATTCACATTCAATTCTTTCTTATCAATATTTTTCACAATTTTTTTCTTATAGATTTATAGCTATATGCAGTGTATGTCAGTGAAAAAATTTGCAAATCATATATAGCACCTAACATTAACAATAATATTGTGTCTCTGAAAGAGGAATAATAAGAACTATTCAATATGTCTTACATTATTAGTGATTTTAAATAGTAAGCGATGGGTTGTTGCAAGAAGATGAAGTTGATAGCTATGACAGCTGTCATGCTAGAATGAGAGGAGCATGGATTCAGGGCAGGAAAAGACCTGGAATCTACCTTATCTAGGGAGGGCTAGTCAACATCCAAGTTCTCATGCTAGAGTTTTAATACAGAAATCCCACAAGAAAGAGAGAAGCCGAAATCCTCAAAAGTCCAAATATGAAGAAAAAATAGAAAATCCAAACGATTGCCAGACCCAGAAAGTAGCGAGTAGTCTATAAGACCCTAAAGTGTGATCAGCACCAGCAAATTGGAATGTAGCATCTGATCTTGTTTTTATATTCCTTATACATTGGAGAAAAGGGTAAAGTAGAGATTTTGAACCTATAGGCGTTAATCTAGATCTTAGACGACAATATTTTTATTGTTGGTTTTCTGAATATAAAAAAATCATTTAAAAAACATTAGGAGTTTGATTATGTGTATTTCATAAATATGTTTTCATGCTAATAAATATATCGTTACATACTGGGCTAAAAGGAAAATATGGCCATGGTGTTTTTCAGCTTCTCTCATTGAAAGGTAAAACTAATTCTTTTCCCTCTCTCCCTTCTTTCCTTCCCCTCCTTCCCTCCCTCCCTCCCTCCCTCTCTCTCTCTCTCTCTCTCTTTTCCCTCTCTCTCTCTCCCACCCTCTCTGGTTGAATTACATAGTTTTTTTCAAAAATCCATGTTTTGGTTTATTTTGTATTTTGCTTGCTATTTTTGAAGCTATAAATATACATTTTATTTGCATTTTGGGTAAGCTTTAGTTAAAAATTATTTGCAGTTTTAAATACAGAGATGTTTTAACAAAACACCATGAACGTTCGTGTATCTATTAACAAATTGAATAGTAAAAAGTTACTAATAGAGTTGAAGACTTTTATACCAATAGAATCCCCCTTGTCTGCTCACTGCTCATAGAGCACATCATGATTCATTTATCCATTCATATATATAATATCCCTGTTTTGACTGTTACTTATAGTGCTGCTAGAAACTTTCTTTTACATGTCTTTTGGTACGTACATATATATGATAGGTTTATATACGTAGACGTGGCATTGCTGTTCATAGGATATGGAAAGTTCGGCTTTTTGTTGACATCCCCAAACACTCAACAAAGAGTTTGAAAGAATCTGTGCTCCTGCCCACAAGAGTGAGAATTCCAGTTATAAAAATCCTTGACAAAACTTGAAATCATCCTTTTTTTTCACTAGGCATTCCATTTGGTTTTTATATTTTTTGGTTTTAATTTGTATTTCCCTTATATATAATGAGATTGAGAACTTATCATTGGCCTTTTGGACTGTTTTGATATTTTACTTGTGTTATTTCATATTAAAATTATTTGAAGACCTTCTATATTTATTAAGAAATAAATAAAAATTTTACATTTTATACAATGCACTTTAAACATTTCTATGCTAATGCCAATATAGTCATGTGCTAGATAACACCATTTGTTCAGCAATGGACCCTAAGATTATAATGGAGATGCAAATTCCTGTCTCTTAGTGGCATCATGGTTGTGGTGATGCTGATGTAAACAAACCTACTGCCAGTTGTATAAGAGTATAGCACATACAATTATCTATAGCCCGAAGTGTTTGATAATAGTAATAAACAACTATGTTTCTGGCTTATGTATTTACTGTATTATGCTTCTATCATTATTTTAGAATGCACATCTTCTACTTATTAAACAATTTAACTGTAAAACAGCCTCAGGCAGGTCCTTCCGGAGGGATTCCAAAAGAAGGCATTGTTATCATAGGAGATGACAACTTCATGCATGTTATTGTTACTGGAAACCTCCCAATGGGACAAGATATGGAGGCTGAAGACAGTGATAGTGATGATCTGTTCCTGCACAGGCCTGGGCTCGTGTGTGTTTGTGTTATTAGTTTTAAACAAAAATTTAAAAAGTAAAACAAGAATAGAAAAACACAACTTTATTAAAAAATATTTTATAGCTATACAATGTGTTTGTGCTTTCAGTGAAATGTCATTATAAAAGGATCAAAAAGTTAAAACAATCTAAAAGTATATAAAGTAAAATAGTTATAGTAAGCTAAGGTTAGTTTACTATTAAATAAAGAAAAAAAATAAGTAAATGTCATGTAGCCTAAACGTACGGTGTTTCTAAAGTCTACAGTAGCGAACAGTTGACGACCTGGCCCTTCACATTTGCTCACCACTTACTGACTCATCCAGAGCAACTTTCTGTCCTGCAAGCTCCATTTGTGGAAAGTGCCCCATGGTTTTTTATCTTTTACACAGTATTTTTACTGTACATTTTCTGTTCAGATATACAGATACCTTTGTGTCCAATTGCCTACAATATTGAGTACAGTAACATGCTATATATGTTTATAGCTTAGAAACAGTCTACGCGGTTATGGACTATGTGTGCAGCAGGCTATATCATCCAGATTTATGTAAATACACTCTGTCATATTTGTGCAACTGCAAAATCATCTAATGAAGCATCTTCTCAGAAGGTGTCCTCATCATTAGGGGACACATGACTGTAATTTATCTATAGACTCTTGTGAACTTTGTGAGACAAGTTTTATTTTCTTCTTTCCATTCTTCCTTCATTTCTTTCTTTTTCCTTTTTTCCTTTTTCTACTATGACCTTTAATAAAATATCAAATAAAAATAGTGATTAAAATCTGAGGGGGGTTTCTATATTTCAACATTGAACTAGTTTTAGCTGTTTGTATCTTTTAGATAGTCTTAATTATTTTAAAAGAGTTTCCTTTGTCTTCCTAGTTTGTGAAGGATTTTATGATGAGTGGATGTGAAAGTTAATACTGAATGTCAACTTGATTGGATTAAAGGTTACAAAGTATTGATCTTGGGTGTGTCTATGTGAGTATTGCCAAAAGAGGTTAACATTTATTTGAGTCACTGGGCTGTGGAAAGCAGATCCACTTATAATCTGGTGGGCACAATCTAATCAGCTGCCAGAGAGTATAAAGCAGGCAGAAAAACATGAAAAAGAGAGACTGGCCTAGGCCTCCAGCCTCTGTCTTTCTCCCGTGCTGGATACTTCCTGCCCTTGAACATTGGACTCCCAGTTCTTCAGTTCTAGGACTCAGACTGGCTTCCCTACTCCTCAGCTTGCAGACAGCCTATTGTTAATTAATAATTAATAAACTCCCATATATATGGGAGTGTTCATGCATGAATTAAAAAGTAACTACCATTAATATGTTCAAGAAAATGAGGCAAAAGAGAATTTTGGCAGAAAATTGGAAGTTCTAAAAGGTATCATATCAACAGGAAATAATAAAAACTTAAAGCTACAATAACTAAAAATAAAAATCCAATATCCAAAGAGAAGCCCTTCTGAAAAGAAAAAACAAAAAACAAAAAACAACTCAATTACATCTCTGGAAAAATTGATGCAAAATCCTGAAGAGAATATAAGATATGTGGAACACATATATATAACACGAGTATAATTGGAGTTTCAGAAAGAGAGAAGGACTATTTAAAAATTAAATAGTTGAAAAATTTTCAAAGTCCACTGAAGACATCAAACGATAGATTTAAAAGTTATATATTTTTAATGTAGGATGTATTAAAAAGAAATAATATGTACATCATAGTTACACTATTATTATTTCTGAGAACAAAATCAAAAGGTCTAAAACAAAGTAATTCGAAACTGTAATTCAAACTCATAAATAAAAGATAATGCATCATTATAAATATTTTATTTATAAATTATTCCAAAAATGGAAGATTACAATGAAATCATCAAATATAGAAAAACCATATAACCACCTAAAACATACAGAAAAAGCATTTAATTAAAATCAACATTCAGTCATCATAATCCATTTAGCAAACTAAGGATGGAGGAGAACTTCTTTAATTTGGTATAACGTGTCTTTAAAAATTTATAGATAATATCATACTTAATGGTGGAGTATTAAGATGTTCTTCTCTTAGATTTGGTGTGAGGAAAAAATGCTGTCAAAATTTTTACTCTTTATAGTCCTGGAAGTCCTAAGCAGTGCAATAAAATAAGGGAAAATAATATAAGGATTACAGATAAAATTGTTCTCATTGTCAGATAACACTATTGTGAATTTAGATAATTCAAATAATTCACAGTTAAAATATTCAAGCTAATCAATTTATTTAACAAGTTTCTGGCTTACAAGTTCAATGTAAACAATAGTGAAGTTCTACATTCTACCAAGTACGAAATAATATCACTTGTAATAGCATCAAAATACATACAAAGAAGAAGCTGGAAGCAAACTAGGTATTCAGCAAGTTAGATATATTTTGCTATTTCTAAACTCAAGAGTTACTATGTAGAAAAATGATGAAAAAAATAAGGTAGATCAATAGTATTGAATTAGATTTATAATGATATACATACATATTTTTAAAATCTGTAGTGGCTTAAGTATCCATTAGAATGTAGAAAATTGTGTTATGAGTCAATAAATAAATGTATTCGGAGATAGTTTGGATATTTGTCCTCAACAAAATCTCATATTGAATTGTAATCCTCAATGCTGGAGGTGGGGCCTGATGTTTGGGTCATGGGGGTGGATCTCTCACGGCTTGGTGCTGTCTTCTTTTTTTTTTTTTTTTGAGACGGAGTTTCGCTCTTGTTACCCAGGCTGGAGTGCAATGGCGCGATCTCGGCTCACCGCAACCTCCGCCTCCTGGGTTCAGGCAATTCTCCTGCCTCAGCCTCCTGAGTAGCTGGGATTACAGGCACGCGCCACCATGCCCAGCTAATTTTTTGTAGTTTTAGTAGAGACGGGGTTTCACCATGTTGACCAGGATAGTCTCGATCTCTTGACCTCGTGATCCACCCGCCTCGGCCTCCCAAAGTGCTGGGATTACAGGCTTGAGCCACCGCGCCCGGCCCCGGTGCTGTCTTCTTGACAGTGAGTGAGTTCTCATGAGATCTGCTTAAGTGTGTGGCACCTCCTGCCTCTCTCTCTTGCTCTGGCTCTGGCCATGTGATGTACCTGCTCCCCCTTCACCTTCCACCATCATTGTAAGTTTCCAGAGGCCTCCTCAGAAGCTGAGCAGATGTCAGCACCATGCTTCCTATAAAGCCTGAATAACTATGAAGCAATTCAAACTATTTTCTTAAAAGTTACCCACTCTCAGGTATTTCTTTATAGCAATGCAAAAATGGCCCAACACATATTCAAAGTGAGCAAATGAATAGTGAAAAATAAATACTTCAATTGTAGGACTTATGCACAAAAATTGATTAGCACACCCATTTTCTCAACTTCTTAAAAAAATTTTTTTTTTTTTGTCTGTAACCTAAAGTTTAGATTTCTTGTATTAATCTGTTCTCCTTTTACAAAGATTAAAATGATCCAGTGTAGGGAATTAGAGTATCCATTAAAATATCATAATAGAAATTCTGAGTGAAAAAGTGGGAGGAGGAGAAACGTAGATCACTTTCTATTTTGGCAGCCCATAACCTGCGGAAAGATGGCAAGAAACAGTCATTGAAAACTCCTGAACTCCAGATCCTGTGCTAATTAAATGCTTCATATGTATCAACTGTCTTTATCCCCTTAATCACTCTGTAATACATGTTACTGTACTCTTTGTACAAAAGAAGAATATGACATTTAAAGAAGTTTGAAAATTTGTCTAAAGTCAAAAGTCGTGAACTTTCGCTGTGGCAGTGAAAAAGTCCAGGCTCGTTCTTTATCCCAAAGCTACTTATCTTATCATATATATCTGAACCACCTAGAGATCTTAGTAAAATATAGGTTCTGAATCAGTAAAGGTGGAGTGCAAAATACTACTTTTGCAACAAACTCTTAAGTGGTACCAATGCTGCAAGTCCAAGGTGCACTCCAGGAGCAGCAGGGCAGTTCATACCATATTGCAGGACATTTTGATGCAGGCAAACCCCCAAATCAGGGCTCAGCTCAGGAAGGTCTGTGACTTCACTGAGGAAAAACTTCAAGAGCGAGTCAACAGTGGAAGAAAGCAAGTTTATTAGAGCAATAGTGTGCAGTGAAATTGCTGCTCCATAGACAGAGCAGGGGCATCTGACAGGCAGAGTAGCACTCCTGGATTATTGGCTAGCTATATTTATATCCACTTCTAATCATATGCTGAATCAGGGGTGGGATTTTAATGAGCTTTCTGAAAAAGCATCAGGGAGTTCCGAGAACCATAAACAGCAACTTCTGGCCATTGCCATGTTGTTTGTAAACTGTCATGGTGCTGGTGGGGGTGTCTTATAGCATTCAAATGTATTGTAATTCCTAGTCCTTGCTGGTTGGCCAGTTTCTTTGCTACATCCTGTTTTGATCAGCAGGGTCATGAAAACAAGTCCTGCTGATTGCTTACCTCATTGGAGTTAAAAAAATAATTGAAATGCGAAATAGCATTTGTAATACAACCTAAAGAATAATTACATAAAATATGAAAGGTAAGTATATAAAATATATACAGTTGTTATATTTACAAAACACAGGTGTTTTCACAGAATTTTTGAATTCTCTATGAATCTGGGACTTAACTGCTTGAAAAGTGTTTGCTTAGCCATTGCAAATTATGGTTATATTTCTTTCTTGTTCTGATGCATGGGTAGAGATTAACTTGTTTTTATTTTCCGTTATTGACTTAACTAGAAATAATCATTTCCAAAAGTGAAAATACATGTTAATAAAAGGACCAAGATGAGTAATTCAGGAATGATTATAATATAAATTAGATGGGAAAGGAATGTATTCTCTTAAAAGAAATATTTCACCCTGAACTTCTTACAAGTTGCTGTTACATGCTGCCTAGAGATCACTTTTGAGTTAAAAAGTGGGATTTTTATATACAGTAATCCAAGAATCATTCTGACCCCTATTCCTTACAGCTAAATAAACTGCAAGTCTTGCAGTCTTTGGTGTTCTGCTGGCAGGAGCATTGAGATAAGAATTCCCACTATGAACACTGTGTTATCCTTTTGCCACTATCTACTGATTAAACCTCAAAGGCTCTTTCAAACTGTCAGAGAAAGCACACACAAGGCATTCTATGTGGATATGTGTGGCAGGGAAGGGCAGGGAGTTCTTGAATTCTACATTTTGTGAATACCTGACTTTCACTGTTAAAGCACCTTGTGTCTCAGCCTTTGGACATAGTTCAGGATTGCAGCTAGGAAGCCTGCAGGACGTAGCCTGCTAAGAAGGCTTCTGGTAATCAAGGAAACACCAGGTGCATGCTGTAACTAGAACTCAGGGGAAATTATTAGACTCTAGCATATGAAGCAGTTGAGGGTCAAGTCCAGGGCTAAATAGGAGGAAGCTTAATTTTGATTAGCAAACAAACAACTTAAACCTATTAGGTCATAGGTGGCAGGAAGCTTATATTATCAGCAAAGGGAAAATATGTAGCACAAGGGAAGCACTCTGAGCGGGAATGTGTAATAGACTTTTTCATCAGTTAGATAAGAGTGGGGAAGGGAGAAGCTTAGAAATAACTTTTAAAAAATGCCAATTACATGCTCAGATGGTGATCAAAAGTGCTTGTGGATTTAAACATAAGTAATTGCACTCAGAAACCTGGATCACGCAATGTTATAGATAACCTAGCAAGGGAGAGTTTCTTTTTTTTTTTTTAGAGACAGAGGTTTGCTGTGTTGCCCAGTCTGGAGAACAGTGGCTATTCACAGGTGTGAACATAGCACATGAAAACCCTGAACTCCTGGGCTCAAGTGATTCTCCTGCCTCAGCATCCTGAGTGGCTGAGACTATAGGCATGTGTTATGTGCTTGGCTCTCAGCAGGGATTCTTTATTCCGGTGGGAATAATAGTTTGCTAGGGTGTCTGCCTGGCTGACAGGTGTTTGCCTGAGACCTCATTTATCTAAAGATGGTTCCTGAGTTTTGGGGTTGTCTCTGCTTGAAGATCCAGACTGGCGAGTTACGATTTATAGGAAGGGGCGACTGAGAGAGAAGAGAGAGACTGTTAGCTGGGAAGCAGTCTGATATTCTCTCAATAACGAGGTCTTAGTGGCCCCTATGGTGGTTACTCCACCTGCCTTAAGCAGAGATATAGCTGTTTGGTCCTTGCTTACCCAGGAGCTTTGAAACTGGTATGAGATCATATTTATTCCAGGGCTTTTCTTCTTCTAGATTTCATAACAAATACTCTGCTGACATTGCTTATAATACATCAGACCACCTGAATGAGATGTCAGGGAAGAAGATTGGTACTTTTCCCCTCATTTAGAGATCAAGCTACGTATTTTCAGATAGGAAGAAATATTGCTGGTTATGAAAATTTTATGTGAAAAGGCCTATGTCCAAACACAAGCTATTGTAACATAATCTTCCTATTCCTGCCTTTCAAATACGTGTTAAAGTCTGGATTAGGGTTTTTTATTTCATTGTGACTGTTTCTTTCCTCTCCACTGAGAGCAATCCTAGACTTAAAGGTGGAAAGACTATAGATATGATCTTATTTTAGCAGTGGCAAATAAAACTCAAGTTGCTTGCCAACTCTGATCGTTTGTTTGGATGCAGGCTTCTAGAGCCCTGGATTGAGTAGATTTTGTAGTTACTCCTGAGGGTCAACTGAAAAACTAGTCATGATGGATCATGGATGAAAGTGGGAGAAATGGCAGTACATACCTTTGACCTTGACCAACTCTATTATTTTGTAGCTGAGGAAACCTCAGATTAAATGGTATAAATCAGGGGTCCCCAGTCCCCACACAGTGGACAGGTAGCAGTCTGTGGCCCATTAGAAACCAGGCTGCATAGCAGGTTAGCGGCAGGTGAGCAACGAAAGCTTCATCTGTATTTACAGCCACCCCCCATCATGTGCATTACCTCCTGAGCTCCGCCTCCCGTCAGAGCAGTGGTGGCTTTGGATTCTCATAGGAGCACAAACCCTATCATGAACTGCACATGCAAGGGATCTGGGTTTTGAGCTCCTTATGAGAATCTCATGCCTGATGATTTGTCACTGTCTCCCGTCACCCCCAGATGGGACTGTCTAGTTGCCGGAAAACAAGCTCAGGACTCTCCCGGATTCTGTTTTGATGAGTGTATAATTATTTTATTATATGTTACAATGTAATAATAATAGAAATAAATTCACAACAAATGTAATATGATTGAATCATCCCAAAAGTATCTTCCTTCATGGTCCATAGAAAATTTGTCTTCTACAAGACTGGTGCCTGGTTCCAATAGGGTTGGGGACCACTGGTATAAATGACTTGCTAGACAGTAAAGGAGGGCCAGGCTTGGTGGCTGATGCCTGTAATTACAGCATTTTGGGAGGGTGAGGCGGGAGGATCACTTGAGCCCAGAAGTTTGAGACCAGCCTGGGCAACATTATGAGATTCCATCTCTATTAAATAAATAAATAAATAAATTCTATATACATATAAATATATATTATATATACACATAGATACACATATATGCCACCATACTTGTGTGTGTGTGCATATGCCCATGGTTCCAGATACTTAGGAGGCTGAGGTCTGAGGATGGCTTGAGCCAGGAAGCGGAGGTTGCAGTGAGCTGTGATTGCACCACTGCACTTCAGCCAGGGTGACAGAGTGAGACCCTGTCCCCTCCACCACACACACAAGAATGAAAATAAAGGAGATAAATTTAAAAGCTATGGAGACGTACTCCAATCTCTTTCCATTACATTATCCAAATGATATGTTTTACTTTTGATGTCTACATAGAAAATGAGGTAATAAAAACTAGCCATGATTTGTTTATTAGTTATCATACACTATTGGGAAGAGACTGTGGGGTCCACTCGCACTTGCTTATCTCCCTTTCATTCAGCCACGCACTTTCTCGGTGAAGGCATACTACACTATCTGGAGAATGCTGTAAATCCCAGTATGACCTAGGGATACAGATTTGATACTACAATAACAGAAACTTTTGGTAACATTTTGAAAGGTGGGAAGGAATGCTAGCTTTTTGGAGCCACTGATTAGTGGGTCATTTCATGTTAATGAGAGAGCAGAATAGTGTAGTGGAAAACACTGAACTAAACAGATGTGGGTCCAAACCTTGGAACTGCTGTGTAGATGCCTGTAAAGGACTAGGAAAGTCATTAAATTTCTCTGGGTCTTGGATTTCTCAGCTGAAAAAATTCAGAATTTTTTTAAAAGTGTGCCTTTTATAGTTAGTCTAGGAATCATATCTCTAAAGCTCATGACAGTATAACTGATGAAACATAACCAGTCAGTACATATTAGCTTTTACGATATAAAAGTTGCACAGAATTAAATTAAAAAAAAAATTCCAGTGAATTAAGAAAATTATGTTTTTTAAATCTTCCTGAGGCTGGGACATTAACGCTACTCCTAAATGCTCTTAAAACAATGCATTTGCAGAGTCATTGGGAACCTCTTATCGTCCTACCTGCAAATCTCGTTAAAAATAAAGATTTCTAGGGGTTGTTCCATCCAAGATCCACTAAATGAAAATATCTGGCGATAAGGCCTCGTTGCCTATATTGTTTAACACACTCTATTCTTGTGGGAAGCCCCAACCACCCTCATCACCTCATGAATTAGAAATCAATTGAGAAATAAGAAAAAAGGGGTCAAAATATTATAATTACTTTCAAGATTTACGTTGGAAGAGGTAGTTTGGATCTGTGGGAAGTCTGCCTTTTAATACTGAGTCCCAGAGTCAGAAAAGCATCCCTTCAGTCACAGGCAATGCTAGACCAGGAAGGGCTCACCGCAGGGCAGCAGGCTTTCGGAGGAGAATGTGAGCCCCCTAAGGCCATCCATCCCACCAGGAAGAGCAGAATCACTTAGGCTAACATACCGTGAGTCAAGTAAACTCTTTTATTTACTGCAGATAAGAAGGGGTAGGGATGTACCAAGTAGCCAAATTATCACCCTAATTTATACCCCTTTCTTTACGCATGAAAGGAAAGCTCATTGGTTGAAAAAAGGAAATCTATCACCACCCCCTCACACATCTCCTGAGCAATATTTATGCTCATATTTTTTTTTTGAATTTTTTTTTTTCAGCAGCAAAGTGTTCTTGGGGATGTTCTTTATTTATTTTTTCCCCCGTTTATTTTATTGCATTTTAGGTTTTGGGGTACATGTGAAGAACATGCAAGATTGTTGCATAGGTACACACGTGGCAGTGTGATTATCTGCTGCCTTCCTCCCCATCACCTGCATCTGGCATCTCTCCCCTTGCTATCTCTCCCTCTCCCCAGCTCCCCACCCCAAACCGTCCCTCCCCTATTTCCCCCCAACTGACCCCAGTGTGTAGTGCTCCCCTCCTTGTGTCCATGTGTTCTCATTTTTCAACACCCGCCTATGAGTGAGACAATGCGGTGTTTGATCTTCTGCTCTTGTGTCAGTTTGCTGAGAATTTTGGTTTCCAGGTTCATCCATGTCCCTACAAAGGACTCAACCTCATTGTTTTTGATGGCTGCATAATATTCCATGGTGTATATGTGCCACAACAACATTGAGATACCATCTCATGCCAGTTAGAATGGCGATCATTAAAAAATCTGGAGACAACAGATGCTGGAGAGGATGTGGAGAAATAAGAACACTTTTACACTGTTGGTGGGAGTGTAAATTAGTTCAACCATTGTGGAAGACAGTGTGGCGATTCCTCAAGGACCTAGAAA
>NW_016107336.1:5771524-5788100 GCF_001604975.1 Cebus imitator
TGTGGAGAAATAGGAACACTTTTACACTGTTGGTGGGAGTGTAAATTAGTTCACTGATTGTGGAAGATAGTGTGGCGATTCCTCAAGGACCTAGAAATAGAAATTCCATTTGACCCAGCAATCCCATTACTGGGTATATATCCAAAGGATTATAAATCGTTCTACTATAAGGACACGTGCCCACGAATGTTCATTGCAACACGGCTTACAATAGCAAAGACCTAGAGCCAACCCAAATGCCCATCGATGATAGACTGGACAGGGAAAATATGCTCATATTTTTAAAGTTTCTGGTCTAAAGAGTGCTTCTTTCTTCTCTCTTTCTTTCTTTCTTTCTTTCTTTCTTTCTTTCTTTCTTTCTTTCTTTCTTTCTTTCTTTCTTTTTCTTTCTTTCTTTCTTTTTCTTTTTTCCCTTTCTTTCTTTTCTTCTTTCTTTTCTTTTTTCTCCTTCTTTCTTTCTTTCTTTTTCTTTCTTTCTTTCTCTTTCCTCTTTGTCTCTCTCCCTCTTCCTTCCTTCCCTTCTGCTTCCCCTCCCTCCCTCCCTTCCTTCCTTCCTCTCTCTCTCTCTCTCTCTTTCTCTCCTTCTCTCTCTCTCTCTTTCTTTGTGGAGTTTCACTCTTGTCACCCAGTCTGAAGTGTAGTGATATGATCTCGGCTCCCTGCAACTTCTGCCTCCCAGGTTTAAGCGATTCTCCTGCCTCAGCCTCCAGAGTAGCTAGGATTACAGGCACCCCCCCACCATGCCCAGCTAATTTTTGTATTTTTAGTAGAGATGGGATTTTGCCATGTTGACCTTGCTGGTCTCAAACTCCTGACCTCAGGTGATCCACATGCCTTGGCTTCCCAAAATGCTGGGGATCTCAGGCATGAGCTACCACATGCAGTGAAGAGTCTACATTTCTGTTCAGTAGCCCTCTGCAAATCATCCCAAGTGTAACCCTCATGTAGACTACACTACATTGTGTGCATAGAATATTTGCAGGGCCTGAATGTGCAAGTAAAGATGGAGCTGATGTGATGCTGGTACTGCCGTCCTGTCCTGAACTGCTGTGAAGTGTGCTTCTCTTCCCTGCTGCTGGGACACCTCTGGTTACTCTCCTCCCAGAGTTGTGAGAGGCCATGGTGAATGAAGGTGTGATGTGGCTTTGTCAGTTCCCCATATTTTCAAACACCAAGATTTTAAAGAGCAAGGAAAGTAGAAATAGAAGAAAAAGAATCAACATATGCATAAAGTAATAGATATGAAGAGAAACAATTAGTGTATATGAACAAAAATGACATGGAAAAATCCAGATACTCTCTGGTCCTGTATCACTGAAAAGTCATCATATACACAAAATAAATATATTTTTTATTTGTAGATTTTTTTCTTCTGCAGGATGTTGGCAAGAAAGGCTTCATTTCAACATTACTGTTTCCATTATTACTATTGCTATGAGTTATAAAACAGTAGTAAGGTTATTTCCTGTTTGAAAGATGAAACCTAGAAATGGGAGAATAAAGTAGTTTCATGGTCTGAAAAGGGTAAGAAAACAAAAGAGTGGCCGGGCGCGGTGGCTCACGCCTGTAATCCCAGCACTTTGGGAGGTGGAGGCGGGCGGATCACAAGGTCAAGAGATCGAGACCATCCTGGCCAACATGGTGAAACCCCGTCTCACTAAAAATACAAAAATTAGCTGGGCATGGTGGCACGCACCTGTAGTGCCAGCTACTCAGGACACTGAGGCAGGAGAATTGCTTGAACCTGGGAGGCGGAGGTTGCGGTGAGCCCAGATCACGCCTGCCAATGGAGTGAGACTTTGTCTCAAAAAAGAAAAAAGAAAAGAAAAGAAAAGAGCTTCTTCACGTTTGCTACTTCCAACCCCAACTCTTCCTCTATCGTTCTTTTATTTTTATTATTTATTTATTTTTATTTTTATTTTTTTGGACAGTCTATTGCTCAGATTGGAGTGCAGTGGCTCAACCTCGGCTCACTGCAGCCTCCACCTCCCAGGTTCAAGCGATTCTTCTATCTCAGTCTCCTGAGTAGCTGCAACTACAGGCAGGCACCACCATGCCCAGCTAAATTTTGTGTTTTTAGTAAAGATGGGGTTTTACTATGTTGGCCAGGCTAGTCTTGAACCCCTGACCTCAAATAATCTGCTTGCCTCGGCCTTCCAACATGCTAGGATTATTGGTGTGAGCCACTGCCCCCAGCCACTTTCCTTCTTTTAATAGTACGCAGCTATGAATTATTTAAATTACAATTGGGTCCTTGGTTGCAAGAGACATTTGCAACATCTCTGTTGAAAGATTAGTATAAAATCTGTGGAGAAACCAGTGTCATCCATCACTGCTGATTATCCTGAGGGCTGGTCCAGCCCTAGTGAGGTGCAATTTAACTGTGAAATTAAGTTAAAAGTGCCCTGTATTTCAGCAACAATTCTTTTACAGTTTTTTTCCACAGGGAAAACCTGTACAAATGTTTTTCTGTAAGAAAACCTATACAAAAATGAAGTAATTGTTGACTACTACAGATTGTAGCATAGAATTGAAGATAATTCAAGTTACCATCTCATGAGTAACAGGGAAGTGAAGTGTGGAATATGCACAAAAAGGGATTGTATACAGGAGGAATAATTGTATGCAGGAAACTTCTTTAGGTAGAAAGTGACGCTCCCACTTGGCACAAGCTGTCATGGGCTTCACGTGGTTTTCAGAAGATCTTATGGAAAAAGTTTTAGCTCTTTGAAGTCTGAGAGACCAGGCACCCCCCTCTTCTATCCCATAAGGATCTGAGTTCAGAAGAGGGAAAACAGCCAAATTCAAGAGCAAGCAAGAGGAAGCAACCAGGGGAAGTCTTGGGACCCAGCTGAGGTCCACTGGCAGCAGCCAACACTGTTACAGAGATGCCAGCTCTGCGTGTACAGGCTCTGAGGGTACAACAGCCGTGTTCTGGTTTTAGGCTCAGTCTTTAAGAAAGTGATTTTCCCCAGATTCCGCCTTTGTTGGAGCTTTCTTTAAACTAACGCCTATCACAGCGTTTTGAAGAGCTGAACATAGAGTCATTTAGTAAACATTTCGTAGATACTACACCCCCATCTATGTAGGAAAACATGGTTAGGGTTCAAATACATAATGCTGCAATGATAAAAGATGGGAAATAGGAAATTAGTAGCAAAATAAAATTCATATACATTTTAAAAATACTGAATATAGTGTTAGATTTTTTTGCAGATACACATATAAGGAAGAAGGTTCTGACATGTAGAATGAACAGACATACGTTAAATATTTGAGAATGAATGTCGAGGGTAGGGAAGTGGGATTGCATATGAAATCAGCAGAGAGAGAGTGAGAGTGAGCAAGAGAGAGAATGTTGCAACAGTTGATGATGCTAGCATGCCAGGAATGAGAGGTACAATTGGTGTAATTTTTCACATTTGTATATTACAAATACATAATTAAATATTATAAGTAACATATAGAACTATAAATAAAATCAAGATCAACTAGCAGTTCCTGACACAGGATCTCACAGTTATCCACTAAAATACTAACTAACGTGGGCCAAAAAAAAAAAAAAAAAGATAATACAGTAATACAAAAATAATACAAAATAATACAGTAAACCTGTTGCCAGAATCTAGAATGAATTTCTACTCTTAGGTCAAAGAAGGTGGAATATAATGATATTATCTCCTGATAATGTTTGGCTTCATGGCATCTGAAAGAAGTTAGGAAGGTGTATTAACCTGCCTCTCCAATGCTGTCTCCAACCCCTGGATTCTAACTGAATGACCAGGATGTGTGTTAACCAAAAAACTGGACCACTATCCCTTGATCATAAAGGGGCTGTTCATAGAGATGACCAGAAAGTAACCTCAGCTCTCACTATCTATATCAGAGGCTATCCAGAAGTGGACCAAAAATTATCAGTTGAGTCTGTATGCTGCAGCATTATTTATAATGGTTGTTACTTAGTCCAGTTTTGCTGCTATAGAAAAATGCTTGAGACTGTGTAATTTAGAAATGTGGAAATTTACTTCTCATACTTCTAAAGATTGGAAAGTACAAGATCAAGGTGCTTGCAGGTTTGGTGTCCTATAAAGGCCGTTCTCTCTGCTTCCAAGATGGTGCCTTGCTGCTGCATTCTCTAGGGGGAACTAATGCTGTGTCCTCACATGGTGGAAGATTGAAGGATAAAAAGGGATAGACTCCCTCTGCCAAACCCCTTTAATAAGGTGACCAAGTCCTACTCATGCGAGTGGAGCCCTCGTGATTTAATCACTTCCCAAAGACCAAAACTATTAACATGGCAGCATCAGGGATTCAGTTTTCACATGAATTTTGGAAGGGACACTATCATTCAAATCACAGCAGTAGGCTAAAAGCTCAGAAGTCATCTGAGAAACAATAAAATACATTATAGCCATCGGGTGGCATATCATACACCCATTATAATCATGTTTTTGAAGAAGAGTAAGAAACATAAGAAAACATTCATGATATTACCTGAAAAGCACATAAAACAAAACTTACAAAGTACTGTACTATTTTTGTTTAAACATTAAATATATGTATATGTATGATAAGGGTAAATATACCAACATACTGACAATGGATATATTTGGATGTCAGGAATGGTCATGGTTTTACTTGTTTTCTTTACTCATCTCTATTTCTCTAATTTTTGATAGTTAATGGCATTTCTTTTATAAGTGATAAAAATAAAAGACAGTGGCTTACTCTGTGCTGAGCATGGTTCTAAGTCCTGTGTATACTTCATATGTATAAAGTCTTTTTTATCCTTATAACAGATCTATGAAGCTAGTACCTAATTGTACCTGTCTATCTACAGTTGGAGGTCCCTGAGACAGAAGCTGGGCAAATGGCTCAATGGCACTTGGGCTCAGGAGTCTTACCAGTGTACATGCTGTCACCTGAGTTTCTTTATTCCACACTTGGAGAAGTCTTAGTGCAACTTTACGATGTAAGATGGTGGTTTCATAATAACAGCTTTGGGCGGGGAGAGTCCACTCGTACCAGGTGAGGGAAACAAAAGAGGGAAGGAAAAGCAAGGGCCTGAAAGACATGACACTCTTTTACCAAGCTAGCACTCTCAGTTCTAGAGCTAAGTAGCAAATACACAGTTGTTTCAAGGAGGAAAGTAGATTGGCTTGTTTTTGTTTTATGTGCTTCTTCCAAGAAGACGATATAAGAAGCAAAAGAGACATATATTAGCTCCATGGTTAGCTACATAAACATCTTCTGAGTTGCAAGTTGAATGCTTTATTAGACACTGACATGGATTGGTTTTTTTGTTTTGTTTTGTTTTGTTTTTTGAGACAGGGTCATGCTCTGTTGCCCAGGCTGGAGTGCAGTGGCTTGATTATGGCTCAATACAGTTTGGACCTCCTGGGCTTAAGCAATCCTCCCCCCTCAGCCTCCAGAGTAGCTGGGACCATAAACATGTGTCACCACACGTGGGGAATTTTTAATTTCTTTTGTAGAGACAGGGTGTCACTATGTGGCCCAGACTTGTCTTCAGCTCCAGGGCTCAAGCAATCCTTATGCCTTGGCTTCTCAAAGTACTGGGTTTGTGGGCATGAGCCACCATGCCTGGCACTGACAATGGTTTTTGATGAAGGGAGTACTCAGTGGGAGGTCTACTTTGGAGAGACCACCGAATGCAGAATTCTTCACCCTTGGGGAAATCCACAGAGAGGTGGGCCTTCATCCCTAGTGAGATCTTGTTGCAGAGTCGGGCCAATGTGACTCTGCCTCCAGCCAACTTTGTATGTGGTATAAGTCTCTGGTCTAGGTGTTGCTCTCATTGTTTTGCTTCATTTATTTGCAATTTTCTGATGTGAAACCCCAGTAAATGTCAGGGTCCAAACAGTAAGGTGAGTCTAGATAAACTGACCAACTCAGACAAAGCTTGTCTTTTCTACCTGAGTGATGATCAGGTGCCATGGTTCAAATGCGTTCACTGCTCCTTCAGCAGTTGGGGTAACCTGAAAAGGTATCTGTGGATCACCATGCATCTGATTGCTCATTCTGCCCGCTGTGAAAGAGCTAGCCTTTCACAGTGGGCAGACCAAAGCTGCTTGCTTCAAGTTCTGATGCTGGGATCTTTTATTGCCACAAAGACCTGATTACACTTTTAGATGCTTCCTCAGGGCTGTAGGCTCTTGTTAAAACTAACCTGTTGTGGTGCCCTTCGAAGTACTTTTTCTCCAGGGTTGCAGTGAACTGAGAGGTCTTATTTAGCATTTATTAAACAGTAAATAGCTAATTACTCAAAGTAGCTATTTACATATTGAATTTATTTTTCTTGGCATATTTAATGTCTGATTAACATTTTCTTCCTACAGCTGGAAGGTACTTATGCAGAATAAAACATTCCCTTATTTAATCTCAAGTGGAATATACTATCAGTGTGATCATTTTAATTTGTGTCATTTATTAGCAGGAGAGAGCTATCGTACAGGTGGGATGCTCTATCACATCCCAATTAGCAGGTGGCTTAGAGGACAAGAGGGAAATTCATTTACCAGGGGGATTATAGAAGTCATAGAAGGAGAAGTTCAGCTTTGGGAAAAATAGAAGAAATGACATTGGGATGCCTGATTTTGGAGACTGGGGACAGAGCTTAAAGCAGTAATAATAATACTGTACAGAAATCCTAAGAGAATACTTTAAATAGAAAGTCTGGCATCCTTTTTTTAAAAAAAAAAGTCACTGATTTTTTTTCTAATCATATGAGAACCACAGAAAGTTAATGCTAAAGGAGACCTGGCTGATCTAATTAAAGTGTGTTACGTAAATGAAGAAATGAAGGCATAGAGAAGTCTTGCCCTATTGTACTTTAAATTAGCAATGTGGATAGATGTAAAAAACTTGCCTGCAGTCTTCTATTCCACTGACTGTTTTAGGAGCCCACATGGCAAAATTTCTTGCCTGTAGCATACTTTTCTCAGTTGCTTCCCAGGTGGCCCACATCAGGATGTTTGACTACACTGTACTTATATCTGGGAGACTTCCAAAGTATGTTTTCAAAAGAAGAACGTGGCAGGTTCACATATAGGAAGAGAGAGGAAAACAGAATTTCTTCAAGCAGCACATGACTGTATTATTTAGAAATAGCACTGTGGGAAAACGGTGTCCACCACAAAAAGCAGAAGGAGACAGTTTTGCAAGCAAACAGTAAACAACTTGTTTACTGTTATTCTCATTGAACTGTTGAGCTTCTTGTATCCTCTGGCTCCTGGAAGCCAACAGTTAGTTGTACATCGAAGCAATCTCTGTTAGGATTAACTCAAGTGTTTGCCTTATGCCTTACCCAGACCACAGTTGTTTGTTACCCTTCCTAGCCAGATTGGAAAACTTTTAAAACATTGCAAAGCAATTTCTCATTTTGATATGTAAGTACTCAATAAATATTTCTTGAGTGAGTGAATGCAGAGTGCCTTTTATGATTATGCAGGTTGTGCTTCAGAAGCCCAGCCAAGGGGCATAAATGGGAGCTGAAATCCAACTGCCCTCTGGTTGCCAAGCCAGGTGCTCTGGCATGTGGCTGTTCCCCAGCTCTTGAAAGAGAGGCTATTTGCTAACTGGTTCACACTCTGAGATGTCTTTTATTCTAATTGGCACAAAGATACAAGACGGGCTAGATGTAACCTAAGAAATGTATGCAACCTGTGATGAAGGGAGCAGTCCTGACCATGAGCTTCATGCCTTGCTAAATATAAATAGCTTTCTAAGTGCTGCTATTGCAATGGGAGCTCCCAGGGATTTATAAGGCATCTAGACAAGCTGAGAATTGCTGATATTTTCTTCCTGTGCATGTATTATTCCTTTTTGATGAATTGGTAATAGTCTTAGAGTTGGCACCACATCATTTAATAATATTTTTTTCTCTCTCTCTTTATCTCTCTTTTACTCTTTAAGGTTTTCAAATGAATTTCTTACTATTATATGTATTTGTAGGCATAGAAGCGATATCTCTGTGTCCTTTGACACATAATAGGAGTTCAACAAATATTTCTTTAAAACACTAGATTGTAAAATCCTCGAAAACAAGAAATATGTCATCTACTTCTGTTCAGGCCTCTTCAGTTTCCAGCACTGTAGGCAGAATTAAGTTTGTTAACTCTTTAGCAAAGTACGGTAAACTGCCTGAATTCCACACTGCTCTTGGAAGTTTTCAGAGACTCCAGCCTTCTTCCCTGGATCAATATATTGGCTGACTTTCCTTAGCAGGCTGTAGGTTTTCTAAAGGGAGTCTGTTACTTAAAGGCAGATATCTTCGACTGGATTTTCTGCCTTTACTCTCTACCATTCTGTACCCTACTCCGGGCCTTGGGAGGCTGATTTATATGAACTGCACAATCAAACTCTCATGCCCTCAGGCTTCTGGTTGGATTTAGTCAGTGGGGAGCCCTGGTAGGAGGTTGGAGGGGAGTGGACATTGAGATCTGACTGTTTATTCCCCTAGCTTTTTCCCTGGGAAGTCGCTTCAACGTTGTGTGTTCCGCCATCTAAGGTCTCAAGTTGTACAGTCTCACCACTCTAAGTGACAGTGACTGTTCCCTTGTCTCACTCCACCGGGTCCAGGGATAATGGTGGCATGGCTGTTACTTGTAGCAAATTATTTTGCTATTCCTTGTAGTTTTCCTACATCCCTATCTCCATCTTTATAAATAGTTACTTTATTATGCCCTCTTTAAATTACCCTTGAGTGTGTCAGTCATTTCACCTTGCACCCAATGTGGGATTAACTAGCACCATGCTAAGACATAGGTAAAAGACGTGAAGCAGCAGGAGTCCCTGCCCTGCACGTATGTCCTACTGTTTGCTCTCTTAGAATAGCCCTCTAACTTGGTCTTCTGGTCCTCTCATTTTTAACCCCACGTTCAGTCTTTGCATTTTGGTTTACCAGCTTTCTTCATGTGACCCTCAGCTCCAGGGTCTGGTGCAATGTTATTTTCTTCACTCGGATTCAACCATGTTTGGAATGATTTTACCTCCCTTTCATATCCCTGGAGGACACTACCCAGAATTTTCTGGGACTTCTTCCTTTATGACACCAACCGTTGAAGATAGATTTCTGACAAGTCACAACTATATTAGCAGTAAGCAACTTATACGTCCCTTTTCTTCTTTACAAATGACAGTTGTTGAGAGTGATCTCACCTTTTTCCGTTTATAAGAAGACTCCTTCCTATATTGCATCAGCTTTAACTTCCGCCGTTCCCTGCTACCCAGGGTTAGTGTCTTGGAGTACATATGTTACAAAGTTACTGGCCCTTAGTCTAACAGAGCAACAACTTTAACAGATTAATTCCTCAAGCTTGGGACCTTGGGTTACATAAAATTAAATGAGTTCCCTGATGTTACCAGTTCTATAAATCCAACATTCTGTTGTATTTACATAAAATGAAGGTTCATTAAATTCTATCCTCCTTGTACTCTAGCCCCAAAATGGTATTGTAAATTTTCTTCTTCTGGGGTTCTTAATGATCCAAAGTATACTCTTTCAGGTGATCCACTGGCAGTGTTTTGAAATATAGAAGTGTTGCCCACAACTGTAGATTTTTTTTTAACAAAACATCTGGCTGTTGCTTTTTGTAGGTTTGTCTTGAAATCTGTGTAAGTGAACTAGTAAATACTAAATGCTGAGACATGATAGATAAAAATATTAATGTCTCTTTTGTTTGCATGTGAGGTGAAGGTCTTGCTCAGGAAATATTCAGGGGAAGGTAAAAGGCTGTTGAAGAAATAGGGTTTCTATGCTCCTTAAATGTCAAGTCAGAATCAGTAACAGCACTGCAACCTGATCCTAGTAGCAATGACGTGTAAGAATGGGTTACACTCCAGCATAGCCTTCTGCAGGGCATGAATGGGGAAGTAATTGACGAGGACCTATCAATAAAGAATTCAGGTGACTTTGAGTTCAATACTAGTATTTACTAGGAATCAGAGTGGGTCTTTGACAGACATGCAGATACAGAATCTGCTAGAGATCTCACTGATACGTACATTTGAGTCACAACTGCCCTATAAGAATTTATAGGTGTCAGACAGTGTTCCCAATTTCACTGTTTCATGAGAGTGGTGTCCTTATGACAACAGATCAAGAAAATTTCAGGCTACCGGTAGACTACCCCATCATCTAAAAGTCTCCAAGGCATTAAGAAGGCCCCTAAGATGATCCACTGAAAGTCATCAGAACTTGAAATGATAGAAAGATGTTTTTACCTCAGAGGCTTCTGAGAATTGGTTAGGAGAGAAAGGAAAACACAAACCTATCTTCTTCTTGATCTAGGAAATTGTAATAGAATAGATGAGAAGTAGTGACAAATAAAAGGATGAACATTAACTATTTACAATAGCAAAGACTTAAAACGAACCCAAATGCCCATCAATGATAGACTGGATAAAGAAAATGTGGCACATATACACCATGGAATACTATGCCGCCGTAAAAAAATGAGTTCATGTCCTTTGCAGGGACATTGATGAAGTTGGAAGCTAACATTCTCAGCAAACTAACACAGAAACATAAAACCAAACACCATATGTTCTCAGTCATAAGTGGGAGTTGAACAATGAGGACACATGGACACAGGGAGAGGAACATCACAGACCGGGACCAGTCGGGGGTGGGGAATAAGGGGAGGGAGAGCATTAGGACAAATACCGAATGCATATGGGGTTTGAAACGTAGAGGACAAGTTGATGGGTGCAGCAAACCACTATGGCTCATGTATGCCTGTGTAACAAACCTGCACATTCCGCTCATGTATCCCAGAACCTAAAGTAAAATTTAAAAAAGAATATAAAAAAGAAAGAAATTTAATTCACATCCACACTCCCCTCCACCCCCCAAAAAAGGAAGAATGAGCCTTAGTTTGCTGGATCTGATCGTGACAATGGGGGGTTGGAAAAGGTGGGAGTCCTGGGAACAGATGGGTGGCAGTGTTGCCATTGGTATGCTTGAATCAGGAACCAAACATAGAGGTGGCTTCAGAATGTTTCTTTCTTAAAGAAAACAAATAGAAAGCAAGAAGATATCATCTTCCTCACAGCCATCTTTGGTTCTGCCACAGTGTCTTCACTAAACTCTGTAACTTCCATTCTCTGCACCACTAAGTCCTTCCCGTTCTCCTCCAGAAAGCCTCCCCTGACTAACCTGGCCGACTGCAAACTCCTTCACCCAGGTGTTACCTCTCCTTTAACACTTACATGCTCCTATCTTGTACGTTTTGTCCTCTTACATTTAGATTATGGTCTCATGAAATGAGGGGAAGAGTTTCTTCTTTAATTCTCCTCCATCAGTTCTGAATCTGCCTTATGAAAATAAGTGCTTGATAAATACCTTGATGGACAGGCTAATAAAATAACACATAATAAATGCGCTGGTTGTTAAATTGATCCTCACACTGCCATTTATTTTGGAATATTCCCAGCGAGTAAAGTCAGGTCATTTTGGCCACGAACACTGGCTACTTATCTATTTGTCTATTGCTGATATTGTGCCAGGCATTTGATCTTAGAGAGTCACCTGAAACATATTGCAGATGTAGTAAGTTTTCTAGGTGTTGTGTCACGTTCAATATGTATTAAATTATTAAGCAATAAATGGATGCTTTGCTAGGATGGCCTGCTCTATGAATATATATTGAATGAATAAATGCAGTGAAAAAAAAAAAGGATAAATGAATGAATCATTAATTGATGCCCTGTATACCCAGAATCCCTCTAATCATTGGATCTGAATCTTCCACACTGTAGATTGAGCCTCATGCCAGACTTTGTTACCTAGCACAAGGAGTGAGAGGAATCCTGTCAGGAGGTCTTAAATTCATGGTCAACCTAGTCCTTTTGCAGGTCATGCTTTGAACTGGTAACTGAATTCCTATATGGCGTGTCTGTGACAAAGTCTCTGTTCAATGCTGTGTCCCAAACTGGATTTCCTATCTCCAAACTTCAGGCTCCTCTTTACTGGATCTCTGATTCCTCATTCTATGCTTCCTAGTGCCATACTAGCCCAGTTAAGGGGATTAGATTTGATCCCATAGTCATTGGTAAGCCATTGAAGGGCTTTAAATCTAAATGTGTTCATCTTTCAGTCAAAGCCCACTGCTGTTTGGATAAGCTCCCAGCTTGTCAGCACAGCACGCAAAGTCACCCAGCATCCAGACAGTGTCAAACTCTCCTGCTTCTTTCTCTGTTACTCTTCCCAGCAGTCTCCATTACTTCTAGAATTTGCCACTTTCCTTCACTCCTGGCCTCTCCAATATGGACTGTTTTCCCTCTCCTCTTTCCCTGGTTAACTCCCACTTAGTTTAGATTTCACCTTAGATATCACTTCCTCTGGTAAACTTCCTGTAATAAATCCTCCAGTGTATTCCTAGGGTACCATGTAATTGCCTCATCGAAGCATAATATCACATTGATTTTGAATACCTTATATTTCTATTCATTAGATGCTAACTTGCATGAGGACTGGGACCATGATAGTCTTCTGTGCCATTTTATTTTCAATGATTAATTTTCGAATTGAGAATAAGCGTATGGATGAATGGATGGTGATATGGTTTGATTCTGTGTCCCTACCAAAATCTCATGTTGAATTGTAATTTCCAGTGTTAGGGAAGGGACCTGGTGGGAGGTGACTGGATCATGAAGGTGTATTTCCCATTTGTTCTCATGAGATCCGAGGGTTTAAAAGTGTTTGGCACTTCCCCCTTTGCTCTCTCTCTCTCTCCTGCCGTGATTGTAAGTGTCCTGAGGGCTCCCTAGTCATGCTTTCTGTACATCCTGTGGAACAATGAGTCAATTAAACTGCTTTTCTTCATAAACTACTCATGTAGTTCTTTTTTTTTTTTTTTTGGAGACGGAGTTTCACTCTTGTTACCCAGGCTGGAGTGCAATGGCGCGATCTCGGCTCACGGCAACCTCAGCCTCCTGAGTAGCTGGGATTACAGGCACGTGCCACCATGCCGAGCTAAATTTTTTTTGTAGTTTTAGTAGAGACGGTGTTTCACCATGTTGACTGGGATGGTCTCGATCTCTTGACCTCGTGATCCACCCGCCTAGGCCTCCCAAAGTCCGAGATTACAGGCGTGAGCCACCGCGCCCGGCCTCATGTAGTTCTTTATAGCAATGTGAGAACTGACTTATACAGAGGATATCAATCTCTTTCCTACTTAGATATCCTACCATTATATTTTGGATTCCTGAGATTGTATAGAAACCAAACATGATCTAGAATAAGGAAACACATCTGAGTTTCTTATAGGCTTTTGAAAGGGCAGGTGTTACAATGACAGAGAGAGAGAAAAATGGAGATCAGAGCAGGTGTCAAGAACCCAAGTAAAGCTTTACCTTACTTAATAGAAAATACATCTTCTAGCAATGTACTCAATAAACTCTTACTGAACAAAATGAAGCTACTTAAAATCAAGGGGCATTTGACAGATGATATAGCATGGTGATTCCTATTTAAGCCCAGGTGTCATCTTGTCTGCCTGTTCTCAACATGGGTAAAGCACTCAGAACGCTCAGTTTATCAAGAGACAGGAATCTCTTGGTGTGGGGAAGATGTTCCATTAATTTCAGAGCCTCAGGTCTTTAATGAAAGAAAAATCCATTTTTCTTAATTTGTAAATTTGGGGCTTTACAAAATGGATTTTCATTAGGTGCTTCTTGATGACTTAGAAAAGGTTTATTGGGTGAATTGACAAATTGATAAAGGTGAAAAGGTTGAAGGTAAAACAGATGTGAGGATCATGCAGGGACATAGAAGTCTCTTTGAGTCTTCTAAAATCACTGTAGGGAGCAGATGCTCAGATAAGTTGAAGCAATAATGATTCTTCCCAAATTTTAATTTGGGTTTGGAATATATCATTCTTAAGTATGCACAGTATATCAGGGCTCTTGCCTTTGTGGAAAGGGGAGTGAGTTTTTAAAAAAAGGAGATTGACTTCTTAGATGGCAGGGACATGCTTTCATTTCAGAGGAACTGCCCTTGTAACTGGCTCGGAGCAGTGTTGCCAGGAGCAGGCTGCTGGAGCCTGCAACAGATGCTGCTCTGCATATGGCTGCCTTCACAACTTTCAAGAAAATGGGTTACCCAAACCCACCTACCTGTCCGTCTTCAGCTGGTGTGTCTTCCTTCAGCTGGTGTGTACAGCTGAAAGGAAAACAGAATGTTCTGAAGGGGAAATAAATTGGTGCTTTGTTCTCTGGGATTTTATATAACTCTTACCTCCAGGATGTTAGAAATACCATGTTTCCCAAACACTTCTCACTTGGAAATGTACACCTTGGCTATGCTGAGGCCCTTAGGGCTCCAGCTTTCCTTTTTAACTTGTCATTCTGTTTTGCCATTGCATAAAGTGTGAACTTAGGAGTGTGGCTGTCTGAGACATGGGGACAAAGGCAGCTTTTGAGTCATTAGAATGGCTGAAAGCCAGTTATTTTCCTCCTCCTCTGCTGTGGCTCTGAAGTTAACTGCTTGCTGCCATTTCTCAGGGTGAAAAGGGGGAGCTGTCCCTTTCAAGGACCATGAGTCTAGGACCCCTTTTCTTTACCACCTGGAAGCTTTACCACTCTTATCACCGTTTATATTTCGCTTCCATGAAAAATGCAAATTTACAATGTGTGAAGGAAATTCAGGATTCTATCTGTATGCAATTGAGGCAAATTGAACATAGCATCTCATGTTATCCAGTACTTTTTAGTTTGAGTTTAGAGTTTTAAATTTGTTCCTTCTGTTTTGAATCCTTTTATTCTTTAGATCTTTCTCTTAGATTCCAGTTGCTTCAGGGAAAGATCTGGACAGTTTAGTGTAGTTTCTCTCCTGTTGTACTCTATGATCGAACTACCTTTTGTGTAAATTTGATTTCTGGAGGAATACATTATTTCTTATTTGAGTAGATCACAGTTCGGAAGTCTTCAAGACCACACTTACTTCTAACACCAACTACACGTTTGAGGGACTCCCCAAGATCACACTCACATCTAACATTAGCTGAAAGTTCATGGTTTCTCAGGACCACATTGAGGTTCAATCATTTGCTAGATGGACTCAGAGAACTCACTGAGAGCTGTTATACTCATGGTTATACTTTATACAGCAAGAGGATACATTACAATCAACCAAGGGAAGAGGGGCATAGGGTATGGTCCAGGAAGGTTGTAAGCATAGAGTTTCTCGTTGTCTTCCCAGTAAGATTGTGTTGACAGCACTTGTTTCAGCAATGACGTGTGATGATACACACAAAGCACTGACAACCGGAGAAACTCATCCCTTTTTTGGTGTCAGGAGTTTTACTGGGGCTCAGCCACGTAAACATGGCTGACCACCAGGGTGGCTGACTAGTCTTCAGCTTCTCCAAAGGTTAAGCTGCCACTGCATGTTCTAAAGCCCCCCTCTCCACCATAAGTCACATTTTTAACATAGACCCTGGCATGGCCCAAGGCCCACAGGTAAACAAAGACTTTCTTATGAGGCAGGACATTCTAAAGTGATAGAGGTTACCTCCTAGGAGCCAAATGTGTCTTTGTGCAAGACGAACCCCTTGCTGCCCAGATACTTATGCCTCCAGCTGAAAATGTCTGGCTTTCTAGTTGTTTCACTAATTCAACTGGTATCTGCCACTTATTTTCTGTCTTTTTTCAGAGCTTTTTTTTCTAGCCTCTATTATGAAATAATTTTGTTCTTCCCCAGCTGCTGGTTTTCTTAGGGTTTTGATGTTGTTGTTGTTTTATTTTTTTAACCACCAGAAGCTTTGTTTGTTTGAGATAAATGAAGATTTGCGATCTCCTTCTTGACAACTTTGTTATTGGGGGGAATGATTCAAATGGCAAATCTCCAACTGAATTCTCATACATGCAAATTCTTGTTAGTAGGCATGTAAGACATTAGTTTTTATTTTTAAATAGCAGAACCTTTCAAACCTTGATAAAGTCTTGATTTTCTGTCCTTTTAAGGCATTCTGCCAACCTTGAGCAAAGGTTTACTTGAGGCAGATGTGAAATTTCTAGCTTCATGACTTGTGTAAATAGGTGACAGAATTCCATTTGAGTCTGAATATAGAACCCAGTGCCTGGGCCTAAGGTACCATTTCCCAGGGCTGAAGGTTGCCATTCTCCTCAGATCTTTATACTCAGTCTAGCAAAGGCAGAGGTACTGATAGGAGATACTGCCAATCTTCAACTCACTTCACCAATGGAAAGGTATTTCTTGTGTAATTATAAAACCCTTCAGGGATGGTAAAGGCATCAAGAGAATTGAGGTGGTCACTTTCTGAAGTGTGGACTCTTGATGATTCTTTCAAATCTTACCTAAACACTGTGTAGTGTGTAATCCGAATCAGAATACATCAACTGTTAACTAATTGTCCTTAGGATATACGTGAAAAGTAGCCTGTGGCTATAGCATGCAATCTGTGCTGGAATACTTTAAAGTACACATTAGACAATGTAAAAGTCCCTTCAAGAAGTAGCTGTTTCTTCAGCCTCTCCATTTTCACAAGTCCACCCTGGATATCCATTCCCTCTCTCCCTCTTTTTCTCTCTCTCT
>NW_016107336.1:5788231-5793860 GCF_001604975.1 Cebus imitator
CCCTTCCTCCCTTCCTCCCTTCCTCCCTTCCTCCCTTCCTCCCTTCCTTCCTTCCCCCACTGTTGCCAAAAGACCCCTTGGCTTCTCACATTTCCCTTCTCTCACCATCAGTACTCTAGTCCAATTTGGGCCCACCTATGCCAGCATTAGACAAGAAAAAGTCACCCATTCTAGCAAATTTGGTTGGTGCATTATTCTTAAAGCAGTTAAGGAATCACACACTTATGGCTTTCCTATTCATCCAACAAATATCTATAAAAACGTACTCCTTGTGTGCAGACATCTTTTTTGTTGTTAAGTTCAGTGATTCTCAAAAAGTGGTCCATTAACTCCTGGTATTCTTCAAGACACATTTAGAGGGTCCATAAGGTCAAAACTATTTTTATAGTAACGCTGAGGTATTATTTGTCATTTTCACTTTGCTGACATTTGCAGTGATGATAAATAAAAAGTAATAATCTGTAAAACTTCTAGTATCTTAACAATGATTAATACAATAGCAACAAACTGAAGAGAGGTTACTACAGGTTTCACAGCAAAAATAATAATAAGAAATAATAATAATTAAAAAGCCAAGTTATTCTTAACCATGTCTTCAATGAAACAGTAAAATTCATTAATTTTATTAAGTATTGAGCCTCAAATATACAATTTTAAAATATTTTGTGTGACAACATGGGAAATATCCATAGGGAATTTCTGCTTTATATTGAAGTACAAAGGTTGTCTTTTGATTGAGTTGTGAGCTGACCAACCAGCTTTTTGCATGGATATTATTTTTACTCAAAAAACAAAACAAAGAAAAAAAAACCTCCACCAGTACACAAACTATGGCTTTTCAGAGTTATGCATTTGATAGACATTTCCTTGAAAATGCCAGTTCAAGAAAACAGACCATGGTATTTGTTGCCATTATGAAATTTGAGCTTTCAGGTAAAAATTTGACTTTTTCAAAACTTGTATCCATGAGCTTTATGGCTTTCTAATTCTTACTGATTTTCTGATAAACTCAATGGTGAGATCAACAAATGTGCCTTTTTGACATTTTATAATGAAAGATACAATATATCTTTCATATTTAACATTTGGAAGATGGGCAAAACTCAATAATCAATATTTTCTAACATATCATTGCATGATATCACAAATTCATGTGTAGTATACTATTCCATGTACAAGGCAGACAAATGGATTTTAATGTAGTAAAAGTGTTTACTTATGATTTAAGATTCCACATTATATCTAAACTTTAGAGAACTTTCACTTAATGAGTTTTGGTATAGTTTCAAAAAAGAATACCTGGAATTATCTGAAAAGGGCTATTATAATACTCCTTCTCCTTTCCTCAAATATTTAGCTGTGTGAATTCATATTTTTTTCATATCCTTCAGGAAGAGAAGCATGTCTCAACAGACTGAATACAAAAACATATATGTGAATCAGCTGTTTCTATTAAGTCAGACATTGAAGAGATTTGCAAAAATGTAAAAGATCATCACTTTTCTCACAAATTTTTCTTTTGGGAAATATAATTATTTTTATAAAATATTTTTGATATTGTTTATTTTAAATAAATAAGTGGATGTGTTTACATTTTTTAAGTTTTAATTCTAATAAAGTAAATAGTGGCAAATATAACTTGTATAAACAAAACTCCTTGGAGCCTAGATAATTTTAGATTTTATTCATGTTCTGAGACCTAAATTTTGATAACACGGTTTTAGAGAAAGGGAATCAGCAGCACAGCTTGCCATGCAACCCTTAAGAACAGGAAGTGGTCAGAGGAGCCAGTGCACATCATGCCTAGGAGGAAAGTGCTCGGGAATGTTTCACAGGCTTGAGTGAAAGGCAGGAAGTCAGGAACAGAAGGGCTCAGAACTCCATCAATTAATGAAACACAAGTTGATATGAGAGCAAAAGGCCTAGGGTTACAGTCCCAGTCAGAACAAGGGAGCTATATGCAAGCTGTGGGGACAGGTAACCTGGTTCAACTACAGTCAAATCAGATATCTTGACAAATCCATTGTGATACCATGCTAATGCACTTTGAATACTACATTTACATTTAGAGAAATAGTTCTTAATTTCGTTTCTCTAAAGATCAGTTTGCGTGTAGGTGGTCAACACCAGATGTTTGTGAAATCCTAGTATCTTATTCTGCTTGTTAGAATCATACCTTAATTCTAATATTCTGCTCTGGGAATTTTGTAGGTAATATTCTATGGATTAGCAATGATTATTAAAATATCTTTTAACCATTGAGGCTATATAAGCTATTGTACCCACTGCTTAAATCTCTTTCTGTCTCTCTCCTTCTCTCTCTCTCTCAGACACACACACACTCACTCACAAAAGTGCTTAAGGATGGGTCTAGGGAGATGTGATATCCCATGTGAAAACCCTAAGCAAAATCTTTGAGGTCGATAAACTAAACACACAGACACACACACACAGACACACACACACACACACGCACACACACACACACACACAATGTTTATAAACCTTTGTCTTTCAAAATAATGCTCTGCCTAACTTTCCCCCCAGTTCAGGTATATCACTTAAGTGTTGCTTTGTCTTTAATGCCATGTTTTTCTCAGTTGCTCTGTATGATTAAATCCCACTACAACTCTTCCCTGTATTATTTTTCTCCAGCTTTTCCCTATTGTCAATCTCCTCCTCCCCACCCTGTTGATATAAATAGGGTGTCATCTTTTTGTGGCTTTTGTTTTTGTGATGGTCTTTGACCCTGCTCTCCTTTTCTTGAGCGACAGGGTCAAAATAGTTTCCTGGTTTTGTTTAGTCTGAAGGTGGCATTGTATATTTGCCTTTAAATCCCTCCCTGGAAAAACCTTGCTTTCCCTTAGAAGCTGGCTAACCCGGCTCCCAAGTCACACCTGCTTCCAGCTGCCACATTTCATGAGCCTGCTGTGCTAAAACACATTCAAATGGCAGGTGCTGACAATTTTACATGATCCCAAAAGCCAGAGAAGCTGGATCAAGAGGAAGCTTTTTACCCTGTGAAAATCACACTGAAGAGAAGTGAAAGAATTCAGCTCTTTATTAGCCATTTTGAGTTCTCTGTCTTGAGGAGCTGAGAAAGCATGCCTCCATGAGTTTAAAGCAGAGTATTAAGTGGTTGATAAAAGACTGAAATTTATAGGCAAACTCGAATGTACAGAAGGGTGGCTTTATTTCTCCTAAAGTAGAATCTGTTTTCTAAGTTAGTGTAAAATCCCAATCGGCTGGGCACACACCTGTATTCCCAGCAATTTGGGAGGCTGAGGCAGGCGGATCACAAGGTCAGAAGTTTGAGACCAGCCTGGCCAACATGGTGAAAACCAGTCTCTACTAAAATTAGCAAAAATTAGCCAGGTGTAGTGGTAGGCACCTGTAATCCCAGTTACTCAGAAGGCTGAGACAGGAGAATTGCTTGAATCCCGGAAGCAGAGGTTGGCATGAGCCAAGATCGTGCCATTACACTCCAGCCTGGTTGAGAAGAGCAAAACTCCATCTCAAAAAATAAATCTCAATCAAGACATCTTTCCTTTTCAAATATTCTTCCTTCTTCTGCCCCATGACGATGTGGGGATGGAGAATGAGAACTTCCATGGAACAAGGAAGTTTCTGCTTTGCAGACTGTCTCTGTTCCTTGTGTCCTTCCTGCCTCTGCTGAGGTATGTTCTCTCCCTGGGGCTGTGGTTTTCAGGTTCTGTCTCTCATGTGCCCATTGTTTGTTGCTCTGAGTGAGGATGCCAGGACTATTCTAGGTTGCTGGGCCATCTGCTGACCAAATGCCCCATCTCAGTTCTCAGGGCACTCTTTGAAGTTCAATGACACCATCTAGCTGACTCATGGTTTTGAACTTACTCTGAATTATCTGTTCTGAGACCTCCCTGACCCTTGCTTTGGCAACCTCTGGCAGGAAATTCTACTCTAGATTCTTAGCGAACCCATGTACCCATCTTGGGCTGGTGAATGAATTGGGTGATAGGAAGTTTTCCAAATATTCTCCATGCCATGCTTTTATCGTGGGAGATCAGGGGTAGGTATGTAGGGGGACTTCTGCAGTCCCTGACTGCCCACACCTGTCTTCCAGCTCACATCGAGGCTGCTTGCACAAGGCTGAGCTGGGCCTGCAATTAGTTCTGTAGACTAATAGGATTGAGGGCTTGCTGTGCTTTCGTTACCCAAGAGACCTTTTTTACCTGCTTTGTTTGGCTTCATAGGACCTAGGAGTAGGATAATTTGAATAAGCATGACATCCTTAAAGATTCTAATTTGGCTCATAAGAGCACCTGAAACTTTGGCCCAATGCAAAATTCAGTATCATGCATGTAACATATTCATCACATGTTCTGAACTCTTTAGATCATCACACCTTCCATTCAAAAATTCTAACTTCCAAATAGTCCTGGGTGGCTCATTGTAGCTTCTAATAGTTAATTTTACACGCTAATGTGCTCTAGTCATCTATGATTTGGTAATTGGCTTATTTAAGAAAAAAAAAATAACATTTAAAGGTCCTATCCATGCATCAAAAATAAAATATAATTTCTGATAAACTTGGTCACTTGTATTAACTCTATTTCCACATGAGCAGCTACACAAAATAATTTATCTCAGTTGATGATTTAACAATAGAAGATGTAGTTCAAATAACTGAAGCAGAGATTGCTGAGGAGATTCAGAATGCTTAGAAGCTGAATATCTGCTTGCTGTCCTCAAAATTAGCAAAGTATAAAGTTTCATAACTGGGATCTAGCATCTCCTCTTCTCAGATGCTGGAATAAGTTCAGAGAAACAAATATCTCTTTTGATTTGACAATGCTGGTCTCTTAACCCTATCAGGAAAGATGTAAGGTGAGTTACAAATTAAAACATATACTGAGAAAATTATCTTCAGTAACCGTAAATGACTCTATATGTGTGTAGGCATATGTTAACTTTTATTGGAAATAAGATACTAATCTTTCTTTCCTAGCCAGATAACAGAAAAATAGTAAACGTATTTGAAGATGTGAATATTTACGGTTTTGAACCTATGGATACATTCCTACTGCTAAGTGGAGGAGGAGTATGTTCACTGTTAGAGCCAGTTTGGAACTAGAGTTATTAATACAAGTAGCATTTGTATCATAACTTATAGCTTATAAAACATTACTATTTGATCCTCACAACAACATTTTGAGGGAAATGTATGTTCCAATAATTTACTAGTGAACACAGGTGTTGACACTTTTACTAAGACAAATCAAGTAGGAAATAAAACAGGATTTAAGTTTTATAACAATTATTTTGCAAAATGATTTCCTAATCATAGATATTTGGCTGCATTTATGTACATTCTTTTATCCAATATTTTTTAAGTCATGAAATGATGTCACCTCTATAAAACAACTTGGTTACCAACTTGGTTGGTTAACTCAGATTCATTTGTTAGAAAAGTTTAGAAAAAAATTAAATATATAGAAAAGTAAACAGAATGGTATAACGAACACCCATGTATTCAGTAGCCACTTGTAATAATTGTGTGCATTTCACCATACTTGCTTTATACCCTTTTGCTACATCACTTAAAATAAGTTATAGACTTTATGATATTTCACTTCTAACTGCTTTAGAAGAC
>NW_016107336.1:5793885-5907560 GCF_001604975.1 Cebus imitator
TAATATAGATATATTACTACTTCTCCACTATTATATAATTAACTCTAATTCCCCAATAATTTTTCTATTTCTCTTTTTTAATTTTTAATTTTTTGGGGTACATAGTAGGCATATACATTCATGGGTTACATGAGATCTTTCGATACAGGCATACAATGTGTAATAATCACATCAGGGTAAGTGGGTATCCATCGCCTCAAGCATTTATGCTTTCTTTATAAGCAATGTAATTATACTCATTTAGTTATTTTTAAATGTACAATAAACTATTGTTGGCCCTAGTCACTGTGTTGTGCTATCAAATACTGTTATCGTATTCATTCTAACTATATATTTGTACCCATTAACCATCCCTACTTCCTACCCCACCCCCTACTACCCTTCCCAGCCTCTGGTAACCATCCTTTTACTCTCTATCTCCATGAGTTCAATTGTTTTAATTTGTGGCCACACAAATAAATGGGAACGTGTGACGTTTCTCTGTCTGTGAACGACTGACTTCACTTAACATCGTGACTTCCAGTTTTATCCATTGTTTTTGGAAATGACAGGATCTCATTCTTATGGCTCAGTAGTGTTTTTTTTTCTCATTTATTTATTTTATTGCATTTTAGGTTTTGGGGTACATGTCAAGAACTTGCAAGATTGTTGCATAGGTACACATGTGGCAGTGTGATTTGCTGCCTTCCTCCCCGTCACCTACATCTGGCATCTCTCCCCTTGCTATCTCTCCCCAGCTCCCCACCCCCGACCGTCCCTCTCCTATTTCTCCCCAACTGACCCCAGTGTGCAGTGTTCCCCTCCCTATGTCCGTGTGTTCTCACTGTTCAACACCCACCTATGAGTGAGAACATGCGGTGTTTGATCTTCTGCTCTTCTGTCAGTTTGCTGAGAATGATGGCTTCCAGGTTCATCCATGTCCCTACAAAGGACACAAAGTCATCATTTTTGATGGCTGCATAATATTCCATGGTGTATATATGCCACATTTTCCCTGTCCAGTCTATCATTGATGGGCCTCAAGGACCTAGAAATAGAAATTCCATTTGACCCAGCAATCCCATTACTGGGTATATATTCAGTAGTGTTACTCCATTGTGTATATGGACCACATTTTCTTTATCCATTCATCTGTTGGTAGACACTTAAGTTGCTTCCATATCTTAGCTGTTGTGAATAGTGCTGTGATAAACACGAAAGTGCAGCTGTCTTTTTGATATAGTTTTACTTACTTTTGGGCATGTACCTAGCAGTGGAATAATGGATCATATGGTAGCTTTATTTTTATTTTCTTGAGGAACCTCCAAACTATTCTTCACAGTAGTTATACAAATTTACATCCTCACCAACAGTGCACAAGGTTTCCTTTTTCTTCACATTCTCAATGGCATTTACTATTGCCTGTCATTTGGATAAAAGTCATTTTAACTGGGATGAGCTGACATCTCATTATAGATTTGATTTGCATTTTTATGATAATTGACGATGTGGAGAACCTTTTCATATACCTGTTTGCCCTTGTTTGTCTTCTTTTGAGAAGCGTCTATGTAGATCTTTTGTCCATTTTTTAAATCAGATGATTAGGTTTTTTTCTATAGAGTTGCTTGAGCCTCTTATATATTCTGGTTATTAATTCCTTGTCAGATGAATAGTTTGCAAATATTTTCTCCTATGAATTTTCTGTTCACTTTGTTGATTATTTCCTTTGTTTTGCAGAAGCTTTTAACTTGATGTGATCATATTTATCCATGTTTGCTTTGGTTGCCTGTGCTTGTAAAGTATTACTCAAAAGATCTTTGTCCAGAAAAAAAATCTTTGTCCTAGAGAGTTTCCCCAATGTTTTGAGTACTTTCATAGTTTGATGTCTTAGATTTAAGTCCTTAATTCAATGTGATTTGATTTTGTATACTGTGAGAGAGAGAGTTCTAGAATCCTTCTTCTGCATCATATGGATACAGTTTCCCCAGAACTATTTATTGAAGAAATTGTCTTTTCTTCAATGTATGTTATTGACACCTTTGTCAAAAATGTAGATGTATGGATTTGTTTCTGAGTTCTCTGTTGTATTCCATTGGTCTTTGTGTCTGTTTTTATGTCAGTATCATGCTGTTTTGGTGACTACAGCTCTGTAGTATAATTTGAAGTCAGGTAATGTGATTCTTCCAGTTTTTTTTCTTTTTGCTCAGAATGGCTTTGGCTATTCTGGGTATTTTATTGTTCCATATACATTATAGGATTGGTTTTCCTATTTCCGTGAATAATGCTTTTGGTATTGTGATAGGAATTGCATTGAATCTGTAGATTGCTTTGGGTAGTATGGTTATTTTAACAATATTGAATCTTCCAACCCATGAACATGGAATATCTTTTCATTTCTTTGTGTTCTCTTTAATTTCTGTCATCAATGTTTTATAGTCTTTATTGTAGAGATCTTTTACTTTGGTTAAGTTTATTCTTAGGTGTTTTAATTTATTTGTAGTTATTGTAAATGAAATTACTTTCTTGATTTCTTTTTTAAATTGTTCACTGTTAGCATACAGAATTTTTGCTAATTAGTGTATATTGATTTTGTATCCTGAAAATTTACTGAATTTGTTTATCAATTCCAATAGTTTTTTGTGGAGTCATTAGGTTTTCCTAAATACAAGACTATGTTATTTGCAAACAGGGGTGATTTTACTTCTTCTTTTCAATTTTAGGTGCCTTTTATTTCTTTCTCTGATTGTTCTAGCTAGGACTTCCAGTATTATGTTGCATAACTATGGTGAAAATGCGCGTGTTTGTCCTGACCCAGATCTTAGAGTAAAGGCTTTCAGTTTTTCCCCATTCAGTAGGATACAAGATACGGGTGTGTTGTATATGGATTTTATTGTGCTGAGGTATGTTTCTTCTATGCTCAATTTTTCCTGAGGCTTTTATCATGAAGAGATGTTGGGTTGTATCCAGTGCTTTTTCAGCATCAGTTGAAATGATCACATACTTTTTTGTCCTTCATTCTGTTGACATAATGAACCATATTGACTGATTTTCATATATCAAACCATTCCTGCATTCCTGGCATAAATGACACTTGGTCATGATAGATTATCTTTTTAACATGTTGTTGAATTCATTTTGCTAGCATTTTGTTGAGTATTTTTACAACAATGTTTATCAAGGATATTGGCCTGCCGTTTTCTTTTTCTGATGTGTCTTTGTCTGGTTTTGGTATTAAGGTGGTACTATCCTCATAGAATGAGCTTTGAAGTATTCCATCCTCCTCTATTTTTTTTAATACCTTGAGTAGGATAGTTTTTTAAATGTCAAAATTCAGCGGTGATGTCATTGAGTTCTGTGCTTTTCTTTGCTGGGGGACTTTATTACTGCTTTGATCTCATTACTTGTTATTGGTCTGTTCAGGTTTTGAATTTCTTCATAGTTTGATATTGGTAGGTTGTGGATATCTAGGAATTTATTCACATCTTCTAATGTTTTGGCATATAGTTGCTCATAGTAGCCTCTAATGATCCTTTGAATTTCTGCAGTATTGGTTGTAATGTCTCTTTTTTCATCTCTGATTTTACTTGCTGCTTCTCTCTTTTTTCTTATTTAGCCTGGCTAGAGGTTTGCCAATTTTATCTTTTCAAAAAACCCACTTTTTGTTTCCTTAAACTTTTGTATTGTCTTTTTTTGTTTCAATTTCATTTATTTCTGCTATGAACTTTATTATTTATTTTCTTCTACTCATTTTGGGTTTGGTTTTCTCTTGATTTTCTAGTTCTTCAAGATGTAAGATTGTTTATTTGAAGTTTCTCTACTATTTTGATGTAGGTACTTCTTGCTATAGGCTTTCCTCTTAGTACTGCTTTTATGGTACCTCATAGGTTTTGATATGTTGTGTTTCCATTTTCATTTATGTAATTTTTAAATTGTTTTCATAATGACTTCATTGATCTACTGGTCATGCAGAAGCCTATTGTTTAATTTTCATGTGTTTTTATAGTTTCCAAAATTCCTCTGATTTTTGATTTCCAGTTGTATTCCATTGTCAGAGAAGATACTTGATATAATTTCTAATTTTTTGAAAGTTTTAAGACGTTTTATGAGCTAAAATATGGTCTATCTCTGAGAATAATACATACGCAGAGGAGAAGAATGTGTATTCTGCAGCTGTTGGATTAAATGATCTGTAAGCATCTATTAGATCCATTTGATCTATAATGCAGATTAACTCCAATGTTCCTTTGTTGATTTTCTGTCTGTGTGATCTATCCAATGCTGAAAGTTGGGTGTTGAAGCCTCCAGCTGTTATTATATTGGGATTTCTCTCTCTCTTTAGCTTAATAATATTTGCTTTAAATATATGGGTGCTGCAACCTTGGGTGCACATATTTACAACTGTTATACCTTGGTGCTGAATTGACCCCTTTATCATTATATAACAAACTTCTTCTCTCTTCTTACAGTTTTCATCTTGAAATCTAGTTTATCTGATATAAGTATAGGTACTCCTGTTCTTTTTTGATTTTTGCTTGGATAGGATATCTTTTTCCATCTCTTTATTTCTGTATGTTTCTTTATAACTGAAGTGTGTTTCCTATATGTAAGAGATTGCTGAGTCTTGTTTTTTTATATGTTCAGCATTCTGTGTTTTGATTGGACAGTTTAGTTCATTTATTTAAATGTTATTATTGATAAGTAAAGACTTACTCCTGGCATTTTGTTAATTGTTTTCTGGTTGTTGTGTGGTCTTCTCTTCCTTCTTTCCTTCCTTTCTTCCTTTTGGTGAAGGCAATTTTCTGAGGTAATATATCTTAATTTCTTGGTCTTTACTTTTTGTGTATTTGTTGTATGTTTTTTATTTGAGGTTACCACGAGGCTTACAAATAATATCTTATAATCCATTATTTTAAACCAATGAAGACTTAACACTGATTGTGTAAATAAACAAACTAATGAATAAGCAAAAACTAATAAAAACTTTGCACTTGTACTTCATCCCCTGATTCTAAACTTTTTATTGTTTCTATTTATATCTTATTATATTGTCTATGTCTTAAAAAGTTGTTGTAGTTATAATTTTTGATCAGTTCATCTTTTAGTGTTTATACTCGAGATATGAGTAGTTTATGCACTACAATTATAAAATTATAATAGTCTGTGTTTTTCTGTGTACTATTACCAGTGAGTTTTGTACATTCAGGTAATTTTTTGTTGCTCATTCAACATCTTTTTCTTTCAGACTGAGTAACTCCCTTTAGCATTTCTTGTAAGAAAGATCTAGTGTTGATGGTATTCCTCAACTTTTCTTTGTCTGGGTAAGTATTTCTCCTGCATGTTCTGAGGGATAGTCTTGCAGGATGTACAAAAGCTTTTTCCCTTCAGCACTTTAAATATTTCATGCCAGCTCTCCTGGACTGTAAGGTTTCCACTGAGAAGTCTGCAGCCAGACTGATTGGCGCTCCTTTGTATGTTATTAGTTTACTTTCTCTTGCTGCTTCACCATCCTTTGTTTATCCTTGACTTTGGGGAATTTGATTATTTAATACCTCGAGATAGTCTTCTTTGGTTTAAATCTGTTTGGTGTTCTATAATCTTCTTGTACTTGAATATTGATATCTTTCTCCAGGTTTGGGAAATTCACTGTTATAATTCTCTGAATTATCCCTTTGATGGCTTATTTCAGCCATCTTGCTCTTCATCTCTCTCACTAAGTCCTCAATGTTATGTAATATCCTGTCTATGTTCGGTTTTTCTGCATTAGCCTTAAAATAGCCTTTAGCGTTGGTGTGCTCAAAGCAAGATCCAGTTCAGGTTCATCCATACCATTTGATTGTTGTCTCTTAATAGTTTTGCACTGGGAATCCATACACCCTACTTTCCCCCTTCCATGCTGTGTACTTGTTGAGGTTACCAGGTCATTATCCTATGGAAGTTTCTACCCTCCAGATTTCTCAGATTGCCTTTTTGCTTAACTTGTTCCTCTGATGGCTGCTGTTCCTGTTAACTAAAAACTAGATCTACAATAATCTCAATGAGCTTCAAATGTGGCATTTTTAGAATGCTGCATCATGGGTAAGGCACAGGGAACAGAGGTCTGATTGACCCAACCTTAGTGATGCTGATACTAGTAACTATATGAAGTTGATTGACATTTGCTTGTAAAGTACTGTATTTTTTGCAGTCTTCATACTTCATAAGTAGTTTTACTAAATTCTAGACTCAAAATTGAACACATATAACCATCAAATTTTAGAAGTCACCTCTTACTTTAGGATGTTGCTTGGGTTGTGTAGCATATGGTATATAGGTATTTAACCAATATGAAAAGAAACATGCTCTGGAGAGTGTATTTAATTTATCTTTCAAGTCAAACCGAAATTTCTATCATTTTCTAATGAGATGTTTTCGATGAAAGAAGAAATAACCATATCTAGACAGCTACTTTTTATTCTTTTTTTTCCTACTCCAGTGACCATCTATTTTTTTGGCAAACCATATTCCCTGAGCAGCTGCACCTATGAACCCTGCCTTACAAACACTTTAGAGTTCACAAGAGCAAATGCAAATATTAAAGCTTTCTGTCCTCTTCATTTTTTTTCCAATACACACATACATACACATATACATATAGGGAGATAGAGAATACAAAAAAAAAGCAGCTAATTTACTCAATTTTATGACATGTTTTTCACCTGATAATGATAATCAGGATAGGTCTCAGTATTAATGTGTACACTGATGTGTGTGTATTCATATGCACATATATACACACACATATACCTATGTATACACACATATGTATACCCATAAACACACACACTCACACACACACAGGGTCACACACATATATACATCTCTCTCTCTCTCTCCAAAAGTGAATTGGAATCTAATGTGTGTCTCATGATTGATTACATTGTAAAATCAAGGTAATATGTGAGAAAGGCTGCATTAGCTCAGTTAAGATGTATGAAGAGAAATCTCTTTGCTCTATATTCTGTATGCTCAAATACTCTTCTACATAGCAGTCCTGACGTGTCAATAATTTTAAAAGGAGTTTTGTTTTCACCGAGAGTAGCACTTTTAAAGCTCTTTGGTGGAGGGACATGTGGCCTGGCTTCACTGATCTGCAAAACAACTTCCCCTCTGAGTACTATTATCATCCAGACGGTTTTCTTACTGTGCAGTTATGAAGGTTTATGACCAAGTTATAAACAGGAGAAGGGAGCTTATGTTAATGAGGTCAACACTGTTTCTGTTATGTCTTTGACTTATTAAATAGTCTCCCAAAGGGAATACGTTTTCCAAATGGGCTGCACAGAGAGATAAAGTTTTACCAGATGAAGACTTAAACTGCAACTGTGCTTGATGATGTGGAACTGTATCTTCATCTACACGTAACCATGTAATGATACCTACTTTAGTACAACTTTTATATCAATATTTATTTGTGTATTTGTACATATAATAATTTATGTAACTGTATCTTTATGTCAGTCAGCCTGGGCTGCCACAACAAAATACCACAGACTGGGTAGCTTAAACAGCAGAAGTTTTTCTCACTGTTCTAGAGACTGGAAGCCCAAGATGAAGGTGATGATTCACAAGACTCTTTCTGCTTGCCTTCTTCATATGCGACAGAGAGAGAGAGAGATGCATATTGAACAAGCTCTCTGATGTTTCTTTTTGTAAGGACACTAATCCCATTGTGAGAGCCCTGCCTTCTTGACCTCTTCTAACCCTACAAAATGGAGATCAGGGCATCAGCGTATGAATTTTGGGGAGACACAACCATTCGCTCCATAATAATCTTTAGAGTGAGCCAGTGAAAGGAAATAATTGTCTCCATTTTGTTGGGTTGATTGGTTTAAAAATAAAAAGATTTGGATGGTATGTGCCTTATTCTCCAGTGGCTGGCTTCTGTATCAGAGGAGGTGCTTCAGTTATGGTAAGGTTGATACCTGATCAGGTGAGAGTGTGCACATCGAGTCAGAGTAAGGGCAGGCATTACTGAAAAGTTCAAATATCGAGTGTATGGTTGGTTGTCAAAATAGATTAGTTTATCTCAGCACAATGACTAAGGGTCTGCTGGTTGCAGTTTTGTGGTCAATGTGTCAATACTTTATCAACTGGCAATTATAGTCTTAATTCACGATGTATGTAGCCTTTTATAAAGAAGTCACCAGCTTGCTACTGGGTGGGTTGGATAACCAGACAGCTGCTCATACATACCAATGAAGGTTTTGTGAATGCAATTTGGGAGAGCCCTTTTAACAAGTTAACCCAAAGTGTCTATTTTTAGCTTCTGTGTGATATGTGATATGAGACCACTTAATCAGCAAGTTTATCTCCAACTTTAGCTTCACCTGAATTAAAGTTGACGTGATATTGCTTACTGTCACAGACATTAGCAACTTTAAAGAGCAGAAAGAAAGAACCTTAAATTAGTTGCAGTCCAAGGGAAGAATCACAAGAAAGTCACTGGTGGCTTTGTGTTGTTTTCAAAATTCACAAATCTCAGATGAATATTCTGGTAAAAGAAATAATTTGCTTCTTTTCAAAATTTCACAAATCTCTGATGAATATTCTGGAAAAAGAAATAATTTGCTTCTTCACAGGAACAGATTTTTAATGCCATTTATTTCCTACTTTGGCGGCTTAGGACAATCTGCCTACATACAAAGGAAGCAAAACAAAACAAAACAAGCTGTTTGGGGAACTGACTCTTCAACAAATCCCTCTTGAATGAGCCAGTGTTCCCAGTAAAGAAGAAGGATGCTTTACAACCCCTACTTACCACTCAAATGACTGACCATTGGGCAGTTGGAAGGTTTCATCATCCAAGACGGCTGAATAATCATTGTTGTACCAATTTGCTCTGAATATGTGGCCAGCTCAGGGGTGTGAGCTTTGTTCTTTGTGTGAAGAGAAAGAGAATGCAAGGTCTCATCTCCCCTGCTAGATTATTGAAGTGACTGCTCCAGGTATTAATGTAACATTGCTGCTTCCTCTGTGTAAGTCTGGCAGGACGGCATTCATCTGCAGCTCCAATAATTCTGATATCCACATGCCAATAAAGCAAAGTGAGACTTACCTGAAGCAAATATAGCTGTTTCAGGATGATGGCAAATAGGAAAAGGCTAGTTACAGTTACATGGCAAAAAAAAAAAGCCCAGAAAATATAACTAGGGAAGGCTACCTATGTAGGAATATATGGTAATAAGTAATCAAACAGACATTTAGTTTGTGCTGGGAAGTATTATAAGATTTAATGACCTAAAAATGTTAAAGTATTGTCTCTACCTTCAAGGGGCTGGCCAGAGAGGGAGATCAGCATGAAGGTAAATGAAAGTGTTATTATGTAAGATGTAATGCAACTTTTTACCATTCACAGGAGAAACTCTTAGGAGAGAGCCAGGCCCCCTCCTGAGAAGGTCAGGAAAGGCTTCAAAAGAGAGGCAAGGTGTGAAATGTGGAAGGGAAGAAAACTCACAATAAATATCACCAGGTAGTATATGATAAATTAACATGAAGACAGCAAAGATCCTATATAATACAAGCTTAGAGAAGGAAAAAGTACTTCCATTGGAGAAAGATTACATACAGAGGAAGATAACACATAGAGGAAGAAACTGAAGTGAGTCTTGAGTTCGTTGTGTAGTTTGAAGATGAAAGAAATCCTAAAGCTAAACTATGCTTACATTGCCTTAGTCCCTTCTTATGTACAGTCTTTGGGGGTCCAGGTCTAGTGATTCTAAGATATTTGGGGTAACAGAAAGTTGTTCCCTTTCGGATGTGTATGGAAATAGGAAATATAAGGCCAAATCAGCCTAAACTGTCTTTGAAATAGCGATGTAATTTCTTTTTTTACACAGTGACTTTGTTTTTGTTTTTTTTAAACAAAATGCATACAGAACTACCTTGTCCTTCATTGTAAAATAGCCCCCAGTGAAACAGCAAGAGGTAAAATTTATGTAGCAGGCAACATTACTAGAGAAAAAGAAAGGTAAAGTTCATTTCCTTTCAACATAAATTCAGGAAGGAAAGAAAATTTCAATTTTCATTTGAATTTGACTCTGTGGCGCTTAGAGTATTCCCAAGAATTTTTTAAGTAAATGGATTACTTAGTACATCTTTTAGTCCTCGGATTCCTGCATGAATTACTTTCCTTCCGTGTGTTAAGTGAGATATCCTTACAACTGTGTAAAGTGTGGATTCTTGGTTGGGCAGACTATGTGATTGTTAATGATCACTGAGGATCAGTTCTCAGTTTGATATGAGCTGGGAGTAGGTTTGTCAGCTTTCTTCAGAGATGTCTATTTCCATTTGAGGAAATTCCTCATGCTTAGGCAATCAGCCACTCAACGAACAGGCCCCAAATAGTAATTTCTGAATATGAGTGTGTATGACTCCTGGATGTATGTGGCTTTCTGTGGAAAACAAACACTCTGCAAATGGTTTGATGGATTAAATAGAGACTTAAATCGGTATATGACATTGATTAAATTTTCATTAGCTCTTCCTTTTCAATTTTGAAATATTTCTTTCTCATACAGCAGTGCATGAAACCATTGTAAGAAGGTTTTCTGGTGTGGTAGGAGGATCCTAGGGCTATAGAAGTAATTGAATTAAGCCCTCACTTCTTTCTTTCTTTTTCCCTCCCTTCCCCTCCTTTTCTCTCCCTTCCCCTTTCCTCCCTTCCCCTCCCCTCCCCTCCCCTGCCCTCTCCTCCCCTCCCCTCCTTTACCTTTCCTTCCCTTTTTTGACAGAGTTTCACTCTTGTTATCCAGCCTGGAGTCCCAGGTTGTGATCTTGGCTCACTGCAATCTCCGCCTCCTGGGTTCAAGCGATTCTCCTGCCTCAACCTCCTGAGTAGCTGAGAAAACAGTAGCTGGGAAAAATACTGCCACTGCACCCATATAATTTTTGTATTTTTATTAGAGGCAGGGTTTTACCATGTTGGCGAGTCTGGTCTCGAACTCCTGAGCTCAGGTGATCTGCCTTCCTCAGCCTCCCAAAGTGCTGGGATTATGGTGATGAGCCACTGCGCCCAACCTGAAGCCCTCATTTCTTAGTTGTGCCTTGAATTACCTCTGAGACCTCAGGCGAGCACTTCATTTTAGGAGACTATATATTCTTCCTTTTTAAATACATGGGAGTAAGCTAAATTAATGATATCAAATCCTTCATATTCACTATTCTATGATTCTAGGGATTCTGTAAATAAATTGGAGTTACCTTAGGTTCAGAAATGGGACTTTAATACCTCTGAAATTTTGTCCTTAGGAACATTTGCAACATTGGGCTCCTACAGTGCCTAAATCAACTTGACGGCTAGGATACAGCTCCTTATCATATCGTCATGAGACTCATTGAGAGTTTGGCAGTATTGTCTGGATTTTGAAGTCGAGCCCTTAGAATACAGATAGGGGAGGATTTACGTAAGGTCATATTGGTCCTGTGCATAACAAAACTGGTTTCAAGATAAAGCCACCTTTCTCTGCAGCTCTTAACTACCTCAGAGGAGCTTTACTTCTGCCATGATTTCTATTATCTGAGTATCTTATGATGACAGAAAAATTAACAGGTGATTGTGCCCTGTTTTTGTAATTTTGGGTAGCTCTATGGTGTAATGATCAGGAGACTGTCAGGTTGAACCAAGACTTTTTATTTGGAATCTTGTGGGAAACCAATTTGCAAGATATGTCCCATTAGTACTTTGCTTAATTTTATATGTATTTAGCCAGTGATATCAACAACTGTTTTCATTCTAAAGCATTAGTTACCTGCCGTTATATGCAAGGCATTGTTTTAAGCTCTATGGAAAACACAAAGATGGCCCTTTTCTTCAAAAAGAAAAAATTGTGAGGACAATTCAGTTTACGGTTTGTATTTACTATTATTCAAAAATATAACTATGTTATGTTATTTATACTATTGAGATGGTAAAAGAATACCTAAAAGACTGAAGAAAATTATAAAGATGTTTGGGTTTTTTATTTATAAGTGGTGTTAAATCGTGTGATAAGCAATGACTAGTTATGTTCAGAAACCTAATCTACTTCAGGCCTAAAGGGTAGAATCCCAAGTGACCCATACAAAATACTTGTATATTAGGACTACTTTTTCATTTGATAGAAAGTGGATAATTTATTTTTTTTTCAACTTGAAATATATAGGAAAAATTATAATACACTAATTTACTTCTTAAGAGACAATAATTATTGGCTTGCATGACGCTCTGTTGTTTAAAATGCTTTCACGTTATAGCTTCTTAGTTTTTCTAGTCCAATTTCAGGTCACAGTGTGAGGATATTGATACTTTTGATATTGGTATTTCAGTTAAAGCTTAGGATGTGGACAGTGATAAGTCAGAAGTATAGCTCTTTTTACTTATAAATGTAGAACATATTTGAACCTCTTTCTAGAGTTAAAGATGTCAGGAGACTAAAATTTCTTGTCTTCTAAGAGTAAAGGATATTATGTTTTTCAGGTAGCTTAGGTGAGATAGTACGTGTGGTCACAATGCCTTTCCATTCTTTTCTGATTTTCTAAATTTAGTTAAGCAACATAAAAGCAATTTCCAATGTCTCATTTTTACTGTAAGAAATATGAGATATACCTAAAAATACATAATTGTGATGGACCCAATCATGTATAATATTTGAAGTGATACCTACTTAGAATGATTTATGCTGTGAGAATACAATATTTAAAATGCTGATAACCTTCACTAGATTCAGGAAAACGCCTGTTTATAGGTCATGAGATTCAGGAGCCACACTGTTTTCTGCGGCCTCATGATAGTTTTTCTGCAGATGTATTTTTTCTGCTGGGTAAGAGAAGCGAGAAATTTATACACAATCTTCTCATTGCTATTTTTTTTAAATAAGATACCACTCTATTAAGCCAATAGAAATGCATTTATATTTTTTCATTTATCTTTGTTTATATGAAAGTAGAACAAGTATAGGATAATACTCAGGTGAAAGAAGCATCCTGCTTAAATAGGGCTTCAGAATATTTTAAGATAGATTTCCTCTCATTTCTGCAGGTGCTCTGAGCCTCCTGTAGCTCCCAGGGGAAGCTGTTTTCCCTGTCTATGAGAGTTGATGGCCATAGGAAAGCTCCATGTGGAGGCCCAACTTGCAAAGGGGCAGCTGTTCTGAGTGGTCCCAGAAGCTTGGCAGCAGTGGAAGGAAGTGTTCCACTGAACAACATTTCCAGTGAACAAACTCTGCTGCTATAGTTTGGATATGTGTCCTCTCCAAATCGCATATTGAAATTTGATCCCCATTGTTGGAGTTGGGGCCCAGTGGGTGGTGTTTGAGTCGTGGAGGTGGATCCTTCATGGATGGCTGGGGCTATCTTTGTGGTAATGAAGGAGCTTTCGCTTTACTAGTTCCTATGAGATGTGATAGTTGAGAAGTGCCTGGCATGCCCTTCCCTCTCTCTCCTTTCTCTTACCAAGTGATGCCTGCTCCTTTTGCCTTCCACCACGAGTGGAGCTCCCTGAATCCCTCACCAAAAGCAGATGCTGGCACCATGCTTGTACAGCCTGCAGGAACATGAGCCAAACAAACCTCTTTTCTTTATAAATTACTCAGCCTGAAATACTCATTTATAGCAATATAGATGGACTAAGACACCTATTTGTGGAAAGATGAATTTGAAAAAAAAAAAAAAAGCATCTATACATAGGAACACATTTCAGAATATTGGATGAGATTGATAGCTATGTCTGTGTCGGGTCTTCTCATAGTCTTTTTCATCTGCGAAGCCTCATTATGAATATCCTGGTAGGGGATACCGTGGGCATGGTCCCTTAAGCTTTTTTGACCAGGAACCCCCTTTCTGTTAGACATCTATTAAATATGGAAGAAGTAAAATTTTGATGAGAAGAGTTCGGACAATGCTGCCTTAGCAGCCACAAAATTTCCTCCTTAGGTGAGGAGGCTCACATGAGAAGAAAGATCTGGAAGGCGCTAATGGTGTCAACACAGACAGGGTGCTTCTTCCCTTGCTGCTGTTAAGCCTCTGCAGCGCTCGGTTCCAGCCTTTTGCAACTACATCAACACTCTCTGCTGTCTCCTTTGTCCCAGAAAGAAACTTTATCTCCATGAATTTGCTCCAGACTCACTGTTTTTCTGTCTTGTGGCTCACCTCAATACTATCTGAAGGTGGAGCCTCCATGCATTTGTGCATCTCTAGCTCACTTTCCTAGGATAGCCTTTTTTCCATTCATCTCTCATTTTCACTCTGGTCCTTGGGAATCTTCTTGCCAGAGATATTTTTAATGACTTTTAAAAATAGCATTTAAAACCCTTATCTGAATTCATAAAAACAGTTGTTATTTTCTGTACGATTTGTGTGTGTGTGTGCATGCGTGTGTGTATGTTTGCAATAGCAGATTTTTTGAACATTTCTCTCCTTTCTTTTGATGACAGTTTATGAAGTACAGAGCAGAAAATATTAGGTCACATTTACTGTATTATAGATGCTCATGAATGTGCAGCAAGCTAAGAACAAGAATGGAGTTTTTCTGATATTTTTTCTCAAAATATGAGTATGAAAATGCAGTGTCTAGTTTGTCTATACGATTCTGCCCCTAACTAGGTCTGCAACTTTGTGGAATGTAACTGCTCTGTGTTTTGCTTCTTCATGTGAAAAGTAAGGATAATTGGAAAGATTAGATGAGAACGCACATACAAAACATAGAGGAAGGTGCCTGGCAGGTCACAGGTGGTGTTTGTACTTCTCTCATTGTTTTTGCCTGCCTTGTTGACTGATATGGTTTGGCTGTGTCCCCACCCAAATCTCATGTTGAATGAGGTTCCCATAATCCTCACATCATGGGAGGGACCTGATGGGAGGTAATGGAATAACGAGGGCAGTTACTCTCATGCTGTTCTTTTTTTAGCGACTGTGTTCTCATGAGACCTGATGGTTTTATAAGGGACTTTTCCCTCTCTTCCTTCGGCACCTCTCCTTTCTGCCATGATATGAAGAAGGACTTGTTTGCTTCTCCTTCCACCGTGATTGTAAGTTTCCTGAGGCCTCCCAGCCATGCTGAACTGTCAGTCAATTAAACCTGTTTGCTTTATAAATTACCCAGTCTCAGGTATGTCTTTAGTAGCAGTGTGAGAATTGACTGATACATTGACCTTGCAATTGATTGGGTTCAGATGAAGCCCTGAGTGCTCAGCTGGGAGAATTCAGTTGGTTGCAAAGTCAGATCAGTGCAGTTGGACTACAGGAAGAAAGCCAATTTCTGATTGTATGTTCTAAGACTTCTTTATGGGTAAAATCTTCTGTGTGAAATAATTAGTCAAGAGCATGGCTCCCAATGACACAGTATTGCAACATGAATCAGCAGAGACAACTCTGAGGGGGACTGCAGTGTTGGGACTGTATTTGAAGGTCATTGTAACTGGTCTGTACTGGGGTACTGACTGCAGACTAAGGATTCAGACATATGCCCATATGTGCAAAGCTGTTGCATAGTAAAATGTTCTTTCACTGCAAAAATGAAAAGCGTAAAGGTGCAGATCAGGCAAGTCTGAGACCAGCCAGAGGGCCCAGGCTACTTCCTCCCAGTGAGCATAAAAAAATATAATTTTTCATTCCTTTTCATCCACTTAGAAATTAAGATATCTCAGAATTTCTGGGATTTAATGAAAGTATCGACCAAATTAACACAGGTAAACAATATATACCAGTTTGTTCTCCAATAGGTTTAGTTTTCTCTCTCTCTCTTTCTGTGTGTGTGTGTGTGTGTGTGTGTGTGTGTGTGTGTGTGTGTGTGTGTGTCTGCTCCTTTTTGTGTGTCTTTCTGCCTGTTGGGCTACCCTCTCTTTATATCTCTGTTTTTACCTTTCTTTATTTCATCTCTCTCTCTTACTGTCTCCTCTTTCTGCCTCTCTTAGCACATAGAAATCCTGCTTAAAAATCTTTTTTCTAAGAACATTTGAAAAAAAATACTTTTAAAAATATTCTTTTACCTGCAATTGTTACACAGTAAACATCACAAGGCAAGTGATACTTTTCTTTGCCCAAGAGGAAATATCTAATATTTTGGAAACAGTCGACTTTTTGAAAATAGTAATTTTCATTTCTGTGGTATCCCTGTACAATTTACAAAGAATGTCCACATACCTCATCACATTTAATCCTTAAAGGATATTGTTATCATCTCCACATCATAAATGTGAAAAATTTAGGGATTTTCACAGGGCTGAATGAAGCAATTTATGTAAAATACCTTAATAAGAGTCTGGAATGTGGTAGGTGGCCTGAATTTCCTTTGTCTTTCTTTCTTAGATAATACATCAAGTCTCAGTTAACAATTTTCTTAATCAAAGGACAAACTCTTTTCACATTAAACCATAGCCTCCACGACAAAGCAATTAGTTGAGCCACACATCTCTGGAACAGAAGAAAGAGGAGGTTAGCTATGTGATCTCTTTTTCTGCTTCCTTGTGTGTGCTGTCTGAAAGCATTTTTCTGTAGTTGTAAAGGGGATGAAGCCCATGAATGGGAAATTTGGTAAGAGAGAGAAAATGTATACTTCTGCTTTTGATTTGTTTGTAGACTTGAAATTTCAGTACATACATCTACAGAAAGGGATAATTTTCTATTTTATTTGCTTTCCCCCCATCTATTCATTTATCTTGATTGGACTGCCATGCAGAAAACACAGTAAAATACCCTGCCCTGCAGAGCCCTGAATTTGAGGCACGCTTGGGGATGTGAGAGCCATACACACAAATACAATATAAGCGGTGGCACAGAACAGTGAGCGCCAAGTGGTCATTTTTGTTGGAATGCTTCACAGAACAGATGGGCTTTTATGAGTTTTCTGAAGTTTGTTATTATAAATTTAAATTGTTGTTCTGAGGATTCTTTTCTTCTGGATACATTTTAATGTCTTTCCTTGTCTTTGGTGCATATGAAATGCAAAGACAGTTTCTCCTTGGAACTGGGCATCTCAAGGCAGTATATACTTCTCTTGCTAGTCACTCCAATAATCCTCACTCCATATATTCAAGCTGTCTCGTTGTGGGGAAAGACTTGGTAGTAGAGTCTGTGACCACACCTTAGGTATTAGTTAGCAGATCTCATAATTCACCCAAAGTTTACCTTTTACTCATGCATACTAACCTAAGTTGTAGAGGTGCAGGATAGGAGTTGGAGATGGTACGTTCCTCCACGTGGTCACTCAGAGATCCAGGCTGACAGAGGTTTCAGCACTGCCACATGAGGCTTCAGGGTGTGTTAGAGCAAGAAGAGAAAGGACCTGGAGAATCATGAACAGAACTTGAATTGCCATAGCTCATGTATCATTTCTTCCTGAATTTCACTGGCCAGAAGTAGTCACCTGACCTTCTCTGTGAGCAAAGGGATTGAAAAGTATACTTTTCTTTAAGTTAAAAAGGAGGAGTAGAAAATATAATTTGATGAACACAGATCTTTTCCTCAGCCTTATTTGATGTTTGGAAAAATAGGAAGTTCAGCATTATTGAGTATCACACTTTGCAGCCTTCTCCTTTATTCAGAAGAGAAATGCATGTAAAAAGGACAATCGTATAATAAACACATTTATATTTGCTTTTAATTAAAATAATAAATATTAAATAACTAAAATTTCTACATGACAATCACATTTTTATGTTTATTTTCTTACATTTTCTAAGTACACATTAACAATTGAGCTAGGAAGGACTCTAAAATGTTCTGGGTGGCCAGGACAGACCAAGCTGCCATAAACTAGACATGTCTTTAATATTAGGCTCATGATATTTAAAAATTTAATGAGATTAGATTTAAAATGGAAATTTTTGGTATTTCCTTTGCTGCTTCAGGCTGAGAAGAACACTTCTTAATAGTTTTTTTTTTTTAATGCATATTTTTACCTACTTTTAAATACAGAAAAAAATTAAAGGCAAAAAGTCCAAAACTCTGAAGGTGAAAGGAAATCACCTGTCTCATGCATTTCTGGTGGCATTATAAACTAGTACACTCCTTTGGGAAAACAATTCAGTAAAACATATCAAAAGCTTTGCAAGTGCAGTATTGCTACCAATATGTCAGGAGTCATAAAAATGCTCGTAACCTCCCTAATCCCACCTCTGGGAACCTAACTCAAAGAAACACAGTAATCCCTTATCAACCATCTCAGGTAACATGCATGAAAGGCAGTGTGGTTGGCCACCACTCCAAAAAACTACTTCGGTAAGGTCATGACTTGATTAAAATGAATGGATTAGGAATATAGAAAATGTGGCATTATATTGATTTTTTTAAATTAAATAAATAAACATTTTAGAAATCATCTATTAGCCAAAATAAACTAGCCCCTTTGGCATAGACCCTGTTTTTTCCTTTTTTTTTTTTCGCAAGATGACTGTTGACTTTGTAAGCTCCGGTGACAGATTTTCCCAGAAGTTTTCTTTTCTCTAGACTACAGCTCTCCAGTTTTTAAAATAAGCTTGTGCTAACTGGAAATCTAAAGTGTTTTTTGCTTGTGTTCTTGTGTGTTTTATATCTTAAGTTTTAAATAAGTGGCCTTATGCTTCACATTGGCATATTTTTCTAGGTCGAGTCATTCAGATATTGAATAAACTTCTTGTCTTCATGTTATGGCTATAATCTATCACATAAAGAGCAGAAATTATGCTGGGGGTTTTGGCCGTGTTTTGTTTTGTTTTAGGGGACCAATTTGAATGGGCTATTTGTATGATGCCTGGTTAAATTTTTGTTTATCTCTAAACTGTAGTTCGTAAGAAATTACTATCTCATAATTTGGGCAGGAAAGGCTATTTGCCTAAGGAACATTATAGATTTATTTCAGCATTATTTATGTCAAAGGAAATAAGTACCTCTAAATAATAAAAAAGAGTAATAAATGATCTACTATTAATATATGAACTATTATGAAACTGAAATAATTGTTACGATGACCATGACTCACCCCATTATAATATAAATTTTAAAGAATAAAAATAACAGCTACTTTTTATTGCTTCTTACCCTGTGCCAACTATGCTGCCTCTTACCCTACCCTAACCCTAATGTAAGCATTTATCCTAGAGGAAATTCACTGTTGGGCTGACAGAGGGATCTAAGGTGAATATGGCCAAGATTTTGCCACATCTTTCCCTCCCTCCTGAGCATTCTTAAGCCACTTCCCATTTCAGAGTCTCTGGATTCTGGAAAGTTTGGGGACACAGTGAATCCGCCAAAGAATAGGACAAGTTCTGCTTTCACCTTTTTCAAAGTCCCTAACTTCAACTCTAACCTGGAGACCAAATCACTAAGAAACGTTGATGTATGACTTGCTGAGCAGCTGAGCAGAAACTGGTTCCACTGAATCCTACGGGAAGTACAAGGCTCAATGTGTAGGTTTACCTTGAGGGAAGATCTAATACAAAACAGGAAGTGCATTAATGAAAAAGGGCTGCAATACGAGAGTTAGGAGGAATCCAAATTCATTGAACAGTGTGTGATGTTAACAGGCATGCCAAAATTCAGTTTTTTAACACAAAAATGAATGTAAGCTAACTGCTTGAAAACACATACAAACCAAAAGTCAGAAGAGACTTTCTTCTCTAAGTATCCAGGGATCCCTTTGATTTTTCTGGATTTGGTTTCTTTTTGTTTGTTTGTTTTTTGAGATGGTGTCTTATTCCTGTTGCCCAGGCTGGAGTGCAATGGCATGATCTCAGCTTACCACAACCTTCACCTCCTGGGTTCAAGCTATTCTCCTGCCTCAGCCTCCTGAGTAGCTGGTATTACAGGCATGCGCCACCCAGCCCAGCTAATTTTTTGCATTTTTAGTAGATATGTAGTTTCACCATTTGGTCAGGCTGGTCTCAAACTCCTGACCTCAGGTGATCCTCCCACCTGGGCCTCCCAAAGTGTTGGGATTGCAGGCACGAGCCACCGTGCCCGGCCTGGATTTGATTTCTTAAGAGATTCCCCTGAAGCTTCTGAACACAATCTTGCATAAATTTTCTTTCAGCACTCTCAAAAACATCCATTAAAAAAGCTCACTAATGTTTGAGAATCACACTTTATAATGAGATACTCTATAATGATCCTTAAATAAGGTTTACTTCTCTTAATAAAAATCAGTGGAAATTCTTGTTTCCAGTCGATTTTATTTTTAACCAAGGCTAAACCACCTGCATCACATATCTCACTTAAGATAGCTAAGGATTTCTCACTTGGGAGCTAAAATGGAGGTTCAGACTCAATGTTTCTTTTAAGCCCAGTAATTCTGGTGGTTTCATTTAACAGTGAGGAGGACACTGAGCTGTACTACTTGTCACAGTTCTATACAGTGCTTTCTAAGTTCACGTACCTAAATGATTTAATTCAAATATATTTATCATGAGATATGTAAAAATATTGACAACTTTTATTTTGATGACTTTCCTAGAAAGAAACTCTCCCTCTCATTTTTCTTGGATCCCAAAACGATCAACTATCACAAACTCTGTCAAGAACCATTTAATTATTGACTTGGAATATTTATACCTTTCTAGAAAGCAAGCACCTTGTTGTCTTATCTCCCTATAATTACATATCCATGAAGCTAAAAGGATGTATGACAGGCACCACAGAGTCTTAGTGTGTTTTTTCTTTTTTGTTTGTTTTGAGACAGTGTCTTGCTGTGTCACCCAGGCTGGAGTGCAGTGGTTTGATCTCAAGTCACTATAACCTCTGCCTCCTGGCTTCAAGCGATTCTCTTGCCTCAGCCTCCTGAGTAGTTGGGATTACAGGTGCCCCCCACCACACCCAGCTAGTTTTTGTAGTTTTAGTAGAACGGGGTTTCACCATGTTGGCTAGACTGGTCATGAACTCCTGACCTTGGGTGATCCACCTGCCTTGATCTCCCAAAGTGTTGGGATGAAAGACATGAACCACTGCATCCAAGTCTTAGTGTTCTTATAATAGTAAGTTGAAGGAACAAGTCTGTGAAATTAATTCCATCTCTATTAGAAAACATAGAGAGAAAACCATGGTTTTTAATAGAGAAGCTGCAAAACTATAATTTGAAAGTGAAATTGCTTATTTGAAACCCTTGTACCTAAGTAAGTGGCAGACACCTTAAAAAGCATTCAATTTCTGTTTGTTGAACAAATGAATTAATATATGCCCCAAAGATTCATTGCACGGCATTGATCATCACAGGTGTGAAGGATGCTAGACAGAGCAAAGTAGTTATAATCAGGGCAGATATATATTTACATTATTTTACATTTTTGATTCTTTTTTCCTAAAAAATAAAATACTACCATCCATATTTCTCATGTAATTTTAAATGCCGTAGAAATGGTATTCACAGCCATATTTAAGTGAATAGTGAAGAGTCATTTTTTAATGGATCAAAAAGTAACATATGTAACACAGTGAAAAATCTTTATTTCTTTCCAAGTAGTCAAGTGAAAAAGAGGAAACTGAAACTAATCACGTGTGCGTGTGTGTGTGTGTGTGTGTGTGTGTGTGGTGTGACTATGCACTCTCTTCCCCTCTGTTGATGTCTCATGAACATTAACGTAATCTTTCCATAACATGCTGAGACAGTTACTATGCTTATTTTCAGTTTACAGTTTTTTACAGAAAACTGAGACCAAGATTATTTAAGTAACTTACCTCAAATTATATAAATGAATAGTGGTAGAACTGGGGTTTAAAACCAAACAGTGATTTTGGGACCCATGCTTTTATCTACTACTTGCTCTTTCTTCTAGTATGGTAACACTTCCATAGGGTCTTGGCTAGAACATTACAATTTTAATACTGCATAGGAAGGTCAGGAATTTAAAAAAGAAAAAAAAAAAACAGGAAAACAAACACTGTAAAAATGGATTTCACTGTGACTCACTGAATTCAGAAATAGTTTCCTAGAAATGTGACTACTGGAATTTATCTCTGGGAAATAAATAATAATCTTTCTTTTTTCCATTTTGAATCCTTTAAAACTCTATTTCAGTGTGTTCTCTGAATGTTCCAGTATCTCTGCGCTTTAATTAGCAGCTGTTTCCAAGTGTGATAGGTGATTCATGCTAGTCTTAATATTGTATATAATTGGATCTCTAAGGCAAATTTATCTGTCAGAGTAAAATTGATCCACAAGTAGCTCCCTCTAGCTAATACCTAAATTAGTTTCACCTGGACTCTGCCCTTTGATTCCTTCTGAATTATACCCAAGGAAGGAAAGATAACAGCTGGTGTAGGAAGCAGCAATTTTATCCTAAAGATTCTAAGGTGAGTCCAAAATGATTATAAAAGGAACAAGAAAACTAAACATATTTACGTATAGGCCAACTTTGGAAAATCAAGCTTACAACCCATTATATCTTAGAATATTTAGAACCCAGTATTCAGAATGGACACTTTGAAGAAGTACTGGCCAAGACTATTACATCAGTGAACAGAAGAAAATCGTGACTAGGGGTTTTGGATTCCATTATACCTTTTTAAATTGTGTATTCATAGACCCTGTGTATTCATCTGTTCTTCGTGTTTTCCTCTTGGTTTTAAGCAACTCCAAACTTATTTACTCTTCTTGGGCAAAGTACACGATGATCTTTCACTAAACAGATAATGAGTAAGGCTTACTCAGAGGTAGAGTAAACGATGGTTTCATTTGTCATGGTTAGAAAAGGCCTTTTCAGCTGGGCACAGTGGCTCATACCTGTAATCCCAGCACTTTGGGAGGCCAAGGCAAGTGGATCATGGGATCAAGATATGGAGACCATCCTGGCCAACATGGTGAAACCTCGTCTCTCCTAAAAGTATAAAAATTAGCTGGGTTTGGTGGTACACTCCTATAGTCCCAGCTACTCAGGAGGATGAGGCAGGAGAATCACTTGAACCTGGGAGGTGAAGGTTGCAGTGAGCCAAAATTGCACCGCTACACTTCAGCCTGGCAACAGAGTGAGACTCTATCTAAAAAAAGAAAGAAAGAAAGAAAGAAAGAAAGAAAGAAAGAAAGAAAGAAAGAAAGAAAGAAAGAAAGAAAAGGCCTTTTCATTCCCAAGTTATACTATCAGGAGCCCCCTACTTCACCAAGGTGGTGCCTCTGAGCCCTGTGCAAAGTTTCTCACCTGGGCTCCATGTCTCATCTTCTCCCATCACCTGCAGAACCTCCCCATTACAGTCATCTTTCTTATAACAGATAGCTCAGTGTACTTATTGCCTAGATCTTGTCTGGCTAGGTTATAAATTATCTTAAAGTCTCTTTTTAAAATATCTAACCCAACCCCCCAAGCAATGATCTCCCAAAAGGATGAGAATTTTATCTTCATTTTTTAATGGAAAAATGCTAAATAAGAAATCGTAAGACCCTGACTTTGGGAATGGCAATAGCTTCTCTGATCTTCAGCATGTTCTTCTGTCACATGTAAGATATTGGCCTCATTAGTTTTTCCCCAATGTGTTTTTTGAAGAACACTGATTTTTGAGATACTCTGCAAACAAAACGATCCTGCTGTCAAATAATTTGGAAAATACTCATATATTCCTTTTAGACATCAATGACATGGGGGAAAGACTCTCAGAAATCCTTCAGTTAAAAAATAATACAAACAGGGATTAGGTTTGTTTTATACATGAATTTCCACAAATTGTAGGCCATGGGATCCTTTTTTAAGAAAACATATTAGTATCTTATAACACCACGATTTCAGGAAAGAATGTTAGGGACAATCAAACTACAAAATCCCTTCCAATACAAAACCTTCGAAGATTGCAGTCACTGTGTACCATTCATCAGCATATCACTGTTAAAGTCAAAATATGCCTGTGGAGGTAAAATATTAATTGGTTGCCTACTATTAGCCTTGCATTTCTATTCACCTGAAAAACAAGTTGCTCTGTAACCATTATCTAGCAAACACTATATTAGAACCCATTGACAAGGAGATGAAATTAGTAGTACTTTACCCAAAGAAGTTTAGATGCAGAAGGAGGAGACCAAAGTGTAAAATATAAGAACAGTCCAGGAGTGGTGGCTCATGCCTGTAATCCTGGCACTTTGGGAGGCAGGAAGATGGCTCAAGCCCAGCAGTTCCAGATCAGCCTGGGCAACATAGCAAGGCCCTCTCTCTGCAGAAAAAAAAAAAAAAAAAAAAAAAAATTAGGCAGGCATGGTGGTATACTTATGTAGTCCCAGTGAATTGGAAGGCTTTGCTAGAGCCCAGGAGTTCAAGGCTGCAGTGAGCTATGATTGAAGCACTGCATTCCAGCCTGGTTGAGAGAGTGGGATCCTGTCTCCCTAGATTTAGTAACAGTTAAGTATTCTGATGGAATTATGTATGGAGTACATTGGAGATGCAAGGAATGTTTGGTGAATCTGGGGAATAAACTATGACTACATCAGTTTAAGATGGTGTGTCATGAGATGAGCGTTAAGAAGGAGGCAGGATTTATCAAGGAAGAACAAATGAACTTCTCAGAATATGATCGTTCCCAGGATAGAGGAAGGAAGATGAGTTGGAGCAAGAAGCAGCAATGAAGCATCAGAAAACTGCTGGTGGGAGGGGAGAAAAATTCAGGGCATTGCCAACAAGGAATATACGGTGCTGAGATTCTCTGGTTAGGCAGCTTAAAAGGGAGTTGAGAAAGGATGAAAGATACAGACACATTTCCCCTGAAACCTTGGCTGTGATAAAAAACCAAACCTATGTAACAAATTCACATTTCTAACTTTAAATATCCAGAAGGCTTGCTTTATATGATTTAGTATAACAGGGTGACAATTCATTCAGCTGCTTCATAAAAATAGAAAATTACCTTTTCTTTTCTTCTAGGCTTATATATACCTTGAGGGTACCCAAAGTGTTTCAGAGCAGGTGTATAATATGTTGCGCTGAGGTAGATAAATCCAAAGATGAAGCAAAATGTAACCAGCGCAGAGGTCTGGCCTGATTTTAAGAACTATTTTCCAGGGAAAGGGAATGTAATTCATAATATACATTTCTGGGGAAATAGCATTCCCAGCAAAGAGACCTATATTATTGTAAATATCAAGCAAGCCCAATCCTTTGCTTTCTCGTCACAATTTATCTGCCTCAAGTTGATAATAATAATAATGCACTCACTTCTACAGCATCTCAAATCCAAGGATTTCCGAGTGCTTTGTAAATGTGAATCAATTCTTAAGACACTCCTGTGAGGCAGGTAAAAAATGTTACTAATATTTTATGAAGAAAGTAATAGATTGAGAGACTTAACAAACTCACCATCATTCACTTCTTGGTGCTTGAGATTCTGTGATGAAAATATGGATGCCTGTGCGTACACACACACACACACACACACACACACACACACACACAGAGAGAGAGAGTGGGACCTGCCTTCTGTGGGGCCACAGGATAGAAACAGGCATGTGTTTTTTAAAAAAATGTGATAAAATAGGTGAGTTCATTCATTTCTCGGTGCTTGAGATTCTGTGATGAAAATATGGATGGCTGTGTGTACACACACACACACATACACACACACACACCCCTCCTATTTTATCACAAACAGGATGCAGCCATGATTCAAAGGATGCCAGGATCACCTTTGCTTGCAGAAATCAGCACAAGCTTCAAAGGGAATATGCCATTTGGTCACACTTATGAAGGATGATGAGGTGTTGAAGACACAGGAGGTAAAGGAGGCAGAAGACACATTGTATAAAAACCCACGAAGACCTGAAACTGCATGATGTATGTAAAGAATTGAAAGGAGTCTTGTATCGCCAGAGCAAGGGGCCACAAACTCCCATACTTACCAGGCTAGGCAAGCTGTGTAAATGGTAAGTATCTGCACAGAGATTCTGCTGACCTGTAAATCATATCTTTGCCACAGAAGGCAGGGGCTGCTACTCATTTCCAGCTGGAGGATTGGAAGCTCAGTGGTGTCATACCTCCTGCTTTTACAAGATACACCAGACATCAGAACTTTGAAATCCCCCTAGAGTGAGGAGTATGGTATATGGTCCATCCAATTCCATAGTGAGAGATGATAGGGTCTTGTCTCTCATCACAACTCACACAATGAGGAAGGGTGTTCAGTGCTAGGTGGCTTAAAATGAAAATTTTTTACCCAACATATATTGAGATGGTGGTATAGGCTGCTGTCTATATCATCTTGTCTTAGAAAGATTTTTTTTTTGTTTTTTTAAGTCAGAGTCTCGCTCTGTCACCCAGGCTGGAGTGAAGTGGCACGATCTCAGCTCACTGCAACCTCGGCCTCCTGGGTTTAAGCAGTTCCCTGCCTTGGCCTCCTGAGTAGCTGAGATTACAGGTGCACACCACCATGCCCAGCTAATTTTTGCATTTTTAGTAGAGGTGGGTTTTCACCATTTTGGCCAGGCTGGTCTTGAACTCCTGACCTCTTGATCCACCCACCTCAGCCTCCCAAAGTGCTGAGATTACAGGTATGAGCTACTGTGCCTGGCCAAAAGATTATTTCTTATGTGCTTACAGGCAAATCACTTAACCTCTCTGGTCTTAGTTTCTGTATCTATAAAACTAAAGGGCTTGGGCCAGATGAGCTCTGATAGTTCCCTCAAACTCTGTAATGTAACTGTTTTCATTGGCATTTCCACACACAGATAAATGTTCACAAACTAGACACAACTTATGTGAAATTTCCCCAGTTCATAGTCATTATTAAGATCATATACAAGAATGCAAGAAAGAAATGTTAGATAACAAGAATGAACAAATAGAAAACAAATAAAATGGTATACCTACTTCTAATCACATTACAAACTGTATAAAATGTTAATGAATTGTGCATGCTGATTAAAAGACAGAAATAGAATAGCTAAAGTGTAAGACCAACTCTATGTTCTAAACAAGAGATACAACTTAATACAAAGTCATATATAGCCTGAAAGTGCATGGGAAAAAATATATCAACAATAAATATAAGAAGACTGGGATATCTATATTAATATCAAGTAAAACAAGTGTCAAAACAGTGAATATTACCAAAAGATAAAAAGAAACATTTAATAATGATAAAGGGCTAATTAATTCGGAAGAAATAATTACTCTATGTATGTATTTACTTAATAACAGAGCCTAAGAATATCCAAAGCAAAAACTGACAGAAACGCAAGAAGAAATGAAGATTTCCACAAGACCACTGTGGGAGACTTAAACTCCCAATTCTCTGCACTAAAGAAAAGTACTCAAGAACATACATGAGGGAAAGGACAGTCTCTTCCATAAATGGTATTGAGAAAACTAAATATTTATTTGCAAAAGGATGAAACTAGACCCTTATCTCTTTGTGCTTAACAGGAAAACTAGTTAAAACAATCAGTAAAGACATACATGATCTGAACAGCAATATCAGCTAACTTGACAAGAAACTGCAAAGCATATTTTTTTCAAGTGCACATGTTACACTGTCCAAGGTATACGATCATGAAACAAAATGCAGCACATAGAAAAGAATTGAAATCATGCAGACCATGTCCTTTTACACTAATTGCATTAAAATAAAAATTAACAAAAGGGAGTTATCTAGGAAACCTTCAAACATTTAGAAATTAAACAATATATTTTAAGTGATCTATGGGTCCAATAGGAAATTGTAGGCATTTTTAAATATTCTGAAAATACTAAATATTAAAACTCAACATATCAAAATTTATGAGATGCAGTTAATGTAGTGATTTTTTAAAATATGTAGCTTTAAATGATTATACCAGAAGAGAGGTCTAAAATTACTTGAGATAATCATATGGTTTTTGTCCTTCATTCTGTTAATGTAATGTATTTTGCTTATTGATTTGTGTATGTTGAATCATTCTTGCATTGCAGGAATGAATCTCACTTGATCATTGTGCATGATCTTTTTGATCCGCTGTTGGATTGGGCTTGCTAGTATTTTGTCGAGCATTTTTGCATCTGTGTTCATCTGAGATATTAGCCTGTAGTTTTTTGTTGTTGTTGTATCTTTTTCTGGTTTTCATATCATGCTAATGCTACATCTTGTAGTATGTTTGGAAGAATTCTCTCCACTTCAATAGTTTTGTAATAGTTTGAAAAGAATTGGTATTAGTTCATCTTTAAATATTTGGTAGAATTCAGCTGTGAACTCTTGGATCCTTGGCTTTTTCTTTTTAGTTTGATTTTTTAATTTTTTGTTTTTGTGGGTACATAATAGGTATACATATTTATGGGTTACATGAGATATTTTGGTACAGACATGCAATGCGCAGTAAAATCATGGAAAATTGGGTATCCATCCCCTCAACAATTTATCCTTTGTCCTACAAGCAATCTAATTATACTCTTTTAGTTATTTTTAAATGTACAATTAAATTATTTTTCCATTTTTTTATTTACTTACTCAAGACAGAGTGTTGTTCTGTCACCCAGACTGTAGTGCAGGGGTGCTGTCTTGACTCACTGCAACCTCTGCCTTCCAGATTCAAGTGATTCTCATTTCTCAGCCTCTTGAGTAGCTGGGACTACAGGCACGTGTTACCATACCAGGCTAATTTTTTGCATTTTTAGTAGAGATGGAGTTTTGCTATCTGGTCTTGAACTTCTCACCTCAAATGATCCACCTGCCTCAGCCTCCCAAAGTGCTGGGATTACAGGCATGAGCCACTGTGCCCATCCAATTAAATTCATATTGACTCTAGTCCTCTTGTGCTAGCAAGTATTAGGTCTTATTCTTTTTATTTTATTTGTTCCGGGATTTTTCGATGGAATATTTTTTATTACTGATTCAATCTTGTTACTTATTATTGATCTGTTCAGGTTTTCTGTTTCATCACGGTTCAGTCTTGGTACATTGTACGTATGTAGGAATTTATCCATTTCTTCTAAGTTTTCCCGTTTTTTGATGTATAGTTGTTCGTAATAATCTCTACTGATCCTGTGTATTTCTGTGGTATCAATTGTGATGTCTCCTTTTTCATCTCTGACATTATTTATTTGAGCCTTTTTTTTTTTCTTAGTCTAGCTAACGGTTTGTCTTCTCAAAAAACCAACTCTTCATTTCATTGGCCTTTAGTATTTTCGGTCTGTATTTTGTTTATTTCTGCTCTGATGCTTATTACTAAGATCACTGAAATGCAAATCAAAACCACAGTGAGATATGATCTCACCCGAGTTAGAATGGTTATTATCAAAGAGACAAAAAATAACAAATTTTGGCAAGGATGAAGAGAGGGGGGAACTCATACACTGTTGGTGGGAATGTAAATTAGTGCATCCATTATTGGACTAATGCATTCATATTGTTCATTTAGTGATGGACAACAATATGAGGTTCCTCAAAAAATTAAAAAATATAAATACCATACGATCCAACAATCCCACTTCTGCGTGTATATTTTAGGGAAAGGAAATCAGTATTTCAAAGAAATATCTACATTCCCGTGTTTATTGCTGCACTGTTCGCAATAGCCAAGATAAGGAATCAATGAATTAACAGATTTTAAAATGTGGTATACATGGGAACGCTTGCAGCCATAAAAAGAACAAAAATCATATCCTTTGCAGTAACATGGATAGAGCTGGTGGCCATTATCCTGAGCAAACTAAAACAGGAACAGAAAACCAAATACCACATGTTCCCATTTATAAGTAGGAGCTAAACAATGAGAATACATGGATGCCAGGAGGGAAACAATAGACCTGAGGCCTACTTGAGAGTGTAGGGTAGGAGGAAGAAGAGGATCCAAAAAAATTCCTATTGGGTACTATGCTTATTATGTGGGTGATGAAATTATCTGTACCCCAGAGCCCCATGATGCACAGTTCTGTATAATATATCTGCACTTGTACCCCTTAACCTAAAATTAAAGTTAAAAAAATCAAGAATCTTATTTAAAATGTGGTGTGTGTGTATGTGTGTGTGTGTGTGTGTGTGTGTGTGTGTATGGAATGCTATTCAGCCACAAAAAATAATGGAATCTGGCTGGGCACAGTTGTGGCTCACTCCTGCAATCCCACCACTATGGGAGGCCTAGCTGGGTGGATTACCTGCAGTCAGGAGTTCAAGTCCAGCCTAGCCAACATGGTGAAACCCCATCTCTAGAAAAATACAAAAATTAGCCAACCATGGTGGCAGGTGCCTGTAATCCCAGCTAATCAGAAGGTTGAGGCAGGAGAATCACTTGAACCCCAGGGGTGGAGGTTGCAGTGAGCGGAAATTGTGCCACTGCACTCCAGTCTGGGCAACAGAGCGAGACTCCGTCTCACTAATAAATAATAATAATAATAATAATAAAATGAAATCCTGTCATTTGTACAGCATGGATAAGCCTGGAGGACATTATATAAAGTGAAATAAGACAAGCACAAAAGGACAAATACTGCACAATATTACTCATATGTGTAATCTAAAAATGTTGATCTGATGGAAGTAGAAAGTTAAATGGTGGTTATCAGAGGCTGGGGAAAGCAGGATGGTGAGGAGGTTGGGGAGAAGTTGCCCAATGAATACAAAGTTACAGTTAAATAGCAGGAATAAGTTCTGATGTTCTATTATCAGCAGGGTAATTGTAGCTAACAATGTATTTTATATTTCAAAATATCTAGAAGATTTTGAATGTTCTCACCGCAAAAATATGACAAGTGTTTGAGGCGATGGATATCCTAATTACTCTGATTTGAACATTATATAATGTATACATATATCAAAACACCATAGTGTATCCCATAAATATGTAAAGTTATGAAGTATTAAGAAAGCAAAATTTTAAAAAGTCAATTACTTAAGGCACTAAGACAAGCAGAGTAAACTCAAAAGTAAGTAGAATGAAGAAAAATAATTTTTAAGGAACAAAAATTAATGCAGGAGAAAATGATAAACCACCGGGGAAGAAAGCAATGACAAAAGTATGCTCTTTGAAAAGGTGAGTAAAATGGGTAACACCCTAGTAAGACTGACCAAGAAAATAAAAGGCAAACAGCATAAATTACCGACATAAAAAATAAAATAGAAACAATCCTTACATATCACAGAAAGAAATATATTATGAATTGCATACCAACAGTCTGCATAAACATAGATGCAATTGTTCTTTCAAATCTGGAAATATATAAACAAAGATATTGCCTGATCAAGTAGGATTTATCCAGATTGTAAGACAAGTTTAACATTTAAATTAATCAGTGAAATTCATCATAGTAATAAAATAGAGTTGAAAACTATACAACTATTTAGATTAATGCAAGAAGCAGAATTTGTTAAAATTTCATACTCAATCATAAGTTTAAAAAACTGGGAAGAAAAGGAAACTTCCTCAGTCTAACAAAGGATATTTATGATGAACAGAGAATTTATACTACATAAATTCATGACTTAATATTTTTAAAAAGTGTCTAGAATAAGAATAGACACATAGAAAATAGACATTTCATAAATAAACTAACAAACAATCATTTGATTTTTGACAAGAGTGCCAATATAGCCCAATTTGGGGAAAAATCTTTTAAATAAATAGTGCTGGAATAATATAGAAAAAATAAGCTTCAACTATTACCTCACACCATACATAAAATTTAATTTGAAATAGATCATGGACTTAAATGTAAAGAATAAAACTTTTAGAAGACACATAAGATTTTTCGTGACTTGAGAGTAGGCAAAGCTCATTTAGACAGGACACAGAACAAAATAACTGTAGTCAAATATGGTATATTAGCCTTCATGGAATGTACAAATTCCTACTAATAAAAAAGCACCATTAAAATGAATAGTTAAGCTGCATAGTTGGAGAAAAATACCTGTAACCTGTGTTGGGCAAGGGACTAATATCCAGGATTTATAAAGAATTCCTAAATTTAGAAGAAAAAAATTCCAATAAAAGTGAGTGAAAGATTTGTCCACATCCTTCCAAAAAGAAGATATGCAAAAGACCAATAAGCACATGAAGAGATGTTCTATGTCATTATTAGAGGAAATAAAAACTACAGTATGTGTTTTTATATACCGGCTAAAATATTTTAAATGGACAAAACCAAATGCTCTCAAGGATGTGGAATAGCCAGTATGTTTGTATATTGTTGGTTGTGATATAAGCTGGGATCAAAGTCTGGTGATTTCTTACCAACATAAATATACCTCAAGACCAAATAACTTGACTTCTACATTTTAACGTGAAAGGAACCAAACAACGCACGTTCTCACAGGCAGGTGTTGAACAATGAGAACATGTGGACCCAGGGAGAAAAGCATCACCCACTGGGGGTAGTTGGGGGTGGCTAGAGGAGGGAGAGTGGTGGGTGGGGAGGGTGGGGAGGGATAACATGGAGAGAAATGCCGGATATAGTATGCACCTATGCAGCAACCCTGCATGAACTGCACATGTACCCCAGAACGTAAAGTAAAATTAAAAAAAAGAATTAGAACATGTTCACAAAACAGATACAACCATGAATCACTTAATGACAGGGATATGTTCTGAGAAATGCGTCATTAAATATTTGAAATGCATCATTAAGTAATTTTGTTGTAATACTTATTTTGTGTAATAACAGAGTATACTTACACAAATCTAGATGGCATATCTATCTATCTATAGATAGATATATATCTGGAAAGCCAAGTGTTCCAGTATCATTACTGAATATTATTCATTTTCCTTATTTGATCAGCAGTGCAAATATCAGATGACATATATGTTTCATTATAATCTTCTATATGCTTCATTATAATCTTTTGGGATCTCTACTGTATATGCTCCATCATTGACCAAACTGTAAGATTATGTGGCAAATAATTGTTCATGAATTTTCACAGCAGTTTTATTCATAATAGCCAAGGAACTGGACATAGGTTATTTATAGAAGAATGGAACAGCAAACTGTGGTATGTTCATATGTTAGAGTACTATTCACCAAAAGAAAGGAACGGATCACTTTTTCATGAGATAATATGGATGATCTCAAACCCATTAGGCTAAGTAAAACAAGTCTTATGCAACTGATAAACGGTTTGATCAGAGTTATATGAAATTGTGGAATATCTCAAACAATCTTATAGTGTAAAAAGGAAGGAAGGGAGAAAGGAAGGAAGGGAGAGAGGGAGGAAGGAAGGAAGGAAGAAGGAAGGAAGGAAGAAGGGAGGAAGGAAGAGAAAGAAAAAAAAGGAAGGAAGAAAAGAAAAGGAAAGGAAGGAAGAAAAGGAAAGGAAAAAGAAGGAAGGAAGGAAGGAAGGGGTTGCTTCTCATGTTCTCAGCAGCAGGGGAAGAATATATTGCAAAAGGGAATAAAGGGGTTTTTAGATTGATGATGATGGTCTATATCTTGATAGGAATTTCAGACATGCAGGTACCTGCATTTGTCTAAACTCAGTGAATGTACATGTAAGATTTGTGCATTTCTTTGAATGTAGAGTTTATACCAAAATAGAAATAAAATCAAATATGTTGAATTCAGTTGATGATATGCGTGTTGAAGTACGAAGACAAAGAGAGGTCTGGTGTGGTGGCTGAGATGGGAGGATTCCTTAAGCCCAGACGTCCAAGACCAGCCTGGGCAACGTAGTGAGACCTTGTTTCTACTGAATAAATAAATATGGACAAAGAGAAATAAAATCTGCAGTTTATTTTGAAATGAATAAAAATATATATGGATTAGAGGGATAGAGAAGTGGATACATGGATAGATATGTGATAAACCAATTACAATGATGGCAATAGAATCAGTAATGATATATGGGAGTTCACTGTGAAATGTTGCTGCTCGAATATTCCCTTAAAATTATAAAAACTAATTTTATTTTGAATATTAGCAAGAAAAAAATTAAAAATAAAATTTGAAAATATTTTGCTATTGCAGTAGCATTAAAAAGGAAACATTTAGGAATACATTTAAAATATGCATGTATAAGACCACATACTGAAAAGTATGAAACTGCTGAGTGAAAGATAGACCTAAGCAAATGAAGATATATGCTTTGAGTCACCAGGGAAATGCAGATTTAGACAATGGTATAGCACTATACAACCACTAGAAAGATTTTTAAAAGTAGACAACATCAAGCATTGGTGAGAATGGAGAGCAATTGGAACTCTCATATGTTGTTTGTAAGAATGTAAAATTTTACAACTGCTTTGGGAAAATTTAGGCAGTTTAAACTTAAGCATGCACTTACCATGTGACCCAGCAATTCTCCTCCTAAGTATCAATCCCAGAGAAATGAAAACAAGTATCTACGCTGTCTTTTACCTGAATGTTCATAACAGCTTTACTCATAATACCACCAAACTAAATATAACTCAATATTTGTCAACAGATGAATAGATAAGCAAGTTATATTTTATTTATAATAAAGAAATATATATTTTATAATAAAATTTGTATCTGATAAAGGATACAGAAGACTAATATACACAACATGGATAATTACACAAACAACAACAGCAATAAACACAGAGTGACGAACTCTAAACACAAATGTTATTCATAGAAATTCTAAAAAGACAATAATTCACCATGAGAGTACACCAGTGATTGCTTAGGGCCAGGATTAGGGACTTGGTTGGGAAGGGCACAGAGGAAGTTTTTGCATGATGGAAGTGCTCTGTAGTTGATTGTTGTGGTGGTCAGTCAGACATTTGCATTTGTGTCTACATGTCATTCTTCTAATCTCCATCTATGACCTAAACTCTTCCTAAACTTTTTCATATCAGCAAATGATATCACCATCTACTTGATTGAGCTTATATCCCATGCATTCTTCTTCACTATTTACCTATGCCCTGCATCTAAAACACCACTATGTTTATGCTGTATCTTGAAAATATTATTTAATCTGTTTATTTCTCTTTCTTTGTAGTGCTGTTATCCTTCTAAGTTGTCATTATCTCTTGCCTAAATTACAGCAACAGCTGCCTCATTGGCTGTGGTCTTCTATTCTTGGATTCCAAAGCCCATTGTTTACACAACGGCTAGAGTGAATTTTAAAAAATAGTTAATTATGTCACTCCTCTGCTTAAAATACCTCAATGGCTTTTCATCAAACAAATAATAATTCAACTTTTTTTTTGTCATCTACATGAACCTCTTTGATCTGGCATTGCCTGTATTCCCAGCCATTTCTCCTTCTTCATTGTACTCTAGCCATGCTGAGCCTCTGTCTCTGAATTTGCTGAGCTTGTTGCCACATTTGGACCACTGTATTCCCATTCTTTCTGTCATCACCCTTTCGCAGTCTCATTGAATGGTTATTTTCATACTTCAGGTTCCAACACAAATGTCTCCTAAGAAATGTTCACTTACAGCATCCTTTTGAAATAACTGCTCGCCCCTCCCCCTCACACACACCTCTTAGTTTTTTTATCACATCACCTGTTCATCTTTATTTTATAGCATTTATTGAATTCTGAAATGACTTATTTGTGTTTTTGTTTAATGGTTTATGTTTTCTGTCACTTGAGTGAAAGCATGTAGGATAATTGTCAGCCTTGTTTGCTGCTGTATCTTGAGAGCCCAAAACAATGCTTTGCGCATAACACTTTCCATGAATGTTTTTTGTAGGAATAAACTATGACCAGCACTTTTATTAAGTATAGGAAGAAAATAAGATGAGTATTTTTTTATTTTACATTTTGTGATTATTAAAGTAATATATGTTCACTTAAAATTTGAAAAATATACAAATAATAAAAGGGCAATAAAATTACTATCTAGAGGTAAAATATGTGCAATTTTGGTGACTGTCCTCATTTCTATCCATATCTTCCCTCTTCTCTCCCAATTTCCATCAATAAGGATTATTCTGAATTACCACTATTGGTACTTACCTATTATATATCATGATTTTTAAAAATTGATTAAATATTTATATAAAGCATGATTTTTAATGGATGCATAGTTTTCAATTCCAACTTGATATTTACCCACTTTCTTATTGTTAAACAGTAAAGCTTTGTGCCTAATTTCCTTATCTGCAAATCGGGATAATAAGACCCATCTTTTTCTAGGATTACCATGAGGATTAAAAAAGTTTAACAAGTATTAACTGTTTAGAACATCTCCTGGTACAGCACTCAATAAAAATGAGATGATTATAATAGTAATTGTTGAGACTACTGATTCTTTTAGTTTGGCCTATAAAACTTTTTCTTTTTAGATCAAGCCATAAAATGTCATGGCAGGCACTGAACCTGAATAAGCCAACGGGCCTAGGAAGTACCACATGTGAGGACAACATATGAAATATCAAGAACTTGTGCTTCTTAATTCTTTCTCTGGGTGCTATATCGGTTGACTCTGAGGTAGATTGATGTAGAGTATAGTTATTAATAAATAGTTCAAGCCTTTGAAGTGCCACATAAAATTCCAGATTAATGTGTTTCCAGGAGTCTCAATTTCCCAATTTAGTATATAATTAATTTAGGCTTCCTAGAGGAGAAGTGCAGTGGTCACTTTTAAAACAAGGCATTCATTGCTGGGTACTCATTTCTCTCATTGTCTGTTCCCTATAATCTTTAGCTTCCTCTAAAATAATAATGCTCTATGAATAACTTAACATAAACATTTGAAGAAAAGATACTACTATACGGAAAGAATGAGAAAAATCCTGACTTTAACTCTTCTACTTTCTGTGGATGGCTTGTTTTGCTTTTTCAAATGCCCTCTTCTTATGGGATTCAGTCTCTTCAAGTCACTACATTGTCTTACTAAGACTGAGCTTCCCATCCTGGAGCTTCTGACCTACAGGTTTTTGGTATCCTCCAAGGATATTTCATATGTGTGTCAAACCCAGATTCATGTTTTGATCATTGTCTGAAACCTCTCATTTATGACATTGAGTTCATTGTTAATTATATGTTTTTGGGGTGGAGTGTCACCTAGCTGATTGCTTACTGCTTTCTTTATGGACTGCTGAATACAAGTTTCATTTCATGTTCTTAGTATCCGTAACCAGGAAAATGGATTAGTGAAAAGGTAACAATCTACTGTAGTTCTATGTGGGAAATTGTATATGGTCCATTTTTCAAACAACAAGAGAAAAAACAGAATATAAGTACCTTCAAAGGTACTTATATTATATTGAAGGTACTTATGCTTAGACTTAAAGTTTTAGAAGTGGTTTTAAGAGGAACCCATCCTCTGCCTGCAGTTATGAAGCCTATCACAATCCATTTACCACACTACTCATACTTAAGGGTTCAAGTGCTCAATAGCCACATGTGGATAGTAGCTACTGTGTTGGATGTTTCCATCACCACAGAAAAATCTAGCAGATTCTAGGGAATTCTTGGCTTATGTGTTTCTGTAAATAATTTGAAAAGCAAGTGAAAATTACTACTGATGTGGGGGGTGCTAATGGGTTAGCCTATGGAGGAGGGGGTAAGCAGGGCCACTCCTAGTGAAAAAAGGAGGTGGAGGCAGAACATGAACCCAAGAAAGTGGGCAGTGAAAGTAGAGATCACTAGGGAATGTAGATACATTGGATATTCTAAAGAGGCAGAACAATAGACCTGAGCTGAAGAATGAATTGTGGAAGAAACCAAGATATTGTCCAATTGCAAGTTGGATTAGTGATAGCTTTTCACAATTCCTTTAATAATCTCTATAATGGGTTAAATAATTTTGTAAATTATATACATATTTATAACATAGAAAAATACTAGAGTCAAAATTCAAAAATAAAAGAGTGAGCAACATGAGCACTCAACAGCAATCTTAAAATAATTAAGGCAAGGACAAGGTTCCAAGATTGATTTTAAGACCAAATCTCTCGCATCATCTCTGGTTGTGGGATTGGAGACAGAATGGCCATTTGTCATGGAAAGACTGGTTACGTGCAAAATCAGAGCTTCAGTCTGAGCACTCAGTGACCTTCAATGGATGCACTTGCAGCTGCCTTGAGCTGGGGCTCAAGTAAGTGAGATCTGAACTGAGGCTCTCTAGGCGTTAACAGACCAGGAAGGAGTCAGGGAAAACATTATCCTGAAGAAGTAGCTAATGAGCATAAGATTCAGTCTGTGACACCCAGATGTTCCGAACCTGGGAGTGGGCATCATACACCTCTCAACCAGTGGGCAATTCCGTGGCTGCCTTGGGACTGAAATGGTGGAGAACAAGAACAATTGTTAATTTTCAGACTTATTTACGAAGGGATTCTATTCTATTAGAACCATTTGAACAAGTTCCTAAAAGGAAATGTTGTATACTCGTGTACTTTTGTCACCCCAAATCAACATATCCCCTATTTCCAGATCCAACAATGATACCGTCCCATTTCTGAGTCAGAATGGGAGCTGGAATTTTCTGTGAGGGTCATTCTGACCTTCATTCCCCTCAGGCACAGACTGAGAAGAAACAAAGGTTCAGCTCTATCTCCAAGTCTGTGGTTTGGTAAGTCTCAGCCTTTCTTTCTCCACCATGTTTTGCTGATCCTGCATTTACCATGTTACTACCAAAGAAGAAAGAAGAAGAAGAGGAGGAGGAGGAGGAAGAGGAAGAGGAAGAAGGAGGAGGAGGAAGACGACGGAAGGCGAAGGAGGAAGCAGGAGGAGGAAGAAGAAAGAAGAGGATCTAGATAATCTCAAGACTGAAGGTGGAGCTAGTGGAAATGGAGCTGCTTCTAATGGATTTTCATACAAATCTCACACTTCTCAGGGGTGTTGATTCCTATTTGAACAACTTTTCTAGATTAGTGGTTTTATTTCTTGGTATTTTTAACTAGTCAAAAACATAGACATAAATAATTCTTTTCAATAGGTTGAGATCTGGGTTTTAAATGAAACCTGATAATGTAGTGTGATTTCTTCCATATACTGAAATGCATAAGGAGAAGGTTCTTTTAGTTTATTGAGATATTTGCGCTATGATACTGTAGTGTTTAGAATGAGGACGGAATGTTTTCAAGAAAAGATCAAATGTTTAGCAAGGATAAAACATGCATGATGTGTTTCAGAAATTTTCATCTAAAATGCCTAAAGTTTATATTAGCTTTTATAATTATAGAAAAATTTAAACATATGCCAAAAAAAACTCCATGTGCCCATCTCCCAGGTTCAACAATTATCAACATGTACAATATTGTTTCACCTATAGCCCTTGTCTATAGTCCTACTCTCACTGTTTCAGTTTGCTGGAAATCCTAGAAATTATATCATTTAATCAGCATGCATCTCTGAAACATAAGGACATTTTTTTAAAACATCACGAGCTTCTAGTTTTAACTACAGAAAATACAGGATAGCACATTAAAGGATGTCAGAGTAATACAATCAGCAAAATTCACAATGCTGAAAATTCTACAGGATGAAAACTCAGTTTCTTTAACAAATAAATTACAATGGATAAAATAAGATTAAGGAAAAACCTATAAGTAGAAGAGACTCAGACACACATTGATTCTAACCAACAATTAGGAGACAATTAGGGAAATTTAAACAGTGACTGCATATTTGATGATATTAAGAAATTACCATGTACTCCCCCCCCACCCACCACTCATTTTTAAAGGTAGGTGAGATAATGACTTTATGATTGTGACAAGAATTTTTTTTAATACTTTGCCATTAAAAAATAATATTAAATCTTCATCTATCTGGACAAGTTGACAACCCACAATAATTCTTAAAAGTTGTGGGTAATTCTCTTCTTTCTGTGGTAATTTTCATTTACTAAATAATAGAAGGAGAAAAGTGACAATGTAGTATAAAATAAAATAAAATAAGCAAGTCCTGAACTTGAAGGTAAACCTACTGACATCCTATTCCTTTTGCTTTGAGAAGCAAAGAGCTGGCATTTTTTTAAGGGTTAAAGAGCAGTGCACGGGAGCCATTATTATTTAAGTGCTGTGTTTTTTTTTTTTTTAACTAATATTTCTGGTAACAAACCTGGAGTTTAACAATAATTCTCTGCTCTTATGAGTTTTGCCTCATTAAAGTAGAGGAGGCCAGGCATGGGTGGCTCATGCATGTAATCCCAGCACTTTGGGAGGCCAAGGCAGGTGGATCACCTGAGGTCAGGAGTTCAAGACACGCTTGGGCAGCATGGTGAGACCCTGTCTCTACTAAAAATACAAAAATTAGCTGGGTGTGGTGATGCATACCTGTAACCTGAGCTACTCGGAAGGCTGGGGCAGGAGAACCACTTGATCTTGGGAGGTGGAGGTTGCAATGAGCTGAGATTGCGCCATTGCACTCCAGCATGAGTGACAGAGCATCACTGCCTCTCTCTCTCTCTCTGTCACACACACACACACACACACACACACACACACACACACCCCACAGACACACAAAAGTAGAGGAGCCCATTATTTTGTGAACAAAGTTTACACACCCTCCTCTGTCCTGCAGGGATTACACAGGCAATTGAAAAAGGCACAGAGAAGATTGCTTGGGCTTTTTATAAAAAGCTTCCCACATCATGCCATATATTTAAATAACAGGCTAAGATGGGGAGTGATGAGTCTCTCAAGGAAATAAAGATGGCACACTCATTAGAAGGCTCATTAAGAATAAAGTACAGAAAGGGGGCTCTGAGAACAGACTCTCATCCTGGTATTTATTAGGACAAAGCACTCTCTTTAATGGGGCACCTAAAAAGCTCTCCGCTGCAATTATCAGGCATTAGTGCTTTTACTAACTTCTTGGGGTCGGCTTTGCCCTCCTCTCTGCCTTGGTAAGCAGTTGACAACACCCTTGTGTTCCAGCCTCCTGTGGCAAATTCGATCTCACTTTTCCTATGTGTGCTCAGGAGCCCTATGCTTCCAGTCCGTGAGGACACTTGAAATTTGGACCTCTTTCAGAGCAAATTGGAGGATATTACCACACTTTATTGCTTATTTCTTCTCCTGAGTCCTCCTTTTTTCCCTTCATTTTAGGTACAATTTTTTAGGCTCCTTTTATTCTCTCTCCCAGGGGGCAGCTGTTGGCAAACTTTTTGAAGAATTGAATAATACAACTAGTAAAGAGCTTAAGCTTTGTGGCCTATCAGGTCTCCGCTGCATGGGGTAGTGAGTGCAAAAGCAGCCACAGGCCATACATAAATAAATGTGTATGGTTGTATTTTAATAAAATTTTATTTACAGACATAAGTGGTGGGCCAAAGGCTGCAGTTTGTTGACTTACATTCTAATGTTCTAAAAGGGAAGTTCTCATTCCGCTTATGAAATAAGAGTAGCCGCATGTTTTCACTCATAGGCGGGTGTTGAACAATGAGAACACATGGACACAGGGAGGGGAGCACTACACACTGGGGTCATTTGGGGGGAAATAGTGGAGGGACAGTGGGGGATGGGGAGCTGGGGAGAGATATCAAGGGGAGAAATGCCAGATGTAGGTGATGGGGAGGAAGGCAGCAAATCACACTGCCACGTGTGTACCTATGCAACAATCTTGCATGTTCTTCACATGTACCCCAAAACCTAAAATGCAATAAAATAAATAAATGGGGGGAAAAAAAAGAGTAGCCATGTAGTATTTTCAGGGTTTTCATTTTATTCATATGACGGTTTGCCATTGAAGTTTTTGATGCCAGCCATGTGCCAGGCTCTGTGCTAGGTACTGAGAATACAGAATCATAAAACCCGGGGAGATTACCGTCCTGTAAACAGTTGGGCTGACAGGCAAATAGCTACAATGTGATATACTTAGTGCTGCAGTGGACATGTGTGGGGCATGACACTACAGGGTACGGGAATGGAAGCATGCTTGAGACTTAAAGCATTAAGAGGGTTTTACCAGGCAGTGGGCATTTTGAGAGGAAACAGCCCAGGAAAATGTATAGAGACCACGAAAATATACCTGTTCCTGGGCCTTTGAGAATTTGAGTGTTATTGCAGCACCAGTGTTTGTACAGGATTTAAGGGAGGAGGCAGCAGGGATGGGAGGAGGAATTATTCAGGAGAAGAGGAGGCTGGGCAGATAGGAAAGTCTTATGCTCTGTGCTACAGTGTTAAGGTTTTATTTTATAGGACATGGGGTGCCACTGAACAATTTTCATCATAGGAATGCCATGGTCAGATTTCCCTGCTGGGAAACCATGTTAAAGATGCAATCCATAAGTTCTTAAAGGCTTTGACTCTTCTTCTGGAAAGCTGTCAAAAATAAGCAAAAGTTTCCAGAACTTGGATATAGAAAACCAGGAAGACAACTTAAATAGTGTGAATATCTTTCCTGTTTACTTTCCATTTGAGCTCCCTGGGCCAATTACGGTAGCAATGGAGGTTAAATGTTTGTTTGCTGCAAAAGGAATAAATCTCACTTAGTTCAGTGACAAGAGGAGGAGAATCATTAGGGCTAATAATTTCAAGATCTATATTGCAGAGCTTCCGTCTGAGTATGATTTGAGGGCTGCTAGGTATCCCCTTGCCCTGAAATGACATCCATCCAGATTCTGCAGCCTCTAAAATTACAACAACTGGAGATTTGAATTCTTCAGGTTGAGCATTGCCCTCGCTAGGAACGGTACTTTAAGATGCAAATACTCCTTGGAAACATGATGTATGATGTCAATCATAACCTAGTGTGATTGAGGTACTAATCTGACCGAGGCTCAGAAGAACATAGACCCCTGAAAAGGAAATCAGGAGAAGGCTTTAAAATAAGGAAAAGACCACATAACCAGGGATGCAGAGAGTAAAGGACAAAGACTAACTGCCTCCTTCTCAGTATGGCCTAGGGCAGTGTTGAGCGTAATCAGGTGGACAAGGACAGGCATAAAATAGCCACTGATTAATAAACATGGGTGGAAGTGTGTATTTTTTCAGACTCAATGGAATTTTTACTGCTTAACAATTCCAGAGCCAATTTGTAAAGCTGTCTGGGAGTGTTCAGTCTGTGAGAGGCAGACACAGGAAAGGGGAGGGAGACAATTAGGAGGGTAAAAGATGCTTCAGACAAGGAACGGGCTGCAAGTGACAACTGAATGAACCCCCTCTCTCTCTGGCAGCTCTTATTCTTTTCCCAGCAAGCTCCTACTTGCTGCTTTGTCTTCGGAATGCAAAACCAAAGTGCTTGAGTGAATAAGCAAGGACTCTTTATCAAAGAGAGATAGTGCCCAGTTTCTCTGGGTTTGGTGTCTATTTCTGTGCGAGGCCCATTGATCGGAAGCTGGTGGGAGATGCAAGGGCACGTTGCCTCCTTGATGACAAAGCAACAACGTCTGGGACCGCAGGCTGAAACTCGTCAGAAATTGTCCATCTACTTCTGGCATCATGATGTGAACCTAAGAAATATACTTCTGAAGCAGATGCCTGCCTCGATACGGCCAAAAAACGTCAGCCTTTCTTGATTGATTCACTCATGCGCTGAACGTTTAACCACATGTACTGCAGACCCACTCTGTGTGCATGCCCTGATTAGGTGCTGAGGACATTCAAAGGCACATGCAGGGATGATTATAACACAAGGCAGGTGCCTGAGAGTGACGGAGAAGTATGCAAGATAACACAGAAGCAAGGTTATTGTCTGAGTATAAACAAGGGATAAATAAAAGGTGATATTCCTCAACTGCAGAGGCAACCTAAGAGATAGTACAAGTTTGAAAGAAGAGTCTATGTGATAACTTAATGGGCCTAGCAATGTGATTTGAGATAGAATGTGAAGTAATTCAGGAAGTGGAAACCAGGGCCGGCTGTATAGTTGCCTGGCCCTGTGCAAAACACAAACACAGGACCCCTTGTTCAAAGAACAGGAAATAAAGGACATTTCAGGGCCTTTAAAGGTACAAAAGCGTGAAATATATTTCTTTCATGGTATCTCTCCTGATCTTTTTCTTTTTCTTTTTTTGTATTTAATGTCATGTTCTTGGGCACAGGGCTACATGCTGGCTGAGTGCAGATCCTCACATATGCTCAGGGCCCTGGCCTGTGACTCGGCATGTGACAGCACAAGGCTCGCCAGCTGCCAGGTTTTGTGTCCCACCAGCCACCCCGCAGAGGCACCCTGCGACATCCAGGGGTGAGAAAGACAATCTCCCCTTCCTGTGTGTCTGCACCTCCGTCCATCAGACAGGTGTCCCCCAGTGGATTGCAACCTCCATTCAGGGACATATCGTATTTGGATGGATGTGGGCAAGAAGCTCAGCTCCATTCCCTATACTGGGTCAGTGCCTCCATCCCACAGCTGCCCTGAGCATTGGCTCTACTCTTCTCCAGAGTACTGTTTGCAGCCAGTGGGGCTGCCTCGTTCAGAGACACCTAGGAAGTTATGCGTCCCCTCATCTCTGAATTGGGGTGGGGGACTGGCCTGCAAGCAGTAATTGACTTATATGGAGGTGTCATTGTGCTCAAGGTGGGACAACTGAGGCATTATTTGCACTCTAGGCTAGACCTCCCACGGACTCAGGCCAGCATTCCCCAGGTGAACCCACATCTTTGCCTCGTTTCTTTCCCACCCTATTCTGATTCTCTCTCCAAGTTTCACCTGAAAATGCTCCCTTATTAAACCACTTGAACAGGAGCCCGTGGCTCAGATTCTGCTTCTAAGGAAATTCAGCCGAATGAGTGAAAACAGAATTAGATGTGCTCCTGGTGGGGCTGGGGTCATGTTGCAGGATTAAATAGATGGTCGGAATAGACCTCATTGGGAAAGTAAGACTTTCATCAAAGACCTAAAGAGGAGGAGGAGAGAAATAACCAAGAGTAGAAACATTCCAGGGAGAGGGCAGAGTTAGAGCAAAGGCTCTGTAGCTGTAAGAATAATACACCCCCCATTGCCAGATTACATGTCTTAATCTGAAGAACTTGTGAATATTTTAAGTTACATTGCAAAGGGCAATGGATGTTGCAGATGAATTAGGGTTGCTAAACAGCTGACTTTAAGATAGAGAAATTAGCCTGGGTTATCCAGGTGGGCCCAGTGTAATCACAAGCGTCCTTAAAAGTAGAAGAGAAAGACAGAAAGGAGGTTCGGGGAAAGTGTGACCGCAGAAGCAAGGTATGGAGATGTAATACTGCTGGCTTTGAAGACAGAGGCTGAGGATGTGAGCCAGAGAATGTGGGTGATCTTAGGAAACTGGGAATGTCAAGGACGTGGATTCTCTCCTAGAACCTTCAAAAGGAAATACCTTGATTTTGGCCCAGTGAGACTCGTGTTAGACTTCTGACCCACAGAATTGCAAGGTAACACTTTTCTGTTGTTTCAAGCCAATAATTTTGAAATAATTTGATATGGCAGCCATAGGAAATGAATACAGGCCCTAAGGCAGAAGCATACGTGACACGTGAGATGACCGGTAAGGAGATATATTCGTCCCTTTTCACGCCACTGATAAAGACATACCCAAGACTGGGAAATTTATGAAAGAAAAAGGTTTAATTGAATCCACAGTTCTATGTGGCTTGGGAGGTCTCAGAATCACAGCGGAGGGTGAAAGGCACTTCTTATATGTTAGTGGCAAGAGAGAATGAGGAGGAAGCAAAAATGGAAACCCCTGTTAAACCCATCAGATCTCAAGAGGCTTATTCACTATCATGAGAATAGCATGGGAAAGTCCAGGCCCCATGATTCAATTATCTACCACGGGGTCCCTCTCACAATACGTGCTAATTCTGGGAGATACAATTCAAGATGAGAGCTGGGTGGGGACACAGCAAACCATATCAGGAGGCCACCATGGCTTGAATGAAGGCAGTGAGAAGAGCAGTAGGAGAGGAGGGAGAGAGGTGTGGTGGGCCAGGATGTGCACAGTCTCATGGGTCATTGCAAGCAACCAGGGAGGTGTTTATTTCTGAAGTGAGGAACCAGTGCATGGTTTTGAGTGATAAAATCTGACACAATTGTTAAACAGTTCCCTGTGACTGTTGTAAGGCCGGGCAGTGAGCAAGCACAACCTATTAGGAGGCCTTTCCAATCATACAGGTAGCACAAATCGGGAGGATAGCAGGGGAGGTGGTAAGAAGTAAATACATTTTGAAGAGAATGCCAGCAGGATTTTCTGCTGGAGTGATTGTGGGAGTGTGAGAAAGGGCAGGGAAGGACTGCTCTAAGGATTTTTCTTGAGCAACTAGAATAATGAAGCTGCTATCAATTAAGATGGAAAGGGATTGCAAGTAGAACTGGTTTTGAATATGGAGCATGAGACTCGGTGTTCTTTAGAACTTGTTTCACTGGAGATGTGTTTTCTAGCCAAGTGAAGATGCTGAGTAGGCAGTTGAGGATACAGTTCTGGAGTCTGTAGGCATTTGGACTGTGCATAGACATTTGGGAGGTGTCGGCATACAGATCCAACTTAATGCTGTGGAACTGAATGGCATGACCACAAGAATGAGTGGCCAGGAGGAACAAGAGGCGAGCCTGAAGGAAGGCCGACATTAAGAGGTTCAAGAGATAAAGGAGACAAAAACGGGGTGGCCATAAGGTAAAATTAGATTCAGGACAGCGTGTGTTCCTAGAAGTGAAGGGAGGAAAAAGTAACAGATAGATGAACTGCATTAAACACATCAAGAAAGACAAGGATTGGTCAGCAACCTTAGTAATGAAGTTATGGGAAACCTTGATGAGAAAAGTGGAATGAAATGGTGAAAACGAAAGCTTAATTGGAATAGGTAGAAGAGAGAATGGGAAGAAAATCTTGGAGACAGCAAGACTAAGTGATCATTTCTGGAAGTTTCGAAAGCTGCAGGCAGGTTGGCAGGCTGGAAACCCCGGGGCACAGTGGGTGTCACAGGTGGAGCCCGCAGATGGTCTAGAGGCAGAATTCTTCTTCCTCAGGGGATTTCAATCTTTGCTCTTAAGGCTCTCAACTGATTAGATGAGACCCACCCACATTATGTAGGGTAATCTGCTTTACCCAAACACTACCAATTTGAATGTTAATTATATCTAAAATAGCTTCATAATAACATCTAGACTGGTGTTTAACCAAAAGCTAGGTAACATGACCAAACCCGTTTAACACATAAAATCAGTTATCACAGCCATGGTGAAGAAAAGTTGTTGTTTTTGTGTTTTTATGGTAAGGATAGATTCGTATATCAATAAAGATAACCTATGAGAGAGAAAAATAATTGATAATATAGAAGAGAGGGGAGACTAGTTGAAAAAATGTCATTGAGAAGATAAGAAGGATGGGATATAATAAATGGTGGAGGGACTGAGTTTAGGTAACAGCTATTTCATCTGCTGTGACTGGCAGGAACATACAGTATTCAAATACAAATGCTGCTTAGAGAAGTTCTTTGATTGCTTCAAGGATTTCCAACTAAGAAGGAAGCAACATGCTAGGATAAAGGCAGAACAGAAGATGACATAGTGGAGGACTGAGGAAACAGAAAATGGTCTAAAATAATCCAGTTGGAAAGTGACAAAGCGAATGGACCAGGTATATAGTATGCTTGCCTGGAAGTATAGAGGCTCACTTGAAATTCATGTTCATGAATTTACGTTGGTATCGGTCAGTGTGGGCAGCCACAGGGCTGTCAGCATGACTAGGCAGGGAACTGTAATTTTGTTGAGTGTGATGAAAAGAGTGAAGGAAAGGGGGTCAAGGGTGTATGTAAGGAAGTGATTATAATTTTTGGTTAGGGAATATAAATGGAACAGGAAAAGAGCCAGTGGAGGGAGGTAATTGGGATAGGAAGTTATAAATGAGATGGGAAAACCAAGTGATAAAAACGTAGAACCAGCAAATCTGTAGAGATAGTAAAAAGATGAGGTGGTTGACATGGTTAAGGGAGAATGAATAGATGAAAAACAGTTTTTTTTTTTTTTTTTTTTTTTTTTTTTTTTTTTTTTTTTTTNTTTTTTTTTTTTTTTTTTTTTTTTTTTTTTTTTTTGCGAGTGAAACTGTCATATATGATACCATAATGATGGATAGTGCTATTTACATGTGTCTTTGCAATGTATAATGTACAACACCAAGAATGAGCCCTAAATAGCCTGTATTTAGTAATAATGTATCAATATCAGCTGATCAAATAACAACCGTACTACAAAAATAGATGATGATGATAGGAAAAAACTTGGGAGTTTGTATGTAGGAACTCTGTACTTCCCACCAAATTTTCTATAAATCTAAAACTGCCTTAAAAAGGGTTGTTTTTTAAGTTGTAGGACTGAGTATAATTCTCCATGAGACTACTTTTTTTCTGCATCTACTGCAGCAAATAGAACAAAGCCAGACACATTAGATAATCGGTAGTGATCTAAACACTGTTCCATTCAATTCAAAGTTGTTTCCTTTCAATTCAAAGTTGTTTCATTTAGATTAAAGAAAATAATAAACAGAGTAAAGAAATGAGTAAAGAAACAACCTGCAGAATGGGAGGAAATATTTGCAAACTATCAGAAAAGGGGCAGAATATAGAAGGAACTCAAACAATTCAACAGCAATAATAGTAATCTCACTAAAAACAGGCCAAGGATCTGAAAAGATATTTCTCAAAGAAGAAATAGAAATGGCCAACAAACGTATGAAAAAACGCTCAACATCATTCATCATCAGGGAGATGCAAATCAAAACCACAAAGAGATATCATCTCACCCCACTTATTATGGCTATTACCAAACACAAAAAGAATAGCAGATGCTGGCGAAGATGCAGAGAAAAGGGAATTCTTATGCATTGTTGGTTGGAATGTCAATTAGCATAGCCATTATAAAAGGCAGTGTGGAGGTTCCCAAAAAATTAAAAATAGATCTATCATAGTAGTCCAATTAAAAATAGAACATTATATGACAAATATTGCATGTTCTCACTCATGTATGGGTGCTTAAAAAGTTGATTTCATGGAGGTGGACAGTAGAATCATTAGTTACCGGAAGCTGAGAAGGCTGTGCAGGATGGCGAAGAGGAGGGGATGAAAAGCTGGCTAATAGCTGCAAATACGCAGTTGGATAGATGGGATAAGTTCTAATGTTCAAAAGCACAGTAGGCTAACTATAGTTAAAATAATGTATATTTAAAGAGGACTTGAAATGTTCCCAACACAAATGATGAAAGCTTCAGATGACATATACCCTAAATACCTGACTTGATCATTACATATTCTATGCATCTATCAATATATCCATGTATCTCATGAATATGTGCAAATAGTATATATCAGCAAAAGAATTCTAAAAATGTATATACTCATCCAGAAAATCCAATAATAGTAATAAATAACTGTAACATTGAATTTTTAAAACATAGGATCATGGTGTTAAAAATAAATAAAACATTTTAAAAAATTAATTTTTGGGTTGGATGGCCACACACTTTGTTGGTTCTCAAAATTAAGAAAAAAGATAAAATTAGAATGTTTAGGGGAGGAATGTCAAGGGAGGCAGTGAGCCTGGAGGAAGAAAATATCCCAGGGCTTGGTCTTCTCATCCAAAGGGAAAGGAACTTTTGATAGCTTCTACGCAACCTCTCTCTAACAATCTGTAAGTCATAGATCTGGATAAGAATTTATCTGACATCTAAGAAAAGGACCACTGAGGCCACGTGATCATTAAACTTTCCAGTCCCTTAGTGAAAGGCATGCTTTGCAATTTTACCAAATACTGTGTGTGCCTCTTTCTTTACTGATAGTCTAATGAAGTAGTTTTACTTGAATGATGAAACGGGTTTTTTTTTAATTGCATTTTAGGTTTTGGGGTACATGTGAAGAACATGCAAGATTGTTACATAGGTACACACATGGCAGTGTGATTTGCTGCATTCCTCCCCTTCACCTATATCTGGCATTTCTCCCCATGCTATCTCTCCCCACCTCCCCACCCCCACCACCCCCTCACTCCCCGCTCCCGTCTCTCCCCCATTTCCCACAGGGAGAGGAAACTGTTTTAAACGTTTTCCATAACAAGGTCTCTAAATACTAAATTCTGTAAAATTCTCACTTGGCTTAAAATAAGAAAAGACGTGATTCAATGGTAAAGGACCTTACACTTTACTGAAATAGATCATTGTAAATGCAATCCTTAAGTGATCAAAGTGTATTAAAAGGCTTATAACATGTGGAATAAAGTTATATTAACTAGTTAAATAATTTTAGGTACAATTAACTTGTTCTTTCACAAAATTGTTAGAAAATGTTTTCTCAAGTGTTTGGTTCTTTATTCAGAAATCATTGTATTTCAAAAATTAAATGGTAAATTTTAATGATAAATTAATAGTGGCATTAGGTGCATTTTAAGTTATCTCTACTATCCACACACAGGCATATTAGCAGGGATTCATTCAATTAATTGCCTTTTGCTACCGTGAGCTTTAAGTCTTGGAAATGTAATGAACACACACACACACACACACACACACACACACGGAGAGAGAGAGAAACCAGATAAGCTATTTGGGCCACATTTTAGAAATAAGAAACCAGATTTTCATTGCTGATGCATATGGGGTCTCTCTCTGAGTGACCAGCAGATTTTTCTACTAAATCCTTCCAACTATTGCCATATGTTCTGAAGGAACACAGTAGTGAGGCCAAAATGGGAAATTCTTCATCAGCTGGAAGAGTATTTAATTCCATGTTTGTTTGTTTCTATTAGATTAAAAACCCATTAGGATGAAGGAGGAGATGAGAGATCATCCTTTCAGTCCTGCAAAGAATCTGTCTTGTTTTCTAAAGTGCTTTAGGAAAGGAACTTGCCCAATCTCATTTAGGATCAGATATTTCAGGATCTCATGCTGTCTGGTAACCTTTATGTATGTCTCATTTAATTGCCTCATGCTGCTTTTTAGTCTTTGCATACTTCTCTTATTGGAAGTGGAGAGTAGAGTTGTACCAATCGCTAAGTGAGTATCTTGATATATTTGAAGATTTATTAGTTTGCCCTGTTCATTTTTCTTTTTCATGGGCCAGTTTTTCATTGTTCAGGTTTTGAATAATTATCTTTATGGCTTGCTTTATGTTGGTTCTCAAAGTGCTCTGTGTCTTTCTATATGCTGGCGTTCAAAATTAGGCAAGTTTAGGGGAATGATAAAACCTTGCTCTGATGTACTGCGTGTATTTATAAACAATAGAGCTGTATTGCTTAGAAAAGTTATATTCTAATGGTTTCCAAAGCCCCCCTCTGTGATAATATTTCTTGATCATTTCCAATTTTTTATTTTTGTCCTTTGTTTTTATGTATATTCGTTTCATAAGTTATTGAAAGACAGCACCATTGCTTTTAGATAACCTTGTATAATGTGAATAAATTCCCCTCTATAATTGTGAAATTCAGTGGATTATTTTCATATTTCAGTGTTAAATCTTTGCAGAAAATATAGGTAGTCCTAGAACTTTGTAAAGGTGTCTTCAGGTGCAAGTTAGAAGTGACCATAAAAATACAGATGCACCTCTTGTTCTTTTTGTCTTCTTCATTCATTCAGTTAGTAAGTTTTGAGTGCCTTTTATGTATCAAAGATCAAGAGAGAATTGTCTTTGACTTATCCGATGGCCTCCTAAAGAAGTATACTGAACTATACTTTTATAACTTGGTTCATGTTCCAGAAATAAAAGATCACGATGTAAAGAGCTTGGTGGCTCTTTTGGATGGAGGGAAGAATTACGTTTTTAAATTATACACATGAACTAGTCTTTATAAATTGGTCTTAACTTTTCCATCCAGAGAGTAAGCGCAACATGTCAGGACATAGCATCTTGAATTTTCTCCTGAAGGGATGAGCTCTCTTCAAGGCACATGATTTGTGTTGGTTGCCCACATTAATTTCTAGATAGTGGTTTTTAATGACATACATGAAAATCTAGTGAAAGCCATGGATTCTCATCTCAGGAAAAACAATGAACTTGAAACTTGAGAATGTTCCTGTGCTCCTTGGAATTCATCTGTGGAGTCTAGGATAATAACTATTGAATGGCTCAATATCTTTGTACTAAACCCGCTTTCACATCATTCCAGTTAAAGGTGGATAATATCTCAGATGGGTCAACAGGAGTCTTCAGGGGCCAATATGGGACCTCAACGGGAGAGGTATAATCTGGCAAAAATCACGAAAATCCATTTTATCTTCCTTCAGGCATGAAGTGGTAAGGTGGAAGAATCAAGGAGGACCATGGTGTAGCCTAGGGGAAGGTGTTGCACAACTTGAGGTTCAGGCTTGCTTCTAGTCTAAGTTTTGCGCTAGAGGGACACAGATGGCCTTTGAGTCCCACGATATTCTAGATGGCCCATTACTAAAACAGTACATACAGAGAAAAATCTGGAGCCAAATCTCAGGTATTCCATTCATTCATCAAATATTCATTAAGGAGTTGTGATACCCTGAGCAACTGGGGAGACCAGGTACCTGGTCTCACAGATTTCGATTGTTCCCCTGCTTTTGATTCACTGATAGTAGTTGAAAAAAAAACACTTCTTGGAGGTACAGAAGCTCCTGATCTTTGGACAGCTCTGGCGTGGCCATCAATACTCAATAAATACTGGTTTGTTGTTTGGTTTATTACTTTCCCTGTTGCATTCTTCGTGTTACAGAATCAGAACAGCTGGGGTTAATAAAAAGAAAACTTTAGTTTTGAGAGGAGCACAAAGCTATACATACTAATTATAATAAAATATTAAAAAGCTACTTAGGGTAACATAGTTATGAACTTGAAGTGCATGCTAATGTGAGATTCATTTTGATGTAAAGCATTTTCAAAATCAGCTATCTATCCTCAGAGTGGCCAAAATAGCAGTCCAGAGACGGACATGGAGCATTTCAAATTCAGCAGTATGCTCTTATTGGCCCAGGGATGGCAATAACACAAGCAGCAGCTGGTAAGAATCTGAGTCTATTCTGACTAGATCATGCTGCCTGAGAGTCTAATTTCGCTTCAAAAATAGTCTAATTTTGCTCACAGTGGAAAAAGTGGTATATTCCTTTAGTGTCAACAGACCAGATTGCATCTCCAGTTTGTTTGATGGGAGAACTTGGTTCTGTTCCCAGATAACGGCTCTCCTTCATGGATCATTGAATTACACTAAGTGTTTTGAACAAAGTCAGTTTCAAAACATACTGCTTTCCTCCCAAACCTTGGAATTTGTCTTCATACCAAAGTTCCAAGAGCCTATGCTTATAGGGAGAAAATCTCCAAATATAGGTCACTTCGGTTCCAGCCATCAGCTTCTTCATCTGTGGATAGGTAAATTCCAAAGGCCCTTCAGGATCTAACATTCTAGGATGTTATAGTGAATCCTAGAGGCTTTGATATTCTGAAATTTGTTTCAAGATATGTGGGTTATAAATCTACAAATTGGTGGATAAAAAATGTAAGCCATTTATGTAAAAAAAAATACCTTGAGTATATTATTACTTGGCTTTCAGTAAGGGGACTTTTGATACTGTCCTATTTATCTTCACGTTTTTTCAGGCAGAAACTATGTAAAAGAATGTATTACTTGATCCGTTTTTTTTTTTTTTTTTTTTTTTTTTTTTTTTTTTTTTTTTTTTTTTTTTTTTTTTTTTTTTTTTTTTTTTTTTTTTGAGTATTTCTAAGTGAGGGCCCATTACCTGCTTCTAATTCACTTAGTTTCAAACTCTCTAGCCCTAAGTAACGAGTCATGAAGGAGACCAGGTTAGAGAATGACCCGAGAAGGACTGGCAGCCTCCCCAGGGCTCAGGCTTGTGGTCTGGATGAGGTGCCCTTTCTTTCCAGCATGTGCTCCTCTGTGCAGCTGCCTGAGGCTGCGACAAATCCAGGAACCTTGCTCCAGGCAGACCATGTTCCACTGAAAACCTGACTTTATTAAAAATTAATGTTGAAAACTTTGCAGATGATATATCTTTTCCTGTAATCCATACCCCAGCAGCATGAGACTTAAGGAACACTATGGGGAGGATTGATGAGCAGCTCTATTTATATTCTGTTGATGGGCTGATCTTGCACACACCTGGAGCTGATCTGAACTTCTACCCACACAAAGGGATCCTGGTATTGGCTCTGGTGCTAACAAGTCTACACTGAGCTCAGGCACATTTGGGCTGGAATGGGTAGGTGTATTACCTGGATTCTCAAGGGGACCTAGCTAGGGGTGTTCTAGCTGGTAGTTGATCTTGTGGTAAGGGGTGGAAAGAATGGTAAGGAAGGGATGACAATTCCTAAAAGGAAGCTCCCTGTGACAATTTAAGAGGAAAGAATTCCTCATTCCTATTCCTTCATTAAAACAAAAACAAAAAACAAATCCCTTCATGTTTCAAGGGTTTTGGTTCTTTTGCTTTTCTCTTTAATTTTTCTTTTCTTTTCTTTCTTTCTTTTCTTTTTTGGGGGGGAATGGTGTTTCACTCTTGTTGCCCAGGCTGGTGTACAATAGTGCAATCTCGGCTCACTGTAACCTCTGCCTCCCAGGTTCAAGTGATTCTCCTCCCTCAGCTTCCCAAGTAGCTGGGATTATAGGCACACACTACCATGCCTGGCTAATTTTTGTATTTTTAGTAGAGACGGGGTTTCACTATGCTGTCCAGGCTGGTTGAACTCCTAACCTCAGGTGATCCACACTTCTTAGCCTCCCAAAGTGCTGAGATTATAGGCGTGAGCCACTGTGCCCGGCCTTCTCTTTAATTTTTAAGAGTCAAAAAATATGTCACTTAGCTTTGTTATGTGATAAATGAAGTTTTATTTTTCTTCGACAACGTCTTACTTCATGTGGTACCATCCAGGTTAGGAGGTTCCCTTTATGTAACACCTAGAGGTTGGATTTTACTTGCTCCCATTTCTGAAGTCCACTGAGTATTTAACATTCTTAGCTCGTCTTTAGAATTTCTGGTTGGACTGGGCATACTCACAGGGGGAAAGCCTTTGGAATGTGATTGAAAGCTGTGCTGTGCTAGCTGTTCCCTTATGACTTCTTTGGATTGAATAAAGCCAGCTACAGAAGTGGTTGAAGCTATCCCTCACGTTGACATTTAATTTACCTGGGAGTACAATAATCTGAGGAAGAATCAAATACTCAAATTTTGCTTCAGTGAGCAAAAGCTAAATGTTTGTACCATATTGAAAAGTGATACTTTTCTTTGGAATTTAAAGGAAAAGAGTAACAGATTCACTGACAAAAAGCCTGAGGAAAGAACAGAACTCTTCTTTGGAATATTCACAGTTATGAAGTTGGAGAGATGTTGAAATTTTGCACATGGAGACAGTAATTTTTCAGCTGCTGTTTGATAGAATGAGGTCAATGAGGTCCAGATAAAGGTTGGGGTGACGAAGTCTTGAAAATGAAGGGTGTGTTTAAATGTGGTACAGGAAAGAAAGTGGCTGGAATTAATACCTAACCATATGTGGGAGGTGGAAACATGTTGAATCTTGTACAGAAGTTTGATCAGAGAAAGAGTAGGTAATGTTGCTGTGCAAATCAAAATAACCATTTATAATTAGTTCCACCTGTGCTAAAAAAGGCTCAGGCTGTTCTCAGTTCATTGAAATTTATGATCATACAGTGTTAGGAGTAATAGTTACTTCTGAACCAAAGTTAATATGCAGCTCTCTGTTGATGAAACTTGAGTCTGTATTTTATTCATCTTTGTATGCTCAGCCCCTGACACCTAGTCGATGTCCAACATGCTGATGATGTGAATGAAATGGCAAATCTATAGTACGCTTAAGCTCTCTGGTTTCCTTTTAATACACATCTGGCTAGTCTTAATTGTTTGCTTTAATGAGTTGTGTGATTATTTTGGTCTATGGAAATCTGGCACTGTATGTCATATTTTTTTTGCCATGCATTAATAATTGGGCATTTAGAAGCTAATGTCTGCTTTAGATCAAGCTTACAAGGTAGTCATCATGATGGAAAATAGAATATTTGGATGAAATGACCAGATTTCCAGTGTGCCAAAGCAAGAATCATGGCCAGTACTCTTTTTCCTCACCTGCCTTTATGTTTCATGACCACATGCTCATTTAGGATTGTGCTTCCATAAGGTAAGAGCAGGTGTTCCAGCCACTATTTCATTGCATACCCCTCCCCTCCCATCAAATGTCTTTCACTATGTCCTGGACCTCCAGAGGTGGTTGGTGGTGGCATACCAGACTGTCTCATAATAGCACCTACTGTCTCCCCCCAACTCTCCCAAAGGTGAGTAACTGGACTTCTTACAACAGCCTGGAATATTTCTGATACGGCCAAGATCTACATAAGTTATGGAGAGACCAGTTTCACAACTATCCTACAAATCAGGAATGTTAGCTCCTGTATGTGAGATGTACATTTCAGTAGCCAAACTTTCTGGTCTCTTAGCTATCTCAGTTGCTGACTAAAAAATGAATCTGCCTAACACATGAGGCATCAAATGCAAAATGATCTGAAACTGAGCTATACATGAAGTTTCAAGGAATGCTTAACCATAATCTACACTGAAGCAATATATCAAAAAGATTAAGAGCAAAGCTTTGGAGTTAGACAAACAAACCATGTCTTTGCATAGCTGTGGGAACTTACACAATTCACTTAGCCTCTGTACATTTCAGCTTTCTCATGTGTAAAGTGATAATTTTAAAAAATCAGTAGTGGTGTGGTAAGGATTAAATGAGGTAATGCATATACAATGCTCAGCAGAGCACGTGGAAAATAGTCATCAATAAAAATTACACACCATCATCCTCACCACCATCATTGTTTCATCATACATAATCTGTGAGAATTCCCAATAGTGCCATGGCAACTTGAGTCTGAGTTTGCAAAGTGAAAGTTTCCTGGAGATGGAAAACACAAGGGCTGCCTCTGATAGTAAGGTTACCTTGGGTCTCCTGCTGTTGCCATCATGTACACCAAAAGGAAACCCTTGCTGGGTGAAACTTTGCATGAGTGGAAAGCAGTGGTAAGGGCACTTAATAGCCACTCTGCTACAGTAATTTCCCTCAGGTTTGAGTGTGTGCGATTCATAACATACCGCACATAAACTCTCCCAACAGTGAAAAAGCCCCATTTGGACATCTGATGATCCGTGAATTGAACCAAAGAAGTAATGATACAATCAGCATGTGAAATGACCAACCCATTTTAAGAACTAAAAATCTATTTTTAAGCATATCTGAAGCCCATCAACTCTTTACTGGTGTTCAGGATAAATTTCAGCTACAGAAATCTCTGGGCAATGGTGATAATTTCTTCAAAACAAGAGAGAGACGGAAAGAAAAACTCAAGAAAGCTTTGTAAATAAGAAAACCTTACTAATGAGAATGTTCAGAAAGTGCTTTACTCAATGTCTTTATGTAAACTGCACTAATTAATCTCTTAGAAACATGGATATTTTTGTAAAGCATAAGTCCAAGTGCCATTTTATGACCATATAATTTACGAGTCCTCAAATTACATTAAAATCACCATACACAGTGTTCACAGTTTAATTATACGGTTATTTACCATTCCCAATCAAGTGTTATTCATTCAGTACCTCTTTGCCTGATCTTACCTAAAAAAGAAAACACTTTTACGCTGGATTTGAGTGGTAAACATTCAAACATGGCAATACTCAAAGGCAACAAAGATGTGATTGGGAGTAAACAAACTTCATTGACAGAGATTTAAGAGAATGTCCAGGGAGAAAGAGAATGAAAAGAGATCAACATTTACTAAAATAGCTTTTTTTTAAAAATTATTATTGTTTCAGTTATACTGAAAAGAGGAAATCTCAGTATCTACTGCCCAATACTTATGTAAAGCCAGCTAGGATTATTATCCATATTTTACATTATAAAGATACACTTCTTCAAGAAATGTTTATTGAGAGTCATACACATTCCAGATTCTGGGGTAAGAGCAAGTATAAAAATAAAGCGTGGCCCCTGGATGAGTGCACAGATTAGATAACCACTAAGTGTGTTACAGGTTTTTCCACACCTAAGAAATCCTTGTTTCTCATCATCCTTTTGTCATTTAGCAATATCGTCCCGAAATTAGAAAGTCTCACTACCTACCACCATACAGTGCCTGTCTTCAGGAACTTTTCTAAGGGTTAGTCTGTAAAACGTGGAGGTGAAAAACATAATACTACCATTTTTTTTTCAGTGGTAATGTGATTGGAAAGGCTAAGACTAAAATCTCTCTACAGATTACTTCTTTGGGATCTGCCTCTGTAGCTGACTTATATTCCTACCTAGGCAAACCGAAGCCTTATTTGCTTTCCTGTGTTGCCTAGCAACGCACAATGCCTCATACCCCTGTTAGGATACTTGACAGTTATATCAGGAAACAGTTATTAGATAAATTAACTAGAATGATCTTTAATTCCTACGACATAACTTTGAATTTCCTCTTTGGGGAACTAAAATTTTTAACAAAGTAGTCCTCATTATGAAGTCCTTGGACCACCTGCATTTACATTTTTATCACATTTTGAAATAGTCTTGGGGAATAGACATTATTACCTACATTTTCAGTGTGAAAAATTGTTAGAACCAGTTGAATAACTTCCTAAAATTTGCATAAATAGAAATTGGGATTCAAACTGATCTCTGCCTGTTTATCTAGCACATAACCTTTCTAATACATCATGTTACCTTTGGAAAAGTCAGTCTTAACATGTTGATGATTAATCTAATTTCCAGTTACTCAATTTTCATTAGGTCTCAGCACTTGTATAGATGCTAATACGTTAACTTTTATTCAATATCAAATCACAAAAAATCTGTAGACAAATATAGCATGCATGTATTACGTACCTATGCAAGCACACACATTTGTCTTTAGGGAATAAGAATTGATACATAGGCGGGTGTTGAACAATGAGAACACATGGAAAAAGGGAGGGGAGCACTACACACTGGGGTCAGTTGGGGGGAAATAGGGGAGGGACAGTGGGGGGTGGGGAGCTGGGGAGAGATAGCAAGGGGAGAAATGCCAGATGTAGGTGATGGGGAGGAAGGCAGCAAATCACACTGCCACAAGTGTACCTATGCAACAATTTTGCATGTTCTTCACATGTACCCCAAAACCTAAAATGCAATAAAATAAATGGGAAAAAAAAGAATTGATACATGTAAAATGGTACTTATGTTCTTCATTGTCGATTTTCAAAACAGTGTCCCCTTGTGTCTGTAATACATGCAAGTGAAATGTAGCAAACTAAAACTAGGGTGATTACCTTTGGAAACTGTTGGCCCTAAGACACAGATATTTAAATGACTTTCAATCTGGAAAGTGCATTAAACATATGACATGTCATTACTATCCAACAATTATCCAAATGGAATCTGAAATATAAAATTATTTCAGATGCTAAGGCTTTGGAGAAGCTTTGGAAAGATATGCATAGAGGAATATAAGTCCATTTTGTGCAGTGAATTTTGATAATTGAGTTAAGAATATAGTTACAAATTATCTATCTCCTGCTTTATATCTGGTTCTAAGTCAAAGAAACTAAGTATAAAATGAGAGGATCGGATTTAGAAACTGGCATAAAACTGGAAGAAAAAAAAAACACAATAGGCACAGATCTCACAATTTTTGTGGAATATCAGTAACTGAGGATTTTCTTTGGGCTCTGGCTATGCAATATTGCATATCCATAGATCCACTGGAAAGTTATTTAGTTGGCAGTTCTTTAGATAATACCTGTATTATAAAGCATGCATGTTTCAAGCATGTACATTATGGCTAACATACAAGATAAGTATTCATATTAATCAAGAATCAATAACAAAATTTTGATGGATGTAATTTGTGGTTTTTTTTCTAAGCATGTATTAAGTTGAATTTATGGATAAGCTCTTGTACATCATGATTGGAACATGTTATTAAAGCGTGATTAGTATTTTAACCCAGGAAAGGAAAATTAGAATTAAAGTTTTCAGAGCTAGAACACCTTAGATGTGATCTTTTCTGACTCTTTGATTTCACAAGTGAGGAAACAGATTCAGGCAGTTAAATGATTTGTTTAATGTCACGCAGCTAATAGTTGGAAAAAAAGATAGGGCTTGAATGATCTTTCTGAAAGAACATTGTTTCAAGTTCACATTTTTCATATAAATGAGTAAATAAACAACAGCTAAGTTTAAAAACCACAGTTACTTACTAAAGGGTCTTTTTGAATTTATACTATGTGTTGTATGAATAGATATATCCCCCCCCAAATTTTCCTGGATGTCAAATGGTTATATTTCTACCTCTCACATTCAACACTACCATGTATTATGTAGAATACTGCACGAGTAGAACAGAGCAAACAGAAGTTAATACAAATTGTGTTTTTCAAAGATTATACAGTAGGTGAAAAAGCTAGAACTTGTATTTAGGACCTTATGATTCTACAACACGCATCCTTTTTGCCTGGCTATGCTACCTCTCACTAAGATGGATTAGGAGAACAAGAAACTTGTAACACAGATCTGGATAATAAAGCAATAATTAAAAAAAAATACAAAAAAACCCCAGGAAAAATGGAAAGTGAGAAAAGAGTTGGGGTAAACATTGAGGATGGGAAGAACAATCCAAATGAAACATAATAGGCTTTGTTTGTCTTTATCATCAAATCTTTCATCATCATATAAGTATAATTCATTTGAAGAATCTCAGTGCTGTGCAAAATGTAGAATATTACAATCAACTTAGAAGTTATAATAAAACCCCTAGGAAAAATTACAATTAACTTGAGTCAATTAGATTTCTGAAGGATCCCTGACTCCAGCTCTAGCTAACAGGAATCCTAATGAGACAATTAATATTAGCTAATATCACTATGATTGATTTAAAGGGCAAGTATAATTATATAGATGTGTGTATATAAAAGTATGTTTTTGTATGACTGTACATCTATCCAAGTATTCAAAATTCTCAAAATATTGTGAAAGCACGAAAAGATAAGAGGATTCTCATTCCAGAGATAAAGAGCTGAGGTTTAAAAAATCATGCATCCCAGAGCTCAGAGGCAAGGTAAACAGCCTTAGAAAACCAGGCTTTTGTGTGAGATAGCCTATTGAAATGTCAGTATAGTTAAGGAGAAAGTTTGGTGAATATTTGTTGAGTGCCAACCATGTATCAGTCATTTTTAGTAAATTATCTCTTTACTTCTCACAATCTCAGAGGGAGATGTTATCCCTATTTCACAGGTTAGGAAACTGAAGCTAAATAAGCTTAAATCATGACCCAAAAAAAAGTGGTCAGCACTGCTGTGTGTGTTGTATACTGCACAACAGCATCTGGTAGTGAGGAACGGCAAAGTGGGTCTGCCATATGTTTGTGTTCTGCTTGCCCAGAGATACCCTCTGGTGTGGGGTTGTTATTTCAGACAGAGGAGGTGGTGTTTTCTAATTTGCCCAAAGGTCAGCATTCTTACAAAACAATGGAATAAAAATTTCAGTCCATTTATGTCTAAGGCACAGATCAAGCTTTTTCTACTATGTCCTGAAGCCCCCGGCCCCCCTCAAAAAGATGCAATCAGAATAGGTCATGAGTAGTTGCAGCCCATCTCATAGTGAAAGGGCTGGAAAATTTGAATCTTAAAGAGTTACCGAAGACAATGAAGGAAACCCTCATAGAATTGACCCTTGCTTCCCGTCTTTGAGACAAAACATTATCTGACCTTGAGATCTGAGTGTAGATAGAGGGGGAAGAAAAAAACAATTTAATTTTTATTGGACTGTTTCATTTGTATGATTTTCTAAAATAATAGAGTCACTGTACCATAAATTATCCTTTGTGGTTTCACAAATCAATGACAAGAGAATTGGCCCCATGCCTGGCACAGAGCAGGCACTCAATTCACATAATTATCGAATCGTACCAAATGATTTCTGATGTTTTCCTCAGTAGAAAAGTGTTTGAGGATGGTAATGTAAATGGATGTATGCTATCATTAATGCTAGAGACTTCATATCTGGCTAATGACTAAACTCACATGCAATATGAAAGTCACAGAGGCTGCACAAAAAAAGAAAGCCCAAGAAAAGGATTGGCATTCACACTTTTCTCAGCCCTGGTATCTTGGCTTTTTCTGTCTCTTCCACTGGTCAATAAATTCCTTGGGGATATGGCCCGTGGAGGAGCTAGTTTATCTTCAGCTGTTTAGACTTAACTAGTACTCTGTGCATAGTAGGTACTTAGTGAATGCCATTGAAGATATAAGTGTTTCCCTCTCCTTCCTCTCCTGATACTCAGAGTCATAACGTTGTCCTCTGGACACTCAGACTTCCTATTCTGTGTTGGAAAAAGTAGACAAAAGTTATGAAGAAAGCCTGCTTGGGGATCAAAATATTAAAGATCAATAGGAAACAGATCGTGTTCATGTTCTGCAATCCATGATCCAGAAATAGCCAGGACTCAAAGAAGAGAGACATTCCAAGGGCTCAGGTTGCTAGGAAAGGTCAAAGTAAAACTTAAAGATACAGACGATGAGGACAAATTGTGCAGGAAGAAAGAACATCATGAGTGTAGAGAAAGAGGTTTAGAAGGATGAGTGTTCAAGAAAGGACCGTGAGAAGCTATTGACCTGGAGTAGAAAATCGTTAGAGGTGTTAAACATGAAAGTTTAAGGGTCCCATGGATTTAAGGTTTAAACTTGACCTTCTATTTGTAGTGAGGAGTGGAGTCGGGTTAGGGGTGAACCACAAAAAGCTAAAGTGCTTCAGGCAGTTTTATTTGTTAATGTTTCAAAGTTTTCGATGAGATCATGATTTGCTTAATATTGTCTTTCTCCACCCAGGTTAAATATTTCTATTTTAACAATAACTTTTTAGGAAATAATGTCTCATCCCAAAGTCAAGACGATAGTCTGGAAAAACAAAGGGGAAATATTTTTTGAGTCTTTGGGCTTTTTGGAGTACTTAAAATCGTACTTTGAAAGGGAAAGCCTGCTTGCAATTATGTACAGGCTACTGTAAGTTTTCTTAAATTGAATCACAGTGTTGGCCCACTGTATCAGAGGCAAGATGTGCATGGACGTGGAGTGACACATTGGTATTACCACCATAGGTACTGCCAACAACCTGAAAAGTCACAAGAGATCTGTCTGTCCCAAGTTTCACTTCAGAAGCATTTGTGTGTGCCTTCCTGCTTTTCAGTTAACCCACGGCTAAAATGGTTTTCACTTTTATAAATTGATTTAAACACAATAGGAATACCAACAAGTCTAGTCCCTGGTCAACAGTCAGTATCAAATAATGTTGCTCTGTTGCCTACTAGAATAATAAACCAGATGTAGTGAAATGAAGGCTAGGCTGGGAGCGTGATGGCCCAGGTTTGAATCTCACATCTGTCACAGACCCACTGCATGGTCACTTGGTACGCGCTAGCTGACAACAAGGATTAGTGTCAGAGCTTTTAGTTGTGTCATTTCAGGGAAGGTAATCCAGTTCTTCTCATATCTGTATAGTCATGTTTTGTGGTGAAATATATTTCCATTATCCCAGATTTGAAATTCCAGTATACTAGAAGAAATATAAATATAATACAAACTGTTGCCATTAGGCATTGCTTTCTGCATTAATTTGCCCTAGGCTCCCAGAAAGCAAGTCGCAGCCTATACCTGTTCCACAAAGGTGGTGCTGGATGGCTTGAGATAAACTACCCTTTCATCCTGTATTTAGTTGTATGAGTCACAAGTTTATCTCTTCTCTATGACCTTTTCTTTCAGAAAGGGAGGGAAGTACAAGCTATGTTTTATTAGGCGAAATGATATAATATATTCCAGATAAGTATGTTTATTCTTCATTGGACACATAGAAGTATTAATCTTTGAAATCATTTAAGACAATTTTAGGAATTGAAAGATTTCCAGATACAAGACCTGTTTGTGATATGGTCAGAGCGTGTTGTAGGTGGGGAAGACTCTAGGTCCTTTTAGGGGTATAACTAGCAGAAATGTCTAAATAAGCTTAGGACTCAAAGGCGGATAACTGTATTCTTGTTTGACTTTGCCATTATCTCTGATTCCCTGGACCGGTCACTTAGGTATTTGTTTTAGTTGTTTTATTTTAAAATTGGGGGCAGAGGGTTGGAAACACTGGGCTAGATTTTTTTAGTTTTAACACTTGCTGTTTTAGAGTCAGTTTCATTTTTAGATGGGCAGATAAATAGATCCCAATAAAATAAACTTTAACAGAATTATGTTTGCTCTTACATAGGGTCTATTATCAACTTACATGCTACCTTTGATTCTAGACTCCCCAGGTTTCTCAATATGAATGCTTGTATTATTATATAAGTATCAATCATTTTCCTTGAATATCATGGTCTAAATTCTTGGAACAGGTCAGAGGTAATCAATGTTGTTATAAAATTGTTATCCTTTTGGTATCTACCATCCAACCCATCTTCGAAGGTATGTTTGTCTTCCTTTCTTCCTTTTTTTTTGAGACAGAGTCTCGCTCTGTTGCCCAGGCTGGAGTGGAGTACAGTGGCATGATCTGCACTCACCGCAACCTCCGTCTCCCAGGTTCAAGCAATTCTCATGCCTCAGCCTCCCAAGTAGCTGGGATTATAGGTGTGTGCCACCACACCTGGCTAATTTTTAAAAATGTATTTTTAGTAGAGACAAGGGTTTCGCCACGTTGGCCAGGCTGGTCTCAAACTCCTGACCTCAGGGCATCCGCCTGCCTCAGCCTCCCAAAGTGCTGGGATTACAGGTGTAAGCGACTGCTCCCAGGCCTTTGAAGGTTTTCTAAATAGATTGTGGCCTCTACCTAAACCAAGTTTTTTATATGAAACCCCTTGGCTACTTTCTGATCTCTTGCCTGTTGTGTGCTTTCTGTAGCCGTTGAACACATTGAAAGGTATCACTGTTACAGAATGATTTGTCTAAGTTACAGTGTTTCTCCCCTAAGGCTTGTCTCTTCATAGCACATTCAGGTGTGTCTGGCTCTACTGGGAGCAGAGCAAATAGCTGGTTGGAGTTAGATTTTTCTTGGAGGAAAGATGAATGACTGTGTTGTTTTGGTGGTTTGGTTATTATTTTTCTTTTTTAACTTATTATTTTATGAATTGCTTTACTGTAATTAGCTTATCTAAAGGTTTTACTTTCCAACAGAACTGATTTAATGCCCTCCCCATCTTTTGTGATTTCATAGCCCACCGCTAGAGCTGTATTTTACCTTATTCCTAATGACCTAGGTTCCATGGTTATTGAACATAAGACGAAAATGGAGATAGTATTCCCTGGAAATGCAACCTTGGACCACAGAGCTCTTGAAGCTGCTTTCTGTATTCTTCTGCCCTGCTTTTGTGGAGCATATGTGAAACTTAAATGGACAAGAATCATTTCAAAAGTATGCGTGTACAGAAAGTCCAGTGTGAAGCAGAGCCTGGAAAAGATTGAACAGATGTAGCAGGTGTAAACATGTTCCCTTATCTTGGTTCCTGGGTTTTACATCCTCCTAGAAGACTCTCTGTACTGCAGAAAAGGGTTATTGGTGCAGATGGTAAACTGCTAAAATGCCCAGAAGGTTCAAGCTCATCTGTGCTTTTAAAGAAGGGGAGGTTTGTGTGTTGTCTGACTCACAGGTGTTTGGAAGGCTCCAAATTACCTTCAGGTTTTTCTGTTTTACTTTGCTTTAACAGATGTCTTCGGTTATATGTTGGAAGCAGCCACTCCTTATGGTGTCCAAGTGTTTAAAATTGGAAAGAGTGTCCCAAGAGCAAGGGGGCGGAGTTGAGCTATTGGCAAACAAGCCTGTGCAGTCATTGTGAATTGAGGCTCTGGGCCTTTCTTGTCTCTGGGCTGCTGCCACTGATTTTTTTCCTCTGGTCACTGGTTCTTTATTTTCCTGTATTGCAGAGTTTGTATTGTACAATCTTTTTGGCATAGACACTTCATTATTCCTGAACCTTAATGTGTCTTTTTTCTGTTTCTGTCTTTTTCACCCTGTGGCTGCAACAGGTGCAAACAGGCTATGACCACATGCTCTCAGGTGCTGTGTTAGAGTGATTTCTGTGAAGCTAGCTACTCTTCTGTTAGAGCCAAAGACTAGCACTGAAATGTATTAGCTTCCTTTCCCAGAACAGGAAACTTACAGTGAAAAAAAAATCAAAACTAGATTAGACTAATATTGGATACAACAGCCTTCATTCTAAATCCTATGCCTGTTCCAGCTATTCATCTCTTCCTACTTTGAATAAGAAGATGTAACATTTCCAGAGAAGAGCATTTTCTAAAATATATTCCATGGGAGTTTTAGTATGTCATATTTGGGGAAATTCTATTTGTCAAGAAGTTGGAGAAGTCCTGTATTATATAAAAGTAAGCATTTTTTTAAACTGTATGATTTCTCTGGGCCTTTAAATATACTAATATGTGAGTTGAGATGTTGACATCTTGATAAATGCATTATGTAGAATTTATCATTATTTAAATAGAATTTTTTTAAGTATGTCATGAGACTAGCAGTCCTTAGAATACACTTTTGGAAGTTTGCTTAGGCAAAACAATAAGGCCCAGGAGACCCACATGTACTAGTAGTTGGCCCTGGGGAAACGCAACACACCATTAATGATGTTTTTTTAAAATCATCATTAATTTGATGGTTAAAGGTAACTTTTAAGGGTTTCAGGGTTTTGTGGATTTTCATGAACATTTTGGTTGATTCCCCAATACTTTTCTCCCCTGCACTTTTGTAGTCAAGTCATTGGAAAGAGATTTTTTCCAACTCTCAGCTGCTGCTATGGGCTGAATTCTGTCCTCCAAATTCATGTCAAAGCCTTAACCTCCAATGTGACTATATTTGGATATGGGACCTTTAAATAGATAATTAAAGTTAAATAAGGTAGGGAGATGGGAACCCAATCTATTATGACTGGTGTCCTTCCTTATAAGAAGAGGGAGGGACTAAGTCCTTCTAGACACAGACAAGAAAACAGAAAAAAATGCATTTGGAGCTCTGATTAGTCCCTGCCTGAAGGCTGAGGTTTTCGGTAATGTGTACTAAGAAGTTTCTTCTATTGCTTAAGCCACGTTGTATTGTTTTATCTGCAATGGAAATCATTGAAACTGATGTACAGTTTATATACCAAGGGACTTTAGTGAAGCAAACTTTCATATCAGGTTATATGCCTCAATTTGGGGTTCTTTGGGGTCTTTTAATTACTGGAAAGGCCAGGTGAGGACACAGTAGAAAAGTATCATCTCTATGCCAAGGACAGAGGCCTCAGGAGAAACCAGGCCTGCTGACATCTTGATCTTCGCCTTCTGGACTCTAAAACTGTGAGAAGATACTTTTCTGTTGTTTACGGCACCATCCTGGTCTATGGTACCTTGTTACAGCAGAGCCTTGACAGGCTAATATAGTGCCCATGGGGCCTGTACTAGAATATCAGGATGATCCATCCCATCACCCTGCTACAGTTGCTTTATATAACCCTGACCTAAGCCAGTCAGTCTCATGATATTTCTTTGGACACAGGGATTAATTTAGTGGTACCATTATTAACATAATGCTTGGACTTCTGTTTAATAGTGTTGAAACATGCCCTTTTGTTCCCAATGCACAGGACAGAGGAAACAGCTTCAGGTGCTGCAGGCAGTCGTCTTATGAAGCTAGTAGAGGGTGAGGGATGGAAGAGACACAGACAAGAAAACAGAAAAAAAATGCATTTAGAGCTCTGATCTGTCCCAGCTGAAGGCTGACGTTTTCAGTTATGTGAACCATTAAGTTTCCTCTGTTGCTTATGCCACATTTTGATGTTTTATTTGCAGTGAAAATTATTCCAACTGATATACAGGCTACATAGGGTCCATAGTGAACCAAGCTTTGATATCGGGTTATGTGCCTCAATTTGTGGTTCTTTCAGGTCTTGTAATTAGATAGATTTCTAAATCCTCTATAAGTAATTAAATGGCAGGTTTCAAAGTACAATTCCTTTAATGGGTACAAGGCCACTTAACAGTCTAATAATGGACATATATAAGGGTAGGAACTATGTCTGTTAAGATTCAGCCAGTTATGAATAAAATCTGGCCCTAGAAATATATAAGATGAGACAGTGTCTCCCACTTAGGCTGTGGAAATTGGGGTCTTGTTAAGACATTCAACAATATGAATTTCTAAGACCTGGGTGGCACTTGATGCTGAAAAATGCATATCTACAGCTTAATTGCTGATTTCACTTGGGTAAAGTTGGCAAATGATCCATCCACATTGGCCTTTATTTTAAGCAAACCACATGTAAACTTTCCTGAGCTTAAAAAAAAAATGAGGCCACTGCTGCAAGTATACTGAGTCAAATTTCTCACAGGAGAGGGGCATGTTAGCAGGACAGTGTCTTGTGCACTAGCAAACACTGCTCTCTCTCTCATTCTGGCTTGGCGGCTCACTCAGTTTCTTGGAACTGATAACTTTTTCATCTCCTGGATCTAGGTTTTGTCAACTGTATTTGTCAATTTTTGTCACAAGTAATGATCCTGACTGAGGTTTTGCCCACAGGCAAAATTCAAAGGCTAGCTATAAAAAATTCAGTCAATAAATATTCATTAAATATTTACTATGTGCCAAGCATTGTTATAGACAATGAGTTGTGTAAAACAGAAATCCCTATACTCATAGAAGTTAGAATTTTGTGTGTATCCGGGCACATACAGATCTACATAATTTTTAAGTATACAGTAGGGAAGATGGTGGAAGGGGTTAAACACTTGTAGTTTTGTACTTTGTCCAACTGCCTAAGCCAGAACAGTGTTTCCCAACATCCCTTTCCTCGTATGGTTCCCAGGTAGAATTGGCCAAAGTGGAATTTTTACAAGATTTGGAAGTTGGAAGTGAAGCATTGGCCGTGCTATCTGAATGTCACCATGGCTACATGCTGGGAAAGACAGATACAGAGGTGCCAGAGCCTTCTGCCTCTTCCTTATCTCCCTTTGCTTTGTGTCCAGCTCTTTCTTCTGTCGGGCTGACCTACAGCAACCTCAGGCCAATCAATAGAAGTAGAGGCAAGAGCCTTCTGCCAACTTCACCAGCTCTCATATGCTGCCCGATTCCAGCTCCATGTGCTTCACCACTGGTATTCTCCTGGAAGCTATCTGTCCATCATCTGCAGCAATGCTTCCGGAGGGCCACTTCAGGACATTTCTCTGGCCTCCCAGGTCCCTTCTCAGAGTCTTTATTCCCTAGTTGTTCTTTGCATAAGGTCTTATTTCTATAATATATCCATGTTTCATCCTACTTATAGTGGTCCTGCTTCTCTAGCTAAACCATGACTGATAGAAGCATTATGGAAAATTAAGTAGGGTGGGAGATAGGAAGTGCATTTGGGAAATGAGCTATATCTTTAAATAATATCAGAGAAGTCTTCACCAGGAAAGAGATACTGGAACATAGAGCTGACATGGTAAAGAAAATAATTTTTAAAAATCCTTTCTCAAGCACATGGAGATTATTTTAATTATAATCAAAATAATAAAAAATTTGGTGGAGCAACATCTACAACTTTATATATCTTACAATGCTGCATAAATATAGTAATCGCAAAAATACTGTATGACTTTCTTCAGAGGCTTCTTTTGAAGTTGTATTTTCTTAAACGTTTTGGCATCTCACGGAGGCAAAATCAAGACCAGAATTGTTCTTTGAGCTTTTAGAAGGAAAAGAGCTCTGTAGGTATGAAGCCATGAGTATAAAACATCCTTGTTAAGTCGCATTGCCCCCTTACTACTGGAGCTCAGCCATCTATTTTCCAAAAACACACTCCTCCAGCTTTGCCTCATGTTTTCAAGAGCAACTATCAAAAACAAACATAGAGTATAAGGAAATCAGGGGAGACAGCCCCTGGGAAGGAGAAAGTGATACAGGAAAGGGTCTCCATTGGGATTCGTGGAGATGAACTTCTTGGCTTTTGAGTGTTACGACAGGATCCGCACTCAGCTGGTGTGCTAGAGAGAGATGAAACCGCCTAACCAAACAATGCACAGAAAGGAGACCCTCTGCGCCTGTGTTTTTCTGTCAGAAGCACCAAGGGGTTGGTTTCCTGGCAACCTGCCATGGTGCCTTCCCTCCGCGGAGGCTCCTCTGCCCCTAGAGGGACCCAATCAGCTGTCAGCCCCCAAAGAGTGCCTTCGCCTAGAATGGTGAGCTGGGTGTCATGCAGAGCGCAATTAAAGCATCTGCCAGGAAAAGATTGTCTTGAGGCAGGTATGCATTTGATAAACTGGTGTTGCAACCCCCCCATGCCAAGGCATCGACAGCAGCTGATGGACAATTGTGAACTTCCTTCATATTCTGAAGTCTTAAGCTAAATACAGGGCGGATGCCTATACACAGTTCTCTTTAGATCGTCGCAAATAGGACTCTCACCTATTTGATAATGGATCTGCCAAATGTCTGTTCTGCAATAAAAAAAATGCTTGTTTCATTCTTGGTTTGGGTTTTCTTTCACTAGCTAAAATTAGTTGAAATGAATATGTAATAATTTCCTATGTTTTAACACTTCAAAATGTATGACATTTTGCAGATGTATTTCCCGCTTCTAAAATGCTCGCTCTCTCTCTCTCTTTTATTTTTTTGTAGAGATGAGGTCTCATTATATTGCCCAGACTGGTCTTGAACTCCTTTGCTTAAGCAATCTTTCCGCCTCAGCCATATAATGTGCTGGGATGACAGGCATGAGCTGTCATGCCTGGACTCTAGTGTTTTCTTGAGTAAGCAATATGCACAAACTAGAAAGTGGGCAGACAGGGAGCAGGAGTTTTCATTTTGGGAAGTAGAAGCTGAACACAACCTTCCCTGCATATGGAAGGCAACTTGGCAAAGAAAAATGTGTCCTACCTACATTCTCTAGTTCTACAACTTGACTTTGTGACCCACTGTCATCAGCTCAGAAGCAAGCTGTCCCCACACACCGATGATGTAGCTTAAATCAAGTCAAAGGGAAGGCCTGAGGGCTGGAGTAGGAAAGGGCCTAACCTTTCCACATGACAACCTGTCCAGTGACTCACCTATTTAGAATGGTTCCCATTGACTCAATATTTGGAAAGGAAGAAGCCAAGCCAAGTGCATGGCAAAGTTCAGCACTAGGAAGAATCTCTCTACTTTAATCTCCTCCCATCTTCTTAATTTGATTTTTTACACATTCATTTATTCATCTTACACTCCAGAGAAACTTCTGGTGTAGGCCAAGACAACGCCTATAGTTTCGTAGACACCACTCATTGAATTGAAGTAAACCAACTTGGAAAGCAAAAGCCAAACAAGCTTGTCCAATCTGCAGCCTGTGGGCTGCATGTGGCCAAGAGCAACTTTCAGTACCGTCCAACACAAATTCACAAACTTTCTTAAAACACTATGATTTCTTTTTGCAATTTTTAAATTTTTAGCTCATCAGCTATGGTTAGTGCATTTTATGTGTGGCCCAAGACAGTTCTTCTTCCAGTGTGGCCTAGGCAAGCCAAAAGATTAGACACCCTCAGTCTAGTATTTGTCTGTTTAAACAGTTTCACAAAAGCCAGCAGGAGTTACTAGCTGGACTATCAATATCACGTACATGTTTCCTTTTCTATTTTTGAGATGGAGCCTCGCTCTGTCACTGAGGCTTGAGTTGAGTGGCACAGTCTTGGCTCACTGCAGTCTCTGCCTCCAGGGTTCAGGTGATTCTCCTGCCTCAGCCTCCTGTGTAGCTGGGATTACAGGCGAGTACCACTATGCCAGGCTAATTTTTATATTTTTAGTAGAGACAGGGTTTTGCCATGTTGGTCAGGCTGGTCTCGAACTCCTGACCTCATGATCTGCTTGCCTCGGCCTTCCAAATAGCTGGGATTACAGGCCTGAGCCACTATGCCCAGCCCATAAATGTTTCTTATCTGACAACACTGCTGGATATGTTGATTACCTCCCCTATATCTAGTACAAGCTTGCTCCTAGGACAGAATAGGAAAATGTCTAATATTGTCCTTTGAGTTCCGAAGCCTTACTGTGCACACTGATATGCTACTTTTGCACCTTAATCTAGCGAAAATCTAACCTTCCCCTATGATAAATATACATAACTTAACCTGTAATTAGATACTTTTCAAATAAGTGAGTAGGCATTCATTCTTTAAAAAAAAAAAAAAAAAAAAATCCTCTTAAGTGCTAGCTTCTTCCATTCCTTCTGTAATCACTTACATATGGGAAATGAAACAGTCCATTGCCTCTACTGTGTTACCATCAGGATCCCACAGGACTTTCTCTTTACCAAACAAGCAAGGACTGTATTAGTAAAACGAGGGCAAATATTGTAGAACAGCAGGAGAAAAGAATATGAAGGTGATTTTTTTTCATCTTTTTCCTTTTTTAAAAAATATTTTATCTGAAGTGTAAAGCTGACTTGAATTCAGAGTTTGCATGTCTTTCTTTGTGACCGAGTAGCTGGAACTCCATTTGGCATACGAAGAATATTTTTTGTTTCGGGGGTTGTGTTTTTTTTTTTTGAGATGGAGTTTCGCTCCTGTTGCTCAGGCTGCAGCGAAATGGGAGCAATGTTGGCTCACTGCAACCTCCGCCTCCTGGGTTCAAGCAATTCTCCTGCCTCAGCCTCCCGAGTAGCTGGGGTTATAGGCATGCGTCACCATGCCTGGCTAATTTTATATTTTTAGTAGAGATGGGGTTTCTCCGTGTTGGTCAGGCTGGTGTCAAACTCCGGACCTCAGGTGATCTGCCAGCCTTGGCCTCACAAAGTGCTAGGATTACAGGCATGAGCCACCATGCCTGGCCACGAAGAATATTTTTTTGTCTTATTCATCTGATTGAGAATTAGCTTTAAAAGGGAAAGTATATATGTATCTTCTTGATATTAAGTTAGTAACTTACTGCTCTAGCTAGTCATTTATGCTTGAGTCCGTTTGTGTCACAAGCATAGAGTAAAAATGACTTACTGGCATTTACTTTCAAAATAAAATTATTTTGTGTTTTAAAAATATGACAAGAGTAAACGATAAATTCTAAAAAATTATTTTTACATTTTCCACAGCTCTCCCTAGCTCTTACTTTAATGCTTTATGATGTTTACAAGACTAGAGTACCAGAAGCTTGCTTTTTTTTTTTCTTTTCTCATAGTTATCCATGAAATTCAATTAACTTGTCATCAAATGAACTATTATGTTATCTTGGTCTTTTTGACCCTACCAGTCAGGCTTCCTATAAGATACCTGAATCAAAGTTTTACCTCACTTTCTTCTAAATTTTATTCTTTATGGAAGTTAAACCCTTTATGAAGGCATCCAAGCATCATTTTAAGCAAACAATTTACAAATCAGCAAAACTATTTAGAGAAATATTTAAATAATATAAATGTACAGATATATTAAACTCTCTATCCTAACCCCATTTCCCACAGAAATTTTTCAGAAATCACTCTTATTCTGTCTCTGATTAAAAAAAACCAACACTTTCTGGGCTTGTGTTATAGCTTCATTTTTGAACGTTGTTGACTTAATGTCAAAAACCCTCATAAACTGTCTCTTTAGTCTCTGCCCTGCAGGAGGAAGGACATGCTCTCTTCTGTTCACCTTTTAAAAGATACAAAGACCTGCTTGCCTTTCCTTATTTCCCTGATTTTCTCCGTGTTCCCCCATGGAAAAATAAAAGAAAGAAAAAGAATAAATAAAACTGCGGAACACAATAAAGGATGAAGTAAAAATAAAGCCTCAAAACAAACACAAATACGCAGCAATACAGTGCTGCTGGTGTGCATGAAATACCCTGTGACAGCCATTTCCTAATCATTAGGGAATAATTTTTCCTTCTCAAGTGAGAGACCTTCTCAGCCCTTTGAAACCTGGGTTGATGTTTACTAATTAATTTATATAGAATGGTCCCTTAGCAACCATTTCAAACAGGATCTGTTACCTCTGCTCTCTGGGTTTAAAAGAATGTATCCTTTTCCAGACAACTGTGCCTGTGTAGGCCAGCAGCACGCAGCAGTATTCTAGAGACTGGCATTAAGTGATACTTCCACAACACTTCAATGATGGAAGGAAATCTTAGAAACTGACGTTGCTATTTGATGGTGAAATAAGCTTTTCACATCAGTTAATTTGTAGTTATTGTTTTGCCAGATGGGAAGACTTTTAAATCAATAAATAATCACTGTCTGCCATGCTGTATATATTTACTTAATTACTGGCTTGTTGTCACCCCTCACTTACTCTGAAGTATATAAGCTCCATGAGGAAATGATATTTAGTCTGTTTTGTTCATTTCATACTCAGAATCTAGTCCCGGGTATAGAATAGCCACTCAATAAATATTTGCAAGCTGAATAAATGAATACATGAATAAAGATTTTCTTATATTTTGATAAGAGGATAAAGGACAAAGATGAATAATATTTACAAATTTCTTAAGTCACTGTTTGAAGGGATTTTTAATGAATGAGTCTAAGTGCTTCCTGGGGATTTACAAATTATAATGGGAATTTGATTTGATTTTCACTGCAGTTTATGTTATGATGGGATTCTCCTATAGTGAAACTTGTCACCTAATCCATGTCTTCTTGCCCTTTCTTGTAATACATTTTTTTCTTTCAATAGATTTTATTTTTTAAAAGGAGTTTTAGGTTCATAGCAAAATTGAGAGGAAGATAGAGATTACCCCTATATCCCCTGCCCTCAGATATGGGTAGCCTTCCCTATTACCAACGTTCCCTGGATCAGAGTGGTACATTTGTTAGAAACAACCTAATTAGCACATCATAATCACCCACAGTCTACAATCTACATTAGGTTTCACTCTTTCCATCTGGTCCAGGGGTTTATTTGGTTGATGGTTTTTTTTTTTTTTTTTTTTTTTTTTTTTTTTTTTTTTTTTTTTTTTTTTTTTTTTTTTTTTTTTTTTTTTTTTTTTTAATCACTGATTTGATTCTGGAATGCAATATTAGTCTGTTCAAGGTTTCGATTTCTTCCTGATTCAATCTTGGGAGATTGTATTTCCAGGAATTTATCCGTTTCCTCTAGATTTTCTAATTGTGTGCATAGAGGTGTTCATAATAATCTCTAAGGATCTTTTGTCTTTCTGTGGGATTATTTGTAAAGTCACCTTTGTCATTTCTGATTGTGCTTACTTGGATCTTCTATCTTGTTTTCTTTGTTGATCTAGCTAGCAGTTTATTGATCTTGTTTATCCATTCAGAAAACAAACCTTTGGTTTTTGTTTTGTTCTGTTTTTTGTTTTTTGAGACAGAGTCTGACTCTGTCCCCCAGGCTGGAGTGCAATGGTGTGATCTTGGCTCACTGCAGCCTCCACCTCCTAAGTTCTAGTGATTCTCCTGCCTCAGCCTCCCGAGTAGCTGGGATTACAGGCGCGCCCCACCCCTGCCCACGTCCGGGTAGGTTTGGTTGATTCTTTATGTGGATTTTCGGATCTCAATTTTGTTGAGTTTAGCTGTTTCTTGCCTTCCTCTAGATATGGGGCTAGTTTGTTTTTAATTTTTCTAGTTCCTCTAAGTGTGATGTTAGATTGTTAATTTGAGATTTTTCTCACTTAGTGAGGTAGGTGTTAACTTTCCTCTTACTTTTGCTGAATCCCAGAGACTTTGATATTGTCTCTGTTTTCACTGGTTTCAAATACTTTTTTTAAATTTCTGCTTCAATTTCTTTGTTTACCCAAAAGTCATTTGAAAGCAAATTGTTCAAATTTCCTGTAATTTGTGGTTTTGAGAGGTCTTTTTGGTATTGATTTCTATTTTTATTCCTCTGTGGTTCAAGAGTATGGTTGGTATGATTTTGATTTTTTTGCATTTATGGAGACATGCTATATGATTGAGCATAGAGTATGTCTGTGTGTGGATGAGAAAAAATGTATACTCTGTGGTTGGTGGATAGAAAATTCTATTAGGTGTTTATTAAGTCCAATTGGTTGTAACATATTTAAATCCAGAATTTTCTTTTTTGGTAGTCCAGAATTTATTTTTCTGCTTCGATGATCTAACACTGTCAGTGAAGTGTTGCAGTCTCATGGTATTATTGTTTGGCTGTCTAGGTAGGCCTAGAAATACTTATTTTATGATCTGGCTGCTCTTATGTTGGGTTAGTATATATTTAGAATAGTTTGGTCTTCTTGTTGAATTGAACCTTTTATCATTATGTAATGCCCTTCTTTGTACTTTTTTACTGTTGTTAGTTCAAAGTCTCTTTTATCTGATACAAAAATAGTGACCCCTGCTCTTTTTTAGTTTTCTATTTGTGTGATAGATCTCTCTCTGGCCCTTTATTTTGAGCCTGTGGGTGTCATTACATGTGAGATGTGTTTCTTAAAGACAGAAGATGGATGGGTCTTGGTTTTGTATCCAACTTGCTACTCTATGCCATTTAAGTCGGGTGTTTAAACAATTTACATTCGAAGTTAATATTTATATGTAATGTTTTGATCATATTGTGAAGTTGTTAGCTGGTTGCTTTATAGTTTCTGTTGTATGATTGCTTTATAGGGTGTATGGGCTATGTACTTAAGAGTGTTTTTGTGGTAGTAGGTATTGTTATTTTATGTTTATGTCTAGAACTATCTTAAAGATCTCATGTGAGGCTGATCTAGTGGTAACAAATTCCCTTAGTCTTTGCTTGTCTGGAAAAGATATTATTCTTCTACTTATGAAGCATAATTTGACAGGATATGAAATTCTTGGTTGGACTTTCCTTAAGAATGCTGAAACTAGACATCCAATTTCTGATGGTTTGTAAGGTTTCTGCTGAGAAGTCCTCTGTCAGGCCGATGGGGTTCTCTTCATGTGTGATCTGACCTTTTTCTCTAGCTGCCTTTAAAGGTTTTTTGTTTGTTTGTTATTTAGCATTCACCTTGGACAGTCTGATGACTAAATGACTTGGGGATGCTCTTTTTTTAGTGTATCACAGGTGTCCTCTGGATTTCTTATATTTGGAGGTCTGCCTCTTTATTATGATTAGGGAAATCTTCTTTGGTTATTTTGTCAAATATGTTTTCCTGGTTTCCTTTTTCTTCTTATCTCAGAAATCCCAACAATTTCTAGGTTTAATTGTTTTAAATAATCACATATTTCTTGAAGACTTCATTTATTTTTCTTAATTTCTTTTTCTTTATTTTTATCTAACTAGATTAATTTGAAATGTGTGTCTTCAAGCCCTGAAATTGTTTCTTCTGCTCAGTCCAGTCAATTGATAGAATTTTCCTTTTCTGTTTGTGTTGTTGTTGTTGATGATGTTCTCTCTCTCTCTCTCTATATATATATATATACACACACACACACATATTAAGTTTTGGGGTACATGTGCAAATCATGCAGGATTGTTACATAAGTGTATACATGCCATGATGGTTTGCTATATCCATCCCCATGTTATCAACATTAGGTATTTCTCCTAAGATTAGCCCTCACCAATTCCCCCCAGTGCCTGCTATTCCTCCCCTAGCAGCCCACCCCACAACAGGCCCCAATGTGTGATGTTCCCCTCCCTATGTCCAGTTGTTCTCATTGTTCAACACCCACTTATGCGTGAGAATATGTGGTGTTTGGTTTTCTGTTCTTGTGTCAGTTTGCTGAGAATGATGGTTTCTAGCTTCATCTATGTCTCTGCAAAGGACATAAACTCATCCTTTTCTATGGCTGCATAGTATTCTATAGTGTATACATGCCCCATTTTCTTTGTCCAGTCTATCATTGATGGGCATTTGGGTTGGTTCCAAGTCTTTGCTATTGTAAACAATGTCATAATGAACATACGTGTGCATGTGTCTTTATAACAGAACAATTTATAATCCTTTGGGTATATACCCTGTAAAGGGATTGCTGGGTCAAATGGTATTTCTAGTTCTAGGTCCTTGAGGAATCGCCACACTGTCTTCAACAATGGTTGAACTAATTTACACTCCCACCAACTGTGTAAAGCGTTCCTGTTTCTCCACACCCTCTCCAGAATCTGTTGTCGCCAGATTTTTTAATAATCGCCATTCTAGCTGGCATGAGATGGTATCTCAATGTGGTTTTGATTTGCATTTCTCTAATGATGAGTAATGATGAACATTTTTTCATATGTATGTTGGCTACATAAATGTCTTCTTATGAAAAGTGTCTGTTCATATCCTTCGCCTACTTTTTGATGGGGTTGTTTGTTATTTTCTTGTAAATTTGTTTTAGTTCTTTGTAGATCTGGATATTAGCCCTTTATCAGATGGGTAACTTGTAAACTTTTTTTTCCCCATTCTATTGGTTGCTGGTTCTCCCTAATGTTTGTTTGTTTTACTGTGCAGAAACTCTTGAGTTAAATTAGATCCTATTTGTCTATTTTGGCTTTTGTTGCCATTGTTTTTGGTGTTTTAGTCATGAAGTCTTTGCCTATGTCTATGTCCTAAATCGTATTGCCTAGGTTTTCTTCTAGGGTTTTATGGCGTTAGGTTTTATGTTTTAAATCTTTAATCCATCTGGAGTTAATGTTTGTATCAGGTATAAGGAAGGGATCCAGTTTCAGCTTTATGCACATGGCTGGCCAGTTTTCCCAACACCATTTATTAAACAGGGAATCCTTTCCCCATGGCTTGTTTTTCTTAGGTTTGTCAAAGATCAGATGGTTGTAGATTTGTGTTCTGTTCCATTGGTCTATATCTCTGTTGTGATACCAGTACCATGCTGTTGTGATTACTGCAGCCTTGTAGTATACTTTGAAGTAGGGTAGCATGATGCCTGCAGCTTTGTTCTTTTTGCTTAGGATTGTCTTGGCTGTTCGGGCTCCTTTTTGGTTCCATGTGAAATTTAAGATGGTATTTTCCAGTTCTGTGAAGAAGGTAGCTGATGGGGAGACCATTGAATCTATAAATTACTTTGGGTAGTATGGCCATGTTCATGATATTGATTCTTCCTAACCATGAGCATGGAATGTTTTTTCATCTGTTTGTGTCCTCTCTTATTTCACTGAGCAGTGGTTTGTAGTTCTCCTTGAAGAGGTCCTTTACATCCTTTGTTAGTTGTATTCCTAGGTATTTTATTTTCTTTATGGCAATTGTGATTGGGAGTTCGCTCTTGTTTTGTCTGTTTGTCTGTTATTGGTGTATAGGAATGCTTGTGATTTTTGAACATTGATTTTTGTATCCTGAGAATTTGCTGAAGTTGCATATCATCTTAAGGAGATTTGGGGCTGAGACAATGGGGACTTCTAAATATACAATCATATCATCTGCAAATAGAGACAATTTTACTTCCTCTTTTCCTAACCGAATACCCTTTATTTCTTTTTCTTGCCTGATTGCTCTGGCCAGAACTTCCAATACCATGTTGAATAGGAGTGGTTAGAGAGGGCACCATTGTCTTGTGCCAGTTTTCGAAGGGAATGCATCCATTCATTATGCATCATTCATTATGATTTTAGCTGTGGGTTTGTCATAAGTAGCTTTTATTATTTTGTGTTACATTCCATCGATACCTAGTTTATTGAGAGTTTTTAGCATGAAGCGCTGTTGAATTGTGTTGAAGGCCTTCTCTGCATCTATTGAAACAATCATATGGTTTTTGTCTTTGATTCTGTTTATGTGATGGATTAGTTTATAGATTTGCATATGTTGAACCAGACTTGCATCACCAGGATGAAGCCTACTTGATCGTGATGGATAAGCTTTTTGATGTGCTGTTGGATTCAGTTTGCCAGTATTTTATTGAATATTTTCACATTAATGTTCATAATGGGTATTGGCCTGAAATTTTCTTTTCTAGTTGTGTCTCTGCCAGGTTTTGGTATCAGGATGATGTTGGTCTCATTAAATGAGTTAGGGAGGATTCCTTCGTTTTGTATTATTTGGAATAATTTCAGAAGGAATGGTACCAGCTTCTCTTTGTACGTCTGGTAGAATTCGGCTGTGAACACCTACCAACCTGGTTGGGAGGCTGTTACTTGCTGCCTCAACTTCAGACCTTCTTACTGGTCTATTCAGGGTTTCAACTTTCTCCTGGTTTTGTCTTGGGAGGGTGTAAGTGTCCAGGAGTTTATCCATTTCTTCTATATTTACAGGTTTATGTGCATAGAGGTATTTGTAGTAATCTCTGATGGTAGTTTGTATTTCTGTGGAATCAGCGGTGATATCCCCTTTATAATTTTTTATTGCATCTATTTGATTATTCTCTCTTTTCTTTTTTATTAGTCTGGCTAGCAGTCTATTTTGTTGATCTTTTCAAAAAATTAGCTCCTGGATTCATTGATTTGATTTTTGAAGTTTTGTGTCTCTCTCTCCTTCACTTCTGCTCTCATCTTAGTCATTTCTTGTCTCCTGCTTGCTTTTGAATTTGTTTGATATTGCCCCTCTAGTTCTTTTAATTTTGACAATAGGGTGTCAACTTCAGATCTTTCCTTTCATCTCATGTGGGCATTGAGTGCTATAAATTTCCCTCTAAACACAGCTTTAAATGTTTCCCAAAGATTCTGCTATGTTTTATCTTTGTTGTCATACTTTTCAAAGAACATCTTTATTTCTGCCTTCATTTCATTATTTATTCAATAGTCATGCAGGAGTGGGTTGTTCAGTTTCCATGAAGTTTTGTGGTTCGGAGTTAGTTTCTTAATCCTGAGTTCTAATTTGATTGCCTGGTGGTCTGAGAGACTGGTTGTTATGATTTCTGTTCTTTTGCATTTGCTGAGGAATGATTTACTTCTATTTACATGGTCAGTTTTGGAGTAAGTGTGATGTGGTGTGAGAAGAACGTGTATTCTGTGGATTTGGGGTGGAGAGTTCTGTAGATGTCTGTTAGGTCCCCTTGGTCCAGATGTGAATTCAAGTCCTGGATATCCTTGTCAATTTTCTGTCTCATTCATCTGTCTAATAATGATAGTAGAGGGTTAAAGTCTCCCACTATTATTGTGTGGGAGTCGAAGCCTCTTTGTAGGTCATTAAAACCTTGCTTTATGTATCTGGGTGCTCCTCTATTGACTGCATATATATTTAGGGTAGTTCTTCTTGTTGTATTGATCCCTTTACCATTATGTAATTTTCTTTGTCTCTTTTGATCTTTGTTGGTTTAAAGTCTGTTTTATCAGAGAGTAGGTTTGCAACGCCTGCTTTTTATTGCTGTCCATTTGCTTGGTAAATCTTTCTCCATTCATTTATTTTGAGCCTGTGTGTGTCGTTGTATGTGAGACGGGTCTTCTAAATACAGCACGCCAATGGGTCTTAACTCTTTATTCAATTTGCCAGTCTGTGTCTTTTGATTGGGGCATTTAGCCCATTTACATTTAAGGTTAATATTCTTATGTGTGAATTTGATCCTGCCATTTTGATGCTAGCTTGTTGTTTTGCCCGTTAGTTGATGCAGTTTCTTCATTGTGTTGATGCTCTTTACCGTTTGGTAGGTTTTTGCAGTGGCTGGTACAGGTTGTTCCTTTCCATGTTTAGTGCTTCCTTCAGGATCTCTTATAAGGCAGGCCTGGTGGTGACAAAATCTCTCAGCAGTTGCTTGTCTGAAAAGGATTTTATTTCTCCTTGACTTATGAAGCTTAGTTTGGCTGAAAATGAAATTCTGGGTTGAAAGTTCTTTTCTTTAAGGATGTTGAATATTGGCCCCCACTCTTCTGGCTTGTGTTGGGTTTCTGACAAGAGATCCACTGTCAATCTGATGGGCTTCCCTTTGTGGGTGACCCGACCTTTCTCTCTGGCTGCCCTTAGCATTTTTTCCTTCATTTCAACCCTGGTGAATCTGATGATTATGTGCCTTGGGGTTACTCTTCTTGAGGAATATCTTTGTTGTGGTGTTCTCTGTTTTTTTTAGTTTTTCTTCTAACAGACAAGCTCTTCTGATGCAGGACTGCTGGAGGTCCACTCCAGACCCTGCTTGCCTGGGAATCACCCATGGGTGCTGCAGAAACAGCAAGGATTTCTGCCTATTCCTTCCTCTGGTATCTTCATCCCAGAGGGTTACCCACCAGGTGTCAGCCAGAGCTGTCCTGTATGAGGTGACTCTTTGGATATACAGGGGTCAGAGAGCCGCTTGAGGAGGCAGTCTGTCCCTTATCAGAGCTCAAGTGCTGTGCTGGGAGCTCCATTGTTCTCTTCAGAGCTGCTGGGCAGGGACATTTCCGTCTGTTATAGCAGGAGTCACAACTGCTCCTTTTCACAGGTGCTCTGTCCTGGGAAGGTGTAGCTTTATTTATAAGTCACTGATGGGCTGCTGCCTTTTTCAGAGATGCTCTGCCCAGCAAGGAGGGAGTCTAGTCACAGTCTGCCTGCAGATGCCTTGCTGAACTGCTTTGGGCTCTGCCAAACCGCTGTGTAAACTTCTTGCAATTTTATTTATACAGGCAAGGTTAGAACTGCTGGACTAATGGTGGACACCCCTTCCCCTCACAGAGCTCACAGGCCCAGGTCAAGCTTGCTCAGAATTCTGTGCTGGCTAGGAAACTCTCAAGCTAGTTGGGTTTCAGTTTGCTGATTTTTGTGGGCATGGAACTTGCTGAGCTAGATTACTTGGCTCCCTCCCTTCAGCCACCTTTTTATCAGGGGAGTGAGTGGTTCTGTCTCGCACACCTTCCAGGTGCCGGCTAAAACGGCCTCCCGGTTTTGTGCTGGAAACCGCAGTGCTGGTGTTTTTGGCACCAGTGGGAATCTCCTGGTCTGTGGGCTGTAAAGACCATGGGAAAAGCACAGTATCTGAGCTAGAGTGCCAGAGTGTCTGGAAAAGTCCTCAATGGTCTCCCTTGGGTAGGAGAAGGAGTCTTATGGCCCCTTGCGCTACCCAGGTGGGACAGTGCCCCACCCTGCCTCAGTTTTCCCTCCTTTGGCTACACCTACTGTCCAACCAGTCATATTGAGATGAACCTGGTACCTCATTTGGAAATGCAGAGATCACTTACCTTCTGCATTGCTCTCACTGGGGACTGTACCCTGGAGCTGTTCCTATTTGGCCATTTTGCAGAAGTCCAGAATTTTCAATTGTATTTTGAAATTCCTTAGGTAAATTTTTCAATTCCAGAAACTCTGATTGATTTCTTTTAAAAATGTTTATCTCTTCCTGTGTTTCCTGGATTGCTTTAAAAGTGTCTTCATGTTGATTTTCAAACTTAACTTGTATCTCGTTGAGCTTCCTTGCAATCCATGCTTGGAATTTTTACCTTTTTGTCATTTTTTACTTTCCATTTTGGTTAGGAACCATTGCTGGAGAGCAAGTGTAATCTTTTGGTGGTGTCAGTACATTCAGAATTTTTGTAGTGCCGGGATTTTTGTGCTGGTAACTTAACATCTGGAGACATCAACACTTGTAGTTTTTGTAATTATTTTTGTGTACATGGGAATTCTTCTTTTTCTTTGTTTCCATGTAATATTACTGTTCTTTTTTCTTCCTCTTTATTTTTTTTCTTTTCCTTTCTCTTTCCCTTCTTCCCTAGGGGCTGAGACTGTAGAGAATGCTGAGTAAGGCCTTCGGTTTTGCTTCCATAATTACATGTACTTCTTTTGGCAGGTTTTGTATAGGGCTGTGTTGTATGACTTGTAAGCCAGTAGATGGCAGTTATGGGTAAGTGCTTGCTGTGGCCAATGTGGCTGGGTATATACCTGATCCTTGTTTACTGGGAGAAGCTCTCTGTTACTTCACACAATGGGCTGATCCATGAAGTACACAGTGGACTAAGCTCCCTTTGCAGCCCTGAGGAGATGAGGGGCAAGTTGAGTGGGTACATACCAGGCAGGCCTGTCTACACGTTCCCTAATGGCATCAGCACCAGCACCAGCTCTAAGGGATAATACAGTAGGCATCCATAAAGCACCCAGAAGTATGCCTAGACGTGAAGCTGGGAAACTCCCTCAGCCCCAAGCTCTTGCAGAAGGAGAGAGGGACAGCCTAAATTCCTAATCCAGAAAAGTGGGTCCTCTAGAGGCCTAGAGGGTCTCCCTGCATGTGGAGTGTAGAGTGGCCTGCTGCACCAGAATCTCTAAAATTTTTAATATTAATGATTTCCAGCTTATCCGTTTTTTATTTCATGGATTGTAACTTTGGTGTCATATCATGAAAGTTGTCCCCAATACCAAAGTCACCTAGATTTTCTCCTATATTATCTTCTAGGAGGTTTAGAGTTTTACATTTAGGTTGGTGATCTATATCAAGTTTATTTTGTGAAGGTTGAAGGTTTATGCCTAGATTCATTTATTTTCTGCATGTTATTGTCCTTTTATTCCAGCGCCATTTGTTGAAAAGATCACCTCTTCTCCATTGTATTGCTTTTGCTCCCTTTTCAAATATCAGTTGACTAAATTTATGTGGGTCCATTTCTGGGCTCTCTTTTCCCTTCCATTGATCTATTTGTCTATTTTTTTTTTTTTTNTTTTTGCCAGTGCCACACTGTCTTAATTACTGCAGCTTTATAGTCAATCTTGAAGCCAGATTGTATTAGTCTTTCTCTCCTTCGATATAGTGTATTCTTGGTGTTTTGCCTATCTATGTAAACTTTAGAATTAATTTCTTGATATTCACAAAATAACTTGCTGGGATTTTGATTGGGATTGCATTGAATTTATAAATCAAATTGGGAAGAACTCACTTGACAACACTGAGTCTTCCTATTCATGAGCATGAAATATCTCTCTATTCTTTGATTTCTTTCATCAGACTTGCATAATTTTTAGCATAGTTTTTTAAGTGCCATCTTTACTCAGTTCTGAGGATCTGCATAAAATTCAGTGAATTCCTCTTCTTGACCAGCCAATTAAGTCTATACCCCAGTCACCTCTATTATGGAATTTTCATACTCAGGCAATGATCTCCTTTTCCTAAGCACCTCAGAACCAGGTACCAGACAACTAAAGATAGCCCCTATGCACCAGTGTTTGCTGAACTTACTCAGAGTAGCCAATCCTAAACTGAGTTACCCTCTCTTGCCGTTCCTTCCCTCGGAAACCAAAATGCTTGCCCACAGTTCTGCTTTCTTTCTCTGCCTCAGAACTGACCCTGGTGCTTCCCCTAAGTGGTCTTACGTTAGAGGTAGTGGGGTTGGGGGGTTTCTGTGTTCTCCCAAGAAAACTGTGGGCATAAAAACTACAGCACCACCATGGAATACTATGCAGCCATAAAAAGGATAAGTTCATGACATTTGTGGGGACATGGATGAAGGTGCAAACCATGATTCTCTGCAAACTAACTCAAGAACAGAAAAACAAACACATGTTCTCACTCATAAGTGGATGTTAGACAATGAGAACACGTGGACACAGGGAGGGGAACATCACACACTGGGGCCTGTTAGGGGTTAGGGGACTAGGGGAGGGTTAGCATTAGGAGAAATACCTAATGTAGATGACTGGGTGATGGATGCAGCCAACAACCATGGCACGTGTATACCTGTGTAACAAACCTGCACATTCTGCACATGCACCCTAGACGCTAAAGTATAATTAAAGAAAAACTCTGGGGGAAAAAAAAAAAAAACTACAGCAACTCTTTCTAGTTAGCCTGTCTTGATCTATGCATGGCCTCATCATACCTCACCCAAGGTAACAGAGTTATTAATAAAAAATGCCCCCATCACGAGATCTCCAGCTGATGTACCTGCACTTCTTTTTCTGGCCCCACTCTCTTGCTGCTGGAGTGAACTTTGCTGTTTATATGGAAAGCTGAAAGTTCTGGAGAACTAACACTTCCAGAGAATAGCCTTCAGCCAATGACTAATTGGGATGACTGTATAAATACCTCAGTTCTCTTCTCCTCAGATCCAGTAACTCCCAGGCATGCATTTTATGCCATTTCCCAGCCTTTCCCCAGGGTCCGTTTTCTTAAATTGCTAGCTAGATACCATCTTTATTGCCTGCCTTCTCTTTGCTGTCCCACTTTCCCATCCCCTGACCTGTCCTTTACCTTATCAGTAAACTACATGGACCTTTAGTTTTCTGTGGTGGCCATGAGAAATTGACACAACATAAACGTCTTCCTCCGCAGTTCTAGAGGCCAGAAGTCTGAAATCAAAGTACAGGGTGTGAGCCACATTCCTTTTGCTGGCTTTACAGGAGCATCCTTGCTTGCCTTTTCCAGCTGCTAGTGCCTTGACGGACAGCTTGGCTTGTGGCAGGATAACTTCAATCTCTGCTTCCATCATCACACTGCTTTGTCCTATTCCATAGCCAAAGATCCTTCTGTCCTCTTTTTCTAAGGAAAACTGTCATTGGACTGAGGGTCCATTCAGGATGATCTCATTTCAAGAATCTTAGCTTAATTACATCTCAAAGGCTCTTTCTTCAAATAATGTCACATTCACAGGCTCTCATTGGACATATGTGTTGGAGTAGAATGCCATTCAACTCACTGTAGATCTGAATCCTTGTCTAAATGTATGGTTCTGGAAGGAACCCAAACTATGACTTTTGTGTCATGTAAAATTAATTTAGATGGTTTCAGAGTAGTTAAGAGTTCACAATTTAGTGACTAGGATCCAGACCCATCCTTTCCTCTGTGGATGCTCTCAGAAAACTGCTGTCTGTACAGGGAAATAGTTTCTATTTCTTAGTCTCAACTTGGCTTCTATTCAACTGAAATGAGTAATGAAGCAAAATTCCATTCTTATCTGTAAATGTTTACAGCCTTTGGAACATTTTTATAGTAAGGGGAGAAGTGAACCTCATTACTTCAGAAAGAATTACTTTTCTTCTTTTCCTCTTTATTTTCCATGACATTCTTGCCCAACATACAGAAGCATGTCTGAATCTGGAATCCCCAACCTCTCCTTTTAGTCAGGTCACTTCTCCTAAAGATTAATGCAAATGAAGGTCTTGCACAAATATCTCTAATCAGCATCAGACAAATACCAATCAGGTTCTTTGTGCTCTGGCTCCATAGGGTGCTATTAAGTTGATTGAAAACCAGACCTGTGCATCCCGCCAGCACTAGTCCTACCCCGCCCAGTCACATCATGGTGATCTTCCCCACGTTGTGTAGTTGTCAGCTCAGTGTGGTTGATGGTCTGGAGAAAAACAACTGGAACTGAAACTGGTGTGGTGCACATTTTGTTTTGAAACCCAGTTTGAAAATACGCTGTCTATTGTATCTACAGCAAAGACTACTGATAGTAATTAATATGCATTCAACTTTGTGCTTAAAGAAAAGACATAACCAGAAAGCTTACCTGCAATACACATGAAAACATGTCATAATTTAAAAGATATCTGGGCATGCTGCATTATACAGAGCAGGATGTTCATCCCACAGGCTGCCATGGTACTTAATTCCTAGCCTAAGAAACAGAAGAAGGGCAAATGATCTGAAAAATGTACCTCCACCCCAAAATACACATGAACATATATAACATATACAATATTATGTGACTAATAATATGTAATGTGCATATTGTTATACCCACACATATCTACCTATTATGTACGTGTTATATACACATATACACATATATATGTATATGTATTATACATATATACCTATTATGTGCATGTATTATATATATACACATAATCAATGTACTTTTTATATCAGAGTATACATATAGTTGTGTGTGTATTTATATATAACTTGTTTGAGCCTCAATCTCCTCATCTATAAAATGAGGGTTGTAGTGTCTAACTCAGAGATTAGTCTGATGATTAAGTAAGTTATTTAATTAGTGTGCTTAACATAAAGCCTAGCATACAAGAGGAACACACTTGTAGTGAGTTTCTTTTTCCTGACATTTATGCATTAAAACCAAATACACGGAAATGTAACCATGTATAAAATTTTTAATATGTATTAATTTCAATGGTTACTAGAGAAAAGAGTCAAAGATCATTTATTTTCTAGGTGGAAGAGTCAATATTTTCAGTAAATCAAGGCATCAAAAATAATTGAGTTAGTATTTAGTCTTTCTCTGTATCTCTTATTTTATACCATCTATAAATATTCAGAATTCTCTATTTCACTTTTATTCTGAAATTTTCATTTCGTATACTACCAGGTTCAGATCTGTATACATCATCTGTCTTTTTAAAAAGAGATGAATTAATATAGCTTATTAAATTAAACGATTTTTAGGTTTGCTTTTATTTTTAAAATCTATGTTGGTATACATAAAACATAAACAGAATCATAAACGAATTATTAATACATTTGTGTAATGAATTAAAGAAAACTTCAAATTCTTTGATATTCCTCCCATCAAGCTTTAGACTCTACACCCCTCCCCTTGCATCTAAATAGTTTCTGAGACTGTTTAACAAAATGATTATTGCCAAAACAATGCTGTAATTGTTTCCAGGCTCAGACCTCAAGAAATTAGCAATGTTCTCTTCTTGTCTATAAGAATGCTGTCTCCAGGAACCCTGAAACACCATGTAAGAAGTCTGACTACTCTAAGATGAACAAAATGGAGAGTGAGGTCACTTGCAGGTGCTCCAGTTGCTGGCAACATTGAGCCTGCATCTCCAGCCACCCCTGCCAAGATGCCAAACATCTGCATGACATCATCTTCAGCCCTCTATGTAGTCCAACCACCAGCTGAATTCCACTAATGTGCTTCATTCAATACCACAGGGAGCAGAACAGTTGCCCTGCTGGGCACTGCCAACATTCCTAACCCCTAGAACTGTGTGATACATTCAAACGGCAGTTTTAAGCTACTAAGTTTTGGCAGTAATTGGCTATATAACAATAGATAGTCATAACAATAGGTTTACAGAAAGGGAAGTACAATGTGTTTCTCTCACTGTAGGAATAATTAGTATGGATTCAGAGGATATGTTGTGATTGCCAGTAAATTGAAATGGATCACTAGAATTAAAAAAAAAAAAATGACAATTTTAGCAACTAAGGAAATTATATAAGTATTTCTCAGTCATTTTATTCAAACCTGGAAATATTTCATGATCAATGCAGATTTAAAATGTGGTTTTTCTTTAAAAAATCCATTTTTTAGGCGATTATTATGAAAATCTGATTCAGACCTCTGAAATTCCCTTGTGAGGCTATAAACATAAGTTAACATCAATTTTACTTAAGTTGTAAAATACTCGTGAAATAACTATCATTATAGCAAATTCAATGTAATACCGTTCTCTGGTAAGATTACAGTTCAGAAGTGAGTGATAAATTAAGTTTTGTGTGAATCTGGAAACCATCATTCTCAGCAAACTGACACAAGAACAGAAAATCAAACACTGCATGTTCTCACTCATAGGTGGGTGTTGAATAATGAGAAAACATGGATACAGGGAGGGGAGCATCACACACTGGGGCCTGTTGGGGGGAGCCAAGGGAGGGACAGTTGCGGGGTGGGGAGGGCGGGAAGGGGTAACATGGGGAGAAATAACAGATGTAGGTGATGGTGGGATGGAGGCAGCAAACCACATTGCCATGTGTGTAGCTATGCAACAATCCTTCGTGATCTGCACGTGTACCCCAGAACCTAAAGAAAAAAAAAAAAAAAAAAAAAGAAAAGAAAATACCAGTGGACAACATGAGAATGTAATAATTACTTAGGTCCCCTGAGTATTGAGACATGTTAGGAATACTTAAAATATAATTAGTTAAGATGAATTGCAAATGGGCTCCTTGCTTGAAATCTCCGTCTTCACTTTCCACCTCTGTCAGTTACTCTCCCCTTTCTTTACACTGCATGTTTCCCCAGGATAATGAAGGGGGTATTGCATCTATTTTCAAGGTTTTAGCTAAAAAAAAAAATCACATTCAAAACATAAAACACATTTGAAAAGACCCAGATTTATATTTCTACTCTTGTCCTTTTCACTAAATTCCAGACCTATATTTTCAATTGCATAAAAATATGCCCATTTAGATAACTCTCTAATACTTCAAACATGTCCAATATTTTTTTTAAAAAGACTCATTACATCCAACTGCATAATCATTCAAATCTATCAAGCTAGAAACTTTAGGGTGGCTTTTATCTTCCTCTTCGATCATCCTATAGATAATTGAACTTCAAATCCCGTGATTTCTATCTGCGAAACATTGCTTCTAGTCTGTCTCATGTCCCTCTCTCCACATAATTTAGACTCTCATCATTTATTTTCTGCACTTGTGTGATAATCTCTCTCTCTTTTAAGGCAAATCACTTCAAGATTTGTTTTTAAAAACATGTCCAAAAGGAAGCAAAATACAGCAAGAAAAAAGTTTCCTTTCAACATAGTGCTAGAAAAAGCCGTGTCCCATTGAGAAAATAACATGCTCCTTTCATTCTGATTAAAGTAATGCAAAAAATGTTAAATGTGAATTTTATTAAATTATAACTTACAGAAGTATGCACAAATTATAAGTGTGATGTTTAGTCAATTTTCAAAAATAGAACGCACTTGTAACTTTTTATGTGTAACCACCGCACATAAAAAAAGAACACTAGCACTTTCCAAAATCTCTTGCTTTTTCTCTTCCCAAAGGTGACCACTCATAGGACTTCCATTGTTATCAATTAGCTTTTTCTGTTTTTGAACTTTACATAAATGGCATAATGGTATAATTCACTTGTGTCTGTTTTCTTTCACTTAACTATGAAGTTGATGTTTATTCATGTTATGTATAACCGTACTTTGTTCTTGTTATATGCTCTTCCCATTTTGTGGATATATTAGAGTTTATCCAGTCTGCCATTGACATTTGAGTTTTTTAGATTTAGGCTATTACAAAAATGCTATTCTGAACACATTTTACTCATTTTTGGGTTAAATATACACACAGTTTTGTTAGCTATGTCTCTAGGAAGGCAAATGTTGGGTTGCAGACATGTTCATCTTTATAAATACTGCTAAATGCTTTTACCAGGTGGTTATAGAGTCTTTTTTGGTTCCTTGTAGCAGTATATAGGAATATCCCTTAATCTAAATCTTGGTAGCAGTTTGTGTCATTAGTATGTTCAGTCTTAGCCATTTAGTGAGCATATGGTTTTATTCGTTGGATTTAAATTATACTCCATGCTGACTAATGAGATTGGCTCTATTTTTATATGTTTATTAATGATTTGAATATTTTTTTGATGAAATGCCCTTTCAACCATATTGAACATTTTTTAAAAGTTGGGTGGTTGCTTTGACTTGAATTTTTGGTAGAAGTTCTTTACAGATTTCTCACATGATTCTGTTCTTGACATATGCATGGCAAGAATATTTTACTCTGTGCCCTGCCTTATCACTCTTATGAATCTTTTGATAAACATAGGCTTTTCATTTTAATATGATCTAATTTACCAAGGCTTTCCATTTTGATTAGTTTTTCTTTAAAAAAACCAAATCTCTGCATAGATGCTATTTTCTAGAATGCTTATTAATTTACCTTTAACGGGCTGGGCCCTATGACTTATTCCTGTAGTTCCAGCACTTCGGGAGGGTGAGGTGAGCCAATTACTTGAGCCCCAGAGTTCCAGACCACCCTTGACAAATGGCAAAACTACAAAACATACAAAAAATTAACCGGGTGTGGTGGCGCATGCCAATAGTCCCAGGTACTCTGGAGGCTGAAGTGGGAGGATTGCTTGAGCCCAGGAGGTTGAGGCTTCAGTGAGCCAAGATTTCACCACTACACTCCTGCCTGGGTGACAGAGCAAAACCCTGTCTCCAAAAAAAAAAAAAAATTACTTTCAACTTTTTGATCTATGAACCATCTGGAATTAATTTTTGTGCATGGTGTGACATATGGATAAAACTTACGTTTTTTCCGTGTAGATGTTCTATGAGCCTAATGCTGTTTATTGAAAAGGCCATCTTTTTTTCACTGTAGCATAGTGATTTCTCTTTATAAACTGATTATTGCATGTTTTGGTCTATTTCTTTATTAATATTCTTTATTAATATTTATTCAATTGATCTATTTAGGTATCCTTATAATAATACCATGCTGCCTGCATCATTATAGCTTTATAGTAAGTCACAAGATTTCAGAGTAAGATTTCTACTTTGTTCCGTTTCTTCAAAATGATCTTGGCTGTTTTTTCCTTTCTTTTTTTTTTTTTTTTTTAGATAGAGTTTCATCCCTGTTTCCCAGGCTGGAGTCCAATGGTGAGACCTCAGTTTCCTGCAACCTTTGCCGCCCAGATTTAAGCAATTCTCCTACCTCAGCCTCCCCAGTAGCTGGGAATATAGGCACCCACCACCATGCCTGGCTAATTTGTTGCATTTTTAGTAGAGATGGGGTTTTACCATGTTGGCCAGGCTGGTTGCAAACTCCTGATCTCAGGTGACCCACCCACCTTGGCATCCCAAAGTGTTGGGATTACAGGCGTGAGCCCCCGTGCCCAGCCTATCTTGGCTATGTTCTGACCTTATCATTTGTACTCAAATTTTAGGATAGGTTTACCAACCTTCCCAAAACTAATCAGATATTAATTTTGATTGTTTTGCATTTATGCCTCAATTTTTAAAAGTTTATCTTTAAAATAGGAAGCCTTTCAATCTACGAATGTGTTGCATTCCTTCATTTATTAATGTGTCTGTTTTCTCTCATAATGTCTTGTATCAGATGTGATCAAACTCTGATCCTCATTTTGTCACAGCTGACTGTAGTCTCAGGGACCTCTCCTGCCCACCTTATTTCCTGCCATTCCCTGTCATCTGTGCATCTTTCCAAATTCTTTGAACTTCATACCATGTCTAGAATACAAAAGACTATTTCTTACTTCATTGCCTTTGTATGACTTTTTTTCTGTTTCTCGAAATTTTTCTTCTCTTCTGTGTCTTGCAATTTCCTAGTAATAGTTGAAAACAAAGCTCAACTCCAACTATCTCTATTAAATCTTCCCTTGCAGAGTAAATTATATTGTGCTATGTGGATTGATAATACTTTTTCATATCACTGTATTTAATTCATATCACTTTCTTCCACTAAATGAACTCCTCAAGGGGCAAGGCCTGCATTTCATTTGCCTTTGTGCCACCAGTACCTTGCACAATTCTTAGCTGAGCAAGAGTTCCACTAGGCCAGGTACAGTGACTTAATGACTGTAATCTCAACACTTGGGAGGCTGAGGCAGGAGGATTGTTTGAGCCCAGGCATTCAAGACTAGCCTGGGCAACATGGCAAGACCCTGTTTCCACCAAAAAAATTTTTTTTAAAAATTAGTTGGGTGTGGTGTCATATGCCTATGGTCCCAACTTCTTGGGAGACTAGGCAGGAGGATTGCTTGAGCCCAGGGGGTCAAGGCTGCAGTTGCATTCCACTACATTCTAGCCTGGGTAGCAGAGTGACATCTTCTAAAAAAAAAAAAAAATTCGACTATTATCTACTGAATGAATGAATATGTCCTCATTAGCTAATCTGAACCAATTTATGTCCTCAGGCACACTAAATTAGAAAGAACTTTATATAACTTTCAAGTTTCAGAATGTCTCAGGGTTACGTGGTATTTGAAATAAACGAAGTGAAAATATAACAAATATACCTTAAAACCCACATCTCAAGAAAAATCTAAGAAACTTCCTATTGCTGTGTTCCGAATTTTTCTTGTAATTAGTCATGCTTATTGTGTATTCCACAGAATGACTACATCAGGATCATGTGCAGTGATATATCAGATACCCTGGCCTCAAATCTGAACTCAGAACTTCCATCATTAAACAAGGGCTTGAGAGTATGCATTTCTTACAAGTGTCTGAGATAATACTCATCCACATTGTCTTAGAGATTCATGGGCCTAGAAATAGCCTTTTGGGTCACTCTTTTAAATGAAAGATAGATCTGCAAGGAGAACTATCCTTTCAGGATTATGGCTTTAGAATCTCTCCCTGGCTTTCATTCCCTCTGAGAGGAGTCAGAGTAGTCTGAAATTAGGCTTCCAGAATTACAGTAGTCTGAAGGCTTTAGCAGCAGGCTGTTTCAGTTAAAAACAGAGTATACGTAAGAATCTAATACTATCAAAGATAAGGATAAAGGGAAGCCTAAAGAGAACTGTGTCCTATTACTATTACGGAAATCCTCCATATTGGATGCCAATTCAGGTCAAAGTTGATTGACTCCTTAGTTCCTGTCCATCCTACTTTAACCATTGTGTCTCTACCTGTGGTGACATGGACCTGGACCAGAAACTAACACTTACAATTCTATTTCTGTTCTAAGAACGCTTAAAGAGCAGTCCCTGAGGGTCAGGATTGGCCATTCATGGTAGTCCATGTAAAAGGCAAAAGAAGCAGTAAGTGGGTTATTTCTTCCCCACCCGGGGCACCATGGCCATCTGGATTGTGGATTGCAGGGGGGGGGGTGTGTGTGTGTGTATGTATGTATTTTCTAGAGTGAAAATACTGATTTCTTGTCCCCCTTTTCCCTTTAACAATCTAAGCCATTTTATTCCACCCAGGAGCTTTGTAATGATAAAGGTCCCTTGTGTTTTGATGAAATCCAATGAGTTAATGACAGAAGGTCAGTTTGTAACACTAAAATGCCAACATGCAGGGAAATGGAGGGAACTCAGATGGTTTATAGGTTAGCAAAGTCGGAACTAAGTAAAAACCCTTTAAACTCCTAGGCAGAATACAAACCAGAAGAATGTTTCAGCATCACTTATTTACAATGAGAATGTTTGTATTTCTTCATTATGAATATCTTTCCACATTCCCTTTGGCTGCCTGAAGTTTGTGTGTTCAGAGACAGGTGAGTAACAGCATTGAGCGAGAAAACTGTTCTGCATTTGGAATCAAAGTGTTCAATTATTGGGAAAATGTAGTCCCCGGGACATATGCTGAGGCATTAAGGGCTGGTCCATTTCCAGATGGAGCTTTTGCACCAAAACCACAGAAGGATTGTGAATTTGATTTCTTATCTAACAAAGCTTCATTTCAAATACAGCTGCCTGAGGATTCTGTTCTGAAACAGATTTACAAGATAGCCAACAAAGACTGTGTAAAAATGGTTCTAAGCAAAGATCACATAATAAATAAATAACAATCTGTACTATCTATAGACTACCATAATTAACACTAAGTCAGATTACTCAATAATTCCATATCAATGCTTCCATTGCTATTTGAGGAAAGATACTGAGCAAAAAAAAAAAAAAAAAATAGTGCTTCATTTTTTTGATGTGACCTGGGGACAGGTCACACCAAAATGTCAGTATTAACATGAAGCTCCCTTGAAACTTTTCTAACGTTGGAGCATGATGAGCTTTAGAAAAATGGTGATAAGTAACATGGACCTACACTTCCCAGTAATATTCAAAATTCTTCTGAAATTAGCAAATGTTAGAGTCTTGAGCATGAAGGGTATAGGCTTACCCAACACCAACTGCACAGTTGAATGTGCCTAAAATGTGACATATATCAGTGGTATCCATTTCTAGTAAAGGAATAGAGACCCCAGGGCTTATAGAATCATGAATTGCCCACAGCCAATTCCAGGACAAAATTTACTCACATGGAATGGTATTAATATTTGCTCAGAGTAGACTATTAGTTCTCAAAATATTGTGAAAGCAAACATGTCAGAAACACTAGAGGCAATTCTCTGATCACTGACAGTGCTCATCTTACTAAAGGTATGATAGAACCTGAAATTAATTTTGTTAATTTCATATGTGAAACAAAGATGAGGTGTCTAATATGAGTCCCAGCTGCAGTGAGTTGAGATATAAGGCGGCATAATGAATCATTTGATGCCTAATGTACATCATAATCACTGTATCACTGGCAGGGCACAGGCATTGTCTCTCAACCCAGGTAGCACATGCTGGGGAGCTTTAAAAAATATTGATGCCTGAGGTTGTCCCCTCTCATTCTTTTTAATACATCTGGGGTATGCCCCAGGCATCAGTATTTTTTTAAAGCTCCCTCAGGTGATTATAATGTACTACTGAGGCCATGTGTCACTAATCACTGGTGTAGGGTATCATTTCTCAACTTTGTACTTGTTAAAATCACCTGAGAAACTTTCTAAATATCCTGCTGTAGTCTAGGCCCCATCTCAGACCACATAAATCAGAATGAGAAACTTCTAGATATAGGATTAAAAAAAATAAAAATGTCTAGGTCACTGTATTTTGCAACCAGAGTTGGGAATTACACACAGGGTTGGCTTTCTCACAAAGCAAGTTAAATGCATTTTAGTAGCTTTTAAAAAAAAATTCTTGTCTGTAAAAACACATTATCTTGATTGTCAGGACTCTATCATATATATGTATACATGTTCATTCATGCACACATGCTCATGATGGGATTGCATTGAACTTGAATATTTGTATCAGAATTTCAACATCAGAAAAATACTGCCAGAAAAGGCACTGGAGTTTTTTTTTTTTCTTTCTAATTTGTAAAACCGGGACAGATGATTCTCATCTCAGGTTCCGTGAGTAGAAAATCTTTCCTCCAGGAGATACTGTCATTCAGCTGTTCAAATCCTAATGTGCTTGAAAATTGCTGATGTGCTAGATACTTTTTTCTTTCCAAAGGAGTTGGTTATGAAACATCTAAAAATGAAGCATGAAACAAAAGAGAGAATTAACTTATAATTGCTCTGTTGAAACATTTAGTGCAGATCTTGGCAGATAGGTGAATCCATTTGCAAATCTCAAAATTTAGGAGTCAGCAGTTCTTAGGTGTACAGAGTCATTAAATTCAAGGATTATGTCATTGTATTTGCAAATGCCAAGTGGGTTTTGAACAAATGAAAGATTGAATAAATGATCATTAATTAATATTATATGTACCAAACATATCACTAGGTGCTCTTAAAAATTTTTACTCGTATAATGCTGATAAAATTTCTGTGATTCAGAATTTTTATTATGCATGTTTTTTAAATTAAGAAAATGGAAGCTGTTAGAAGTTAAGGAACTTTCTCAATATCACACTGCTACAAAGTATCCGAGATTGGTTTGATCTCAGGTTATCCGCCGCATTGAAGGACCAGTTTTCATTTATATGTCTAATAAGGTTTTTCTTCTCTGTATTTCCTCTCTCTATGTATAACTAACATTTATGAATGGCCTCCTATACCACTGTTCATCTGGTAATAAATGCACAATATGGTCTCCATTAACCAAAACTCAAGGGATTGTGACCTTCTGCTGGTGTCAATCCCTCTGCTGTTCCCGCTTCTGTTAGATCATCCTAAAATGTATCATTTTTAAATTTTGCCTTAGTAGGTACAGGACAGGGAATAAGATTTCTACTTCGATGATCTATAGCTTTTCAGAGCCCTTTGGGAAAAATCCGGTACCATTGTAAACATAGAAAAAGATAAATTTTTTCAGGTCATTTTTGAGTTCCTCCTAAAAGCAATGTTCAGAAAAATATTAAGTTAATGAAAACATCATACAATATTTTATTGAGAGCAGAGGCCAAATGTTTAATTTTATGTATCTTCAGTACCTAGAAACATTCCTTCCATCCAGCAGGCAATTGGCAGATTGCTGTGGCAAGGATAGCAATAGAGATTTGAAGCTTTCTAATATTACCTACCTATACCACCTGTTTCTCTAATTTTGTGTTTTTGTTTTAATCTCAGATATGCACAAGCATAGACACACAACATTATGGAGGGAAAATAAAACCTCTTGTGGAAGACTTTTACCTTTGAAGAGAAAATTTCATTCTTCAAGAATGCTTGTATATTCAAAGGCTTTAAAAATAATACTTTTAAGTCTGAGGTAAAGGATGCTCAAGGTGTTCATCTGGAAACAGCTGGACATTCTTAGAAAATACGTCTTTAGTTATCCCTAGTCATTCCCACTATATTAGTTTCCTATTGTGCTGTAACAAATTACCACAAGCAATGATGTAAAACAACACAATTTTATTATCTTACGGTCGTAGGTTCAGAAGTCTGCACAGTTCTTACTGATCTAAAATCAATGTGTTGGCAGGGTTATAGGCCTTTCTGGAGGCTTCTTGAGAAAGAATCTGATTCCTTGCATTTTTTAGCTTCTAAAGAATATCTGCATTTTTTGGTGAGTGGTCCCTTCCTCGATTTTCAAAGTCATCAACAGTACATTTCCCTAGTATTTCTTCCATTCTCACATGTCTCTCTCAACTCAACCAGGAAAGGTGACTAGGTTTGGCCCAGCTGGACACTTTAGGATAACTTTTTCATCTCAGGGACCTTAACTTATCTGGAACAAAGAGCCTTGCAGCTTAAGGTAACACATCCACAGGTTTCAGGAATTAGAAAAGAGGACAATATTCTTGGGGGAAAAGACATTATTTTGCCTACCACAACCACTCTTTATCCAATGTCCTGTAGCCTTCTCCCTTTTCTAATATCTTCAGATTTTTTTGTGGTGTTATGGGGAAACTAGATGTTTCCTGCAGCCCAAAGTAGCATTATTGGTAAAAGGAATTCTGAGATCTGAAACATCTCTTAGTGATTTTGGAGGTGGGAAATTCTGGTGCATTTGAAGGTTGAAAAGCATCTCAAAGATAGATTCATTTTAACAACCAAAAGGATAGAAGAAAAGACTGGAACAGAAAGCAGGATGTGAACAAACTATTTATTAGCATTGGACATGTGTCATCAGCCTCCCTGAAAGGGGAGGAAGCAAGGGTAAAACCTTCTCCAATAAATACATCTTGTCAAGGATGCTGCCCTTAACTGCAAAGGCTGAAGGGGAAGAGCAGCTCATTTCCTTTTGTAGATGGTGGGATATTATTCCATGGTGGTCCTCAACTCTTCCAATACCTATAAGACTTCTCTCCAATAAACCAGAGTGAAGTGAAAAGATATTTAAGTTAAACAAAAAAAAGATACTTAAGTTAAACAAAAACCAAATCTCTCTTTTCTCCTTCATGTTCATCTTTCCAAGCCACATCTGTAAAGGTACAAGAGTCCACTGTGTTCTGTAGTCGTTGCCATCAAAGCAGACCTAGATTTGGAGAGAGAGCATAGAATTAAGTGGGCAAGTAACAAGTCCCTTTTAAGTGTCAGACTGTCTCCCTCTTTTTTATTCCTTTTGATACTGAATTAATATTGGTAAACTTTTGGAGAGAATCTCAGAATGAGTAACAGTGAGAAGTAGCAGTGAGAGATTTGAATGTATACTCTGTCTCCAAAGCCCCATTTTTGTTATTTTTTTCTTCTCAAAACTGGGCAGAAGAGCAAGCATTGGCTGATATTTTATAATATTGATTGAAATTAAGAGGTAGGCAACAATGAAGAATTACTAGTTTCTTGTAATGTTTTTAAAATTTTAAGCATAGTATTTGGGCATAGAATATAATAAATGGGTGCTATTAATATATATAGTCTTGATTTAAATTATTGTTAAAGCTTTTTTTTTCTGCTCATTAGAAAAGCAGCCACAGTATGTACACATTAATCTATTTCTTACTCAGCTTATTCAGTGGTACAGCTATTATGTAAAAGACTGTGAGTTAATCTTGAAGAAGGCACAAAGTAAAAAGGACATAATTTTGGCTTCAAGGACTATATGGCACAGGGTAGGATCACACAATTGAATAAATAAAATGAAAGGTAGAATATAAATGCCATAAGGGTGATGGTATAAAGTGCTATGAAAATATATTCTCCAAGGTACTCAGGGTAGATTTCATGAAATGATATTTGCTTTATCACAAGTTGTGACATATTGACAGGATCTGGCAAAGCAAAAATAATGCAATGAAGAAGTTGGAGGCAGAAATAGGCAGAGGCCTGAGGAGACAGATATAGATGGCTGATTAATGAGATTCCCTAGTGTTCCCATTGCCCATATGCTAGAGTGAGTCATAATGATTAGCGAGGCTTAGCAGAGAAAACTAAAGATCATTGTAATCTGAGTCATTAGTCAGCTTCCAAAAATAAGATCATTTTACATAGGTAAAGTTTATATGGCAGATTAATGGTAAAAAAAAAATAGCCCAAATTTTCCACCACTTTTCATATCCAAGCTTTTTGTAATATCACATAGCTTTCCTCATCGAGAGACTGCAGAGGTGGAAGGTACCTCTTTCTGCAACCGTTGAACACGATTTGACCCTATGACTTGCATTGGCCAAAAGAATGCAAGTAGAAGTGTGTGTTGGTTCTAGAAGACTTAAACAATTCCACTTGCTTTTCTTGAAAATTGCCACCGCCACAGGACTGAGCACAGAGCACATGAAATAGGTCTAAGTTATTCCAGTTGTTTCAACTGAGACCTGAGATACGGGAGACAGTCCAGCTAGAGCAACGTAATTGGAAGTCAGCAAGAGGAGAGGAGGGAAATATAAATCTGCTGTTTCAAGGCTTTTATATTATTCTTGAAGTGGTATATTATTTGAAGGTAGACTCATCAACTAAAGATGCAAATAACTATTAAAAGAAAAAAAAGACAGTGTAGCTAGGGAGAATACTAAAAATATTCAGTCTACAGCATGATACAAAAAGAAGTAAAGAACAAAGAACAAATGAAACAAATAGAAAATATCAAGAGGATTTATATAATATCAACTATACAGAAATTCCATTGAATCTAAATAGTCTGATTTAAAAACATTGGCTGTTAGACTGTGTTAAAAAGCAAACAAAGCTATACACCGTCTACAAGAAAATACTTAAAATATTAGAATGGCCATACTAATACTGACCAAAGTACATATCAGATAAAGGAATATTATCAGAAATAAAAAAGGGGCATTTCATTATGGAGTAAATTCACCAAGATGGTATAACAACCTTAAATGTGTATATGCCAAATAACAGAACCTCAAAACATACCAGGACAAAAACCTTACCAAACTGAAATTAGCAGTAGACAAAGTCTGTCATAGCTGGCTATTTTGATACTTCTTTCTCAGTAGTTAATAAAACAAGTAGTTATAAATGTCAGTTGGATGTGGATGACTTGGAAAAACACATCACCAACTACACTGAAGTTAGCACTGTTGTTGGAAATGTGAAATGTTTAAACCACTTTGGAAAGCAGTTTGGAAGCTCCTTATCTTACTATATAACCCTACCACTTTACTCCCAGGTATTTACCCAAGAGAAATGGAGCCACATACCCACACAAAGACAAGTACGTGAATGTTGTTGGAGCTTATCCATTAGCTTCCACCTCCAAAGTAGAACAAATAATCCATCACAATAAGAAAATTGTATATTCATATGATAGAAAACTACTCAGAAACAAAATCAAGATCCATGCAACAAGTGGGTCTCCAAAAGCATTATACGGTGCAAGTGACGCAGAGGAGTTGATTGCTATGGTTCAATTCACATGAAATTTTTAAAAAATGCAACTGACAGATGCAGGTAAATACTTTCCCTAGGATTAGGGAGGAGTGAAGGCCCTTCATACAAAGGGACACAGATAAACTTTTTTGTTTTATGAAAATGTTCTATACCTTTATTATGAAGGTGAAAACACATGTATGTAGCTGCTGAAACTCATTGAACTGTACATTTAGAATAGGTGTAGTTTACTGAAGGAGGGTCATATTTTAATAAGATTGATTATCAAAAAGAATGTGTCTTACCCCATTCTTAACACTAGCTCCATTTAGATAAATAAAACATATACCTAGTGTGTGAATTAGGAAATAGTGGTCTTTAAGAAATAATGTTCTGTGGAATTAATGTCTGGCTAGGTGAATTGATACCTTGAGATTTTAAATTGAATTTGGTGCTGCCTTCCTCTTTTCTGAAATGGAAATGTGAACACAAATGAGTTTCATCTAGAAGGGAAATCCACAGCTATCACAAGTTCCTTCTCTTGATTAAGATGATACAACGAGGAACACAAATGAAGCACCCCATAAAAATACACTGTCTGTACTTCTATTATTCCTGAATGTCTGGTGAATGATGCATTGTGGTTACCCAGACATGTTACCTACTTGGAGAGCTGAGCACTAACTCCCTGCTTTACAGTTCTTTCAGTCCAATCAAAAAGAGAAAACATTCTAAGTGATGTTTATAAGTGGGTTGAGAGATAGCAGAGAAGCAGACTATTTTAGCAATGGGAAGATAATAAATCTGGTTTCAGACATATTGAATTGGGGGTGCCTATAAAATCTTCAGCTGAAGATATCCAGTAAGTAGATGAGGCCACAAGCATGGAGCTTTAATAAAAGTCATAGGTGTTGCTGGGGATATGGATGTGGAAATTAAAATTGGGAGGTTGAAGAGGAAGGAAGGAAATGGTTAATATCTATTATGTTCTTTCTTTTTAAAAAGTTATATGGTTAAAGAAAAGAAGGGAAAACTTACAGACAACTTGCTAGAGTATATTTCCCAGCTGAAGCACAGAAATTAGCAAAGAGAATTAAGTATAAGATAGAAATACTGGATTCGTGTTGTCTCCATGGAGATAGAAATGTGATAAAGAGCTCAACCCAGGTGACAATGTTGAATTTGAAAATAAGAAGATAGAGATTTGGGAAATACAGGAACGAGAACTGGTAGGATTCAGATTGTTGTCTATCTTCACACACACACACACACACACACACACACACACACACACACACACCCCTCTCACACTTAAAGTTTGACAGCAAGAAAATTAAAAGAGGGGCTTGAGAGGACAGAAAAAAAGTGATTGGGGTCAAGTTCGAGGCTTTGTTACAAAGCTAACAGTTATACACTTGTAAAGGCCCACTCTAAAACTACATTACAAAATTTCTCAACAACATTGATGACCTGGAAGCAAGAGTTGAATGACAACTGGTTTATTAGGAATTTCATTTGGGATTAGTCTGTGGACAGTATAAGAGGCAACTTTCATATGACCTTTTGTGTTTGGAACTTGTCACGTATTTACTGATTGGGTACCTGAAGGTTGCAAAGCAAGGTTGTAAATTTGGGAAAAGTTTTAGAGCAAGAAAAAGTAGTAGCTGATGGGGACCTGTTGGGTGTTAGAGAAGAAAGTAAGGCCATTGAGTATGGAAGATCAATTTTCAAGGTGGATGTCCCACTGGAGAGAGAAGGAATTTGCTGGAGAATGGCCTTTTAGTATGTTTAGGGACTGGAGAACTTTGAGGAACAAGCTCAGAACCAAGTTTATGTCAGAGGAACGAATAGTGGCTGAAAATGCAATGTAAGAAGCTTACAAAAATTGTCTTCCTTATGACTTGTTTTCTAACTACAGTTCTACATCTTCAGTACCACCTCCCTTTCTGTCTCATTCGGTGCACTGGGACAATGGAAGAAGCAAATATAGATGTGTGGGAGAACAGTAGATGCCATGTTTTCTTTTTAGTACTTGGATCTCAAAATCAACACCTGGGACAGGGTAGAGGCGAGGAAATGAACCAGAAATGGGAGGCAGGAGTGAACAGAACTGAGTAAAATTAGAAACTAAACATAAGATCCCAGTTAGGGTGATGGGAGCAATTTAAGCTTTAGGTTCTCCTAAGTCAGAAAGGGCCTTATGTTGGATACGTATGTATGTGCTACAAACTGACTAGTCATTTTGTTTATGTACTACTAATGTAAATAGTCTGTGTAGAATATCATAATGTTACTGTCATTATTTTCAAGCCTTAGATGGGCTAAGTGGTACTGAGGTTCTGGATTCTGGTCACCTTCGAGCAAGGAAATTTTTCATTGATACTCTCTCTGATCACTTCCAATCCTCTTTATTTCTTACTTGGCTTTTAATATTCACTTGACGAAGGAGAAAAATATATGTGTGTGCACATTTATATACACTTATGAGACAGCGTAATGAAGCCATTTTTGTAAATCTGAGATCTGAATTCAGTGTGGTTGTCATTTAAACTTTCTTTTTGTTTGAGATGTATTAAATACTCCTTAAGAGAACAGGGCCCTAGGGGTCATATTGTCTTAAAACAAGACATGTACTTCCATTATGTGCTTCTGTGTTTGAAAATGATGTGCAACTTATATGTATAGGAGTGAGGAATAGGAGTACTGAAGTTGATCTTACCCCTGAAGAACTTTTCACAGTTGTGAGCCACTTTATTTTGTACTACTCCAGTTGATTTTTTTGTCTCTATGAAATGGTAATAGGGTTTTGTACCTTCCTGTCACCATAATATAATGATGGCCTAAAACAGAGCAACAGTTCCCATAAAATTTTAAATGATTTATAGCCACTTTGAGAATTGAGATCCTTATTACAACTTTTAAAAAGTAAATACAAATGTATAAAAAAAAATCGGTCCAAGGTCTGTCATATCCTTGTGAATCCAGCTACTATCAAAATGATAATCCCTGGCAGCTGATTAATATGAAGGAAGACATATGTAAGTTGAAAAAGTTCACTTTTAACATACTATACGAATGTGTCTCTACCTAGTAATTTGGTGAAATTATTTAGCGAGTGCTTCCACAGTAAATAGGTTTATCTTCAAACCTAATGCTCTTTTCCATCTTAACTGAGCATAAAATTATATCTTTTAAAATATGCAAGTAAGAAAGGCTTGATGCCTCTTGAGCAGTTTAGTGTGACATATGGTTTTAAATGCAGTAATTTTATCTGTATCACACAGTATCTGCAAATTTGAGCTAATGTTCCTGTGGAAACAAGAAGGGATTTATGCCGAAAACTAAAGAAGAAGAAGAATCTTTTTAGCTGCCATATGTAGAACACTGAAAACTGTATATAAATAGAAAACAATATTGACATTTATGCATCTATAATTTCTTTAGAAACACGTTTTTATGTCTAACTACTCTATTCAAACATTTATGGTAACAGAAATCTTGAATGCAAATTCCAGTAGGGGTCAGACAGGTAATAAATATACATGAGTGAAGCAGGCCCAGTGAGGATTACGATGAACCTGGGAGGATTGCCCTGTCTCAAGCTGGCAAGTTTCACAAAATCCAGCAGACTGTTGCTATGGATTACTCTTGTCCTGCGGTTGCCAGACCTGCTAAATTTTCAAGAGATGCCCCATAATTTGGTCTCATGTAAATTTTCATAATCATATTGGTAACAGGATTTATTTTTATTTAAACAGAATTTTTTAATTTTTATATAACAGGATTTATTTTTATTTATTTTTAACAATGCATTTTTTTGGTAATCTTCTATTTATTTACTTATGAGTCTAAGATTCACTCACATTTATGTAGTTCATGTATTTATATTACTGTTTAAAACATGCTATTAATGTACCTAAAATTATTATTTATTATTTTTTATTGTACTTTGGGTACATGTGCAGATCATGCAGGACTATTGCATAGGTACACACATGGCAGTGTGGCTTGCTGCCTCCATCACCCTGTCACCTACGTCTGGCATTTCTCCCCATGTTTTAATATAACTCTTCAGGTCCTGGTTGGCATGTGGGCTGCTGATTTGTAACCTCTGATATCTGATGTATGTTGTTAGATGAATGAAAAAACAAATGGTGGGAAGGTGGAAAGTAACGGAGGAAGGAAAAATGAAGGAAGAAAAAAAAGGGAGAATGATAGCAGTTTTCCAAAATACACATAGCGATTTTTTTTTATTGCTGTTTTAATATTTTAAAATTCTTATGGGTACATAGTAGGTATATATATTTATTGGGTACATGAGATGTTTTGATACAGATATACAATGTGAAATAAACACATCATGGAGAATGGGGTATTCATCCCCTAAAGCATATACCCATTGAGTTGCAAAAAATCCCACTACAGTCTTTATTTTAAAATATACAGTTGTTATTGACTATAGACTCCCTGTTGTGCTATTAAATAGTGTTGTTTATTCTATTTTTTAATACCCATTAACCATCCCTGATAGTCTCAATAAAGAAAATTATCAGAAGTGCTAATTTGAATGTTAATACAAATGAAAATAAAGTTTATTAAAGGATATATACAAGTGATTCAGCCTGAGAACTTTCTTTCTTTCTGATGACTGTATATACCCAGTAAAGAGTGCAAACTTCATATAAACCATGGAATTGATTTTGTGTATGGTGTGAGACAGGAATTAAGAATTTTTTTTTCAATATGGATAATATTGACCTCATGTCATATATTGAAAAGACTGCTCTTTCCATAATTGTTAACAATGCCATCTTTATTATATATCAAATCTACATATAATATACAAATGTATACACACATACTAACATCTATAGAGATAGAGAGAGAAAGAAAAAAGGAAGAAAGGAAAGAAAAGGAAGGAAGGAAAGAAGGAAGGAAGGAAGGAAAAATAGTTCTGGACTCCAAGTTATATTTCATTATTTGACCATTGCCACAGTGCCACACTGTCTTCTTAATTAGTGTAGTTTTATAATAAGTCATACTTGCTAGTGTCTTTCCACTTTGATGGTGGTGGTGTTTTTTGTTGTTTTTTTTTTTCCTGGAATGTTTTGGCTGTATTGGCCCTGCAAATAAACATTTTAAGTGATCTTGTTAATTACCAACTCTTCTGAAAGCATTTCAGTACATAGCTAAACCTCTGTACCCAGGTACTTCACTTTAAGTACCTTCACCAAAGCAGTGCAAGCATGGTGTAGCAAAAGTCATTCAAGAGTTGTCATAATAGCACTCTATGAAATAGGCAAAATCTAGAAAAAACTAAAATGTTCAACACAGTAGAATGAATGAACTGTCTTATGTTTATACAAGTAAATGCTAGACATAGCAATGAAAATGGGCTACTACTGGAAGTAATGATGCAGATGAATCTTACAATATTGAATTAAACTAGACACATTTGAGTATAAATTGTGATTATAACTACACAAACCTCAGAAACCAGCAAAGTAAATTGATGATACTAGAAGTCAGTATATCAGCTCTTTTCGTAGTGTAAGTAATGATGGAGGGTGGCATAAGGGAGGGTAATTGGGTACTTGTAATCTTCTTGGCCTGTATGCTGGTTACACAAGAGGATATATTTGTGAAAATTTCTCAAGCTGTACATTTATGAAGTATGTACTCTTTTTCTATGCATATTATACTTCAGTGAAAATGAATATACGGATGTCATACATGAGGCATAATAGCTCCATTGTGGCTCTGTTTTATTTTGTTCTTACAGAGTAAAATTTGGGAACAAATGGAAAAGTCCATGGATCCAGCAACAAGGTATTATAGTTTCTGGTATAACAAACAAGGCTTTTATGTTTATATTGCACTTCCATGTCAGAAGAACCTATGGAAGAATCTAGGAAAATGCCTAGTGTCAACATGAGGGGAGTACAGGGATGGCAGTGGACTACCAGATAACCTAGGAAAGAAACTGTGGAGGAAAAGAGAAAGTGGACCACATGGGCACCTCTATCCTAGAGAGGATGTAGAGGTGTATATACATATAATGTAATTATGCTTTGTTTTTAGTGAGAATTTATTTTTCTTCTCTTTCCTTCCTTTGTTTTCCCTTTCATTTCCTTCCCTTTCCTTTCTTGAAACTTGTGAGTTTTCTGTTAATACATCAATGCAGCATCAACAAATGAAGTCAAATTTTGCACTGACATTGTAAGATACTTAACTAACCACTTCAGAGTTTGTGTGACGTGGGTCCAATGGCTTATTAGTGTGAACAAATTCACGAAATTAAACAAGAGCCTGATGACAACTGCATGGTTAGAGGGATTGGGTCTGGGCCACAGGGCACACTCCTATTAATTTTTTATTATCAACTAATAATAATTGTGTCTCTACAATAATTGTCTCAATAACTGACATGTAGACAAGAAAAGAAATGCTGAGGTATTATGTACTTCATTTCAGGTTGTACTAGTGGTAGATCTTGGGCTCTTGCTACCAAGATTTGAGTCTTTTTCTTAGACTATTTTCAAATGCCTTTTATCTCCATTATTTTAAAGGAAACTAAAATGGAGAAGTGTAACACACAAAAAAAAACAGACAAAATGGGGCTACTCTGAGTGAGGCAGCATTGGAAGAATGTACCCAGGGCTCTTTGTCTGTCCCCTTCACCCTCTCCTTCTTGGTTTCCAGAGCCAGTCTCTCAGGTGACCCTTCATAGAACCTTCCCTCAGCTTCTCTTCTTCTCAGAAGGCAGAGTTTGCAGCAAAAGCTCCCATGTAGTAGCTAACTTTTGGATAAGCAGTTTACTTTTGGACTAGGAAGAGCATAGTTCCATAGCTGGCCATAATTGTGAGCAACAGGGTTCCTCCTAGGACCATCTAGGGGAATAATACAGAATAAGTTTCAGAAAAATGTCCTCCTGAGAAATAGCAACTTGGGAATGTTTACCTACTGCCTCCTGCCTCCTTTGGTCAAGGAATCCCCCTGGGAGTGGTAGCCCCACTCACATTTCCAGTTTTGCCCCTGTAGGAGTGCAGAGTTGGTTCATGCAGGCGTTGCACATGGCAGCCTGCATGGGAGGAGACCCACCCGGGACAGAAGGTGAGAGGTGCATGGTGCCAATGAGGAGAGGGGCTCTCAGGCCCAACTTGAGCAAATCTGATGACTCTGGCAATGTTGCTGGAGCCAATGGCAGTTTGAGAGACAGAAGGAGGGGTGCAAGCACTGAATACAAACCCTAGTTTAGGCTTTCCGAAGCCTGGTTCACGGTGGCCCACTGCATACATTAGAACCACCTGGCATGTTCCTAAACTATAAACTCCTGGGTTATGCCCAGAACTGCTGAATTGGATTCATCTCAGCTGTGATTCTGAACTCTTCATGTTATGTGAACATCATTAGATGAGTTATGCACAGTAAAGTTCAAGAACCGCTATTGAACATTTGGATTTGGATTCAGCTGTGACCAGTTTTTGCTGGCTTAAACATCCTGACTCAGGGATGCCTCTTCTATAAACGGCTAATACTGTTTCTTATCAGGAGAAGCAGTTGCTAATATCAAGTACTGTGAAGCAGGAAGGCGGTGTGACAATTATTGTGTACATAGAGATACACATCCCACACGCTTGTGTTCTCCTCGGGGATCTTCTGTATTCCCCTTCCTCACACCTGCTTCAACTTCGAGCCTTTCGGGTTTTATTGAAATACTCTTGACATTTATGCTTGGACACTTGAAAAAAAGTTTTTTCTCTTTACACTATTAAGCCTTCTGTTGATTGATTTTGGCCTTTGTACTTTCTCCAAATCTATTCTTTTCCTTAGCTTTCTCACTCTTCAGGGGATTTCAAGTCCAAATATTGACCAAATAATTCTCTGGGCTCTAATTTATAAAATATTTCCTCTTGGGTCAGGAAAATAAGAGGTTTTATTGCAGTTCAGTTCTAAAAGTAGTAGACAGAGCTTGGGTGTTTAAACAGGGCCTGAGGCAAGGTTTTGCCAACCTTTCAGAGGCTGCATAACAAATATTTTTTATTTGCTCTGTGAGGTGTTGGAGTTAGCTACAGCCTCCTGAAGGTCATCTCTGAGCCTTCACTCCCTGCTACCCACACCAACTTTTATGAGTCCCCTATGAAAATAAAATCACCCTAGGAGGGATCATACTAAGCTATAATCAGTTAATACCTTGCTTTTCAATTAACACTCTAGCAGGGATTATTTGAAAGTCAGCTGAGAATAGGAACAGAGGCAGGATGGCACTTGGAAAGCCTATTTAGAATAAGAAGAAAGAAGGAAAAAGGAAGGAAATCTTTACAGTTTTGTTTTAAACTGGTAGGTGGTCAGGGCACTTCAAATCACTTGGGTTATCTCAGTTTTCCAACCTGTGGTTTAAAGGCACATGACTGTGAAAACTTGGCTTTTAAGAAGAATCAGGGTGTTGAAGAAACAAGGAAATCCAGCTGATCATCCACTTTCTCCCTGTTGTTACATAACGATATTATGTCCCTACCAGTGTATGACTACTGTGTGTGTGTGTGTGTGTGTGTACATATATATCGAGAGAGAGAAAAGGAAGAAAGAGCTAGGTCTTAAAAATCCCCATGCCATCCTTTATTTGCTTTGTGTTCTTTGTGTTTATTGCCAACATAACTTAAAGGTAAGGGGTGCTCAAGCCAACAACATTGATGTGATGGTTGCTACTCTAGTGAGCTGCTGGGACAGACCTCATGAGATAAATTGTACTCATGAGATAAATTTGTGCTCGGATTAGGATTTTGAGCCTAGTCCTGACACAAAAAGAGCAGCATCTCCTCTCCAAAAGGACAAAAGTAGGTTGGTTGCTCTAATTTCAGGTAATTCCTTGTGTGGTATTATACAATCCACTTCACCACGTCTGCCTGAATAATGATTTTTATTTACTTATTTGTTTATGTTTTAATACAATGGTACAAAAGAATATATGTGATATTTGTATGTATGCATATATATGTGTGTGTGTGTGTGTGTGTGTGTGTGTGTGTGTGTATGTATATATATGTATATGTAAGTCAGGGGTCCTTGACCCCCAGGCCATGGATAGGTACTGGTACCTGTACCGGTTGCTGTTAGAAACTGGTCTGCATAGCAGGAGGTGAGCAGTGGGTGAGTGGAGCTTCATCTGTATTTATAGCCACTTCCCATTGCTTGAATGAGCACCTGAGCTCAGCCTCCTGTTAGATCAGCAGCAGCATCAGATTCTCATAGGGGCGTTATCCCTACTGTAAACTGCACATTCGAGGGATCTAGGTTGTGTACTCCTTAAGAGAATCTAATGCCTGATGATCTGTCCCTATCTCCCATCACCCTCAGATGAGACTGTGTAGTTAAAAAAAACAACAGCAAGCTCAGGACTCCCACTGATTCTGCATTATGCGGAATTGTATGATTATTTCATTAAGCGTTACAATGTAAAAATAGAAATAAAGTACACAATAAATGTATTAATAACACTCTTGAATGTTCACGAAATTGTCCCAAATATCCCTGGTCTGTGGAAAACTTGTCTTCCATGAAACCTTCCCCTGGTGCCAAAACCATTGAGAACTGATGATGTCAGTTATAAAGTGTGAAAATGTAACCGGCAACTGTGAACCCATCATCCAATCAAATTATTCAAACATAGTCGCAATGCTTCCCTGTATCTATCTCCTGCTTCCATACTGAAATACTCCCCTCATTTTGCACAAACGGTAACCAGTACTTTGATTTTTGTGTAATTATTGCCTATTCTACTTTTATACTCTTGTCGTTTTCTTGTTGGTAGGTCTAAATAACAGATTTTTTCAGTTGTGCTTTTTTTTAAGCATTTCATTAAACATATCACTTGGGATATCTTCTTACGAGATTTGTTGTTTTTCACTTTGCATCATGGTTGTCTGTAGCTATAGTTCAACCATGTATATTCCATGGAATAGCTATGTCACAATTGACTTCTCTGTTCTCTTGTTAAAGGAGAATTACGGCTTCCAGTTGGTTGTTCCTGTGATGAATATATCCTATACATCCCCTGGTGCACATACATGCAAGTTTCACTAACACATATGCATAGCGCAGAGTTTCTTGACCTCAGCAGTACTAACGTGTGGGACCAGATAAATCTTCCTTGTGTAAGACTGTCCTATGCATCATAGGGTGTTTAGCAGCATCCCTGGCCTCTACCCACTAGATGTCAGTAGTGTCTCCAAGTTGTACAACCAAAAATGTCTCCTGACATTGCCAAAGATACTCTAGGGGTCAAAATAACTTACCTAGAAATACAACTGCTGGGTAGATACAATATATACATATTCACTTTCACAAGAGAAAGCCCAGTTGTTTTCCAAAGTCATTGTAGCAATTTAGTGCCCACCGGCTTTCCCGTTGATTCATTTCTTCTCTGATACTGGGTATAGTCAGATCTTCTAACTTCAGATAATTAAATAGGTGTGAAATTGTATATTATTTTGGTCATAACTTGTATTTCCTTGATTATTAGCTAGGTTGAGCACCTCATCATATCTGTATTGGCCATGCTTGTTTCTTCTTCTGTTGAGTGTCTGTGTTTTGGCTTTTGCCTGTTTTTCAATAATAGGGGTGTCTATTATTGGTTGGTAGAAATTAACTATGTATTCTGGATATTAATCTTTATTTGTTAAGTGACTTGTAAATATCTCCATTCCTTTGCCATTTATTTTTCCTACCCTCTGATGGTGTATTTGCTGAACACAATTTTTTATTTTAAGTAAAATACGAAAAATGTAAACTAAATACTAAAATTTTAATTTTAATATTAAAATAAGATTGAATTTTTGTTTATGATTAGCCTTTTTTCCCCTAAGATTCCAAAGAAATTTTCCCGTTTTCATTTCTCATTAGGATATAAGAAGAATGGCTCCTTCCTGAGTTACTCTTTCTTGGATCAATTACTCTGATGGAAACCAGCTACCATGTCACAAGTACACTCAGCTGGCCTAATGGGAGACCCACATGGGAAGGAACTGAGGCCTCCCATCAATAACCAACACCAACATACTGCAGGTGAGTGAGTTATTTTGGAATTGGATTCCCCAGCACTCATCAAGTCTTCAAACAACTGCAAGTTTATGAGAAATCCTGACCCACTCCCCAGATACCAGGTCCTCCTAGTCTGACCCTCAGAAACTGGGAGGGATAATGAATGTTCATAGTCATTTTAAACAACTGACTTAGAGAGTAATTTGCTATAATACAATACATAACAAATACAGCTTCCTTTCTAGTTTGGTAATGATCTTTGATTGTGAGCACATTTCTTGATCTCTTTGATGAAAATCCTGCAGGTCAAAAATTGAGAAGTCTTTCTATCAGTCTGGGTATGCTTTCTAACTATGGCTTCTGTCACTGATGGTAGAATTCTTCTACCATCATTCATGGTAGAATTCTTGAGCTGACCCAAGAAGATAAATTGAGGACCTTGGGCCAGCTCAAGAATTCAAGACTCAGATCCCCTACTTTAACATTTGCCCAAGACTTAGTAGCCCATAGACAGTAGCTTTGCTGCTGTCCTGGTCTACTGTTAAGTGACCGTGTTTCTCCTGACCCCTGATTGTTCTGATCCCAGTTCTTCACTGCAGTTCACATGGCAGGGGTTTGGGGAGAAGGTTTGAATATCTCCACTAATTTAAATGCAGACAACAATGCTTTAAAGACTGTCCTATGTAATAGATAGTAACAGGAGGTTTTCAGAGCACCTAGTCAGCCATAGTACTAAAAGCAGGTAGCCAAAAGGCCTTCTTATCTAGAGAAATGGAGCAGACAACTTCTTTCCAAACACATGGGCATTTGATAAATGTTATCCAGGGCTTATGGCACCATATGATGAAGTTGAAACCCTCTTTTAATCAACTATTAACCTATTGATAGACAAAACCAAACTGGTTTAGATGTCTCTTCAACATGAGGGTCCATAAATTAGACCTATACCTTCAGCCTTCTCAGATAACACATGCTAAATTATTTAGCTTGCTAAGTGCCAAAAATTCAAACTTCTAATCAGTTTCAGCTTTCCCAAGGCAGAATTTCTGGTAACTACTGATGTGGAAAGATGATGGGAGTGAGGATGGCCTCTGGCAATAACTCTCTTGGGTCTCTACATCTCAGTTATAAAATTATAAAATGTAGAGGGTGTCTCTGTCTACAGATTTAAAATGTTATAAAATTTATAAAATGTAGACATGGTTTGAGATGACTGTTAAAATATTTTCCAGCTCCCACAATTTCAAAAATATCTATAATGTCCATTAGCAGTTAAAAAAAAATTATACATCAAATAGACCTCTCCTAGCTATCAAGCTGCTGAGGTGGTCAAAAAAGAATGAGATTATTTCCAAATTGCCATTACCAAGTCTACATTTCACATTGACTTAACCCACAGCCTTGGAGACCCTCTCATTTTCTCTAAAAAGGCCTCAGATGTGGCAGCACTTCTCAAACACTTACTGCTGTGGTGTGAATAATGGTGTCCCCTGTAAGCCCCACATACTGAAACATAATACCCAATGCTATAGCATTAAGAGGTAGAACCTTTAGGAAAGTCATTAGGTTATAAGAGCTTTGCCTTCATGAATGGGATCAGTGACCTTATGAGAAACGTTGAAGGGGGGCCAGGCGCTGTGGCCCACACCTATAATCCTAGCACTTTGGGAGGCCGAGGCGGGTGGATCACGAGGTCAAGAGATCGAGACCATCCTGGTCAATATGGTGAAACCCCGTCTCTACTAAAAATAAAAAAAAATTAGCTGGGCATGGTGATGCATGCCTGTAGTCCCAGCTACTCAAGAGACTGAGGCAGGAGAATTGCTTGAACCCAGGAGGTAGAGGTTGTGGTAAGCCGAGATCGCGCCATTGCACTCCAGCCTGGGTAACGAGAGCGAAACTCCATCTCAAA
>NW_016107336.1:5907570-5934950 GCF_001604975.1 Cebus imitator
AAAAAAAAAAAAAAAAAAAAAAGAAAGAAAGAAAAAGAAAAACGTCAAAGGGAGTGCCCCTGCTCCTTCTGCCATGTGAACATGAAGCACCAAGGCACTATCTTTTTTCTATTTATTTAGAGACAAGGTCTCACTCTGTTGGCCAGGCTGGAGTATAGTGGTGCTGTCATAGCTTATTGAAGCCTTGAACTCCTGGGCTTTAGGGGTCCTCCTGTCTCAGCCTCCGGAGGAGCTAGGGCTACAGGCATGTTCTGTTATGTTCGGCTATTTTTGTTTTTTTACATTTTATTTTTTGTAGAGACAGGATCTTGATTGTCCAGGCTGGTCTAGAACTCCTGGCCTCAAGTGATCCTCCTGCTTTAGCCTCCCAAAGTGCTAGGATCACAGGCATGAGCCACTGCACCTGGCCAAGGCAGCATATTTAAAGCAGAGAGCCCTCATCGGACACCAAAATGGCTGGTATTTTGATCTTGTACTTCCCAGCTTCTAGAGCTATGAGAAATACTTTTCTGTTGCTTATGAATTATCCAGCCTAAGATGTTTCATTATAGCTTAAATAGACTAAAACACTAAGTTATTACTTAGCACATTAACAGAGAGGAATTAAAAGCTGTCAGAGACAGCAGGAATAAGACTCTTAAGTAAGATAAGGGGCAAAAAGGTATCATTAATAGAAGTTAGAAAACAGCAATTCCAACTTTGCTAAATTACTATTTTGCTCAGGGGCCAACCCTGGTTTCAGAAAGGGCTTCATACTGTTTTAAAATACTGGTTTTGTATGTGTGCATATGTATGTATATATTTGTGTATTATGTATTCACAAGCAGAAAGAATCAATCGACAATCTTGAGATTGTTTTATCAGAGACCTTCTTCAGTGGAAGAATGGTTTCTTCTTATCATTTCTAAGCAAAGAGTATTTTTTTTCCAAAATGAAAATGTGGAAGACACTGGGATTTAGGTCTGCTGAGAAAGGCCATGTCTTCACTTGCATGAGTGAGTCATTCTTAAGCTGCCCCCACCTCTACCTGTCCCCTACTATGCTCTCAGCTGTTGCCTGTGCTGTGACCTTGAGGTTGAGCACATTCCCTTGAGTGTACCTTGCAGCCCTGCCCTAAAATTTGGTGGCAAACTGAAAGATAACCTTGCACTCCTCACTCCCTGTGGCTCCCTTTGGCATGTCACTCATATACTGAATGGATTTATGATGACTTGTTCAATTCAATGTACCTTCATTTATCTGGTGGCATTTTGTCATAAAATTCACAAATTCCCTTAATTTTGCTACTTCCCACATCAAAATCAGAAAGTTAAAGAAGAAAGATTGTAAGGAAGTTTTCACATTAAGGATTCCGGTGACAACAACCTGGTGATTTTTCAGTCAATCAGGATTTTTTTTTCCCTTGGGAGGAAATATAAAGTAGGTGGATAATTATTTAGTTGAGCTTAAAATGTTTCTTCCGCATGAGTTCCAGAGAAAATGAAGATGCTTTTGTTATTAGCAAAGTAATGAAAGGAGGGCCCGAGGTTCTAGAGGTAGGGGAATTTGAGAGGAGGTGGAGTTGAGGGGGAGGTTTGCAATGGTGGTGTTAAGGGAATGGGAAAATGAAGGAAAGAGAAAGGGAGTAAATGGCTTTTTAAAACAAAACCTAGAGCATTATGTGCCAAGGAGACTAACGTTGACAAAAGAAAGCTAAGTTTAAAGTTGCCATTAGAAATCATGAGTTCAAAATTCATAATTACAGCAAATTTGATTTGTTCTTCCAATGAAATATTGAATATCTCATGCCATGAAAATGGTCTTTGATTAAATGAGAGATTTTTAAATGGCAGGAAAATAGTTACATGTACCATCAAGTATACATCTTGTTAGGTATTTGCTTGACTATAAAACCCCGAATTTGAGTCTTTCTTTCTTGCCAAACCCTTGAGTAATGGTAAGAGATGCTATGATTCAGGCATTTTAATGTAGAAAATTAAAGTAACACATTTGTTGAGGTAAATTAGCTATCTCTAACACAGGAAAGAGACATTTGTCATTTGATGATGACATATATTCTCCTGGGTCTCTTTTTAATATTATTGGAACAGAATTATAAAATGTTAAGACTGGAACAAATCAGCCCATCTGGTCTTTAAGGTTGATTGATTTACCCAATTTTTGTGTACCTGTATTTACTTAAAATTCTTTAGTTCTTAGTTTATTTATAAGTTGGTGAGGACTAGAGTAAATTAAGTCTTAGGTCTTCCTACTTTCTATAGTTCATCTGTTATCTAACATATCTTTTTCACATGTATCTTACAATCAGCGTTCCTTAATCACTGTCACAGAATTGTCAGCAGGTTTTCCTTTCCTATTTTGAAGGTACATAAAATAATGGTGCATTTTACAATGACACTCTCTTAGCTTTGTTGAAATATGCTGTGTAATTGATACCTGAGCCCCAAAGATACCAAACTCAGCTAATGGCATCATCAATCAGCCAATCATTTCAAAACGAACTTAGTTCATAGTCCTCGGCACCTTTGAGAGGTGAATGGAATTTCGATTCCAGGAAAGAATGTAGTAGATGGAGGTTCCTGGATATTCTGGTATAGGAGTGTAAAATAAGCAATTAGACAGTTATTTCCTTATAGCTAAATATGTTTGTTTAATAGGTAATTAATTCAAAAAGCATTTTTTGAATTTCCATGTATTATGCTGTCAACTGAGATAATAAACAGGAAGCAATATCTATCTTCATGGAATAGGCTATTAATGCAACAAGGGCTGCGTTGGGATGGAAGAAATTACACAGAAAATCTCAAGTCATTAGAAAAGGCTTTCTGTAGAAGGAAATAGCTGAGAACTAAAAAAACAAGCAGTCTTAGCCAAGTGAATTATATAGAAAGAAGAGAAGGGCATTCTAAGGAAAGAAAGCAGATTGTTCAATGAACCATGATTCAAAAGAAAAAGAAACCCATTACGCTAAGGGAAGTAAATCTTGTTCAGACTGTCTAGACGCTCATAAGGACGTCAAGTTTTCCTTCCTTCTTTCTTTCCTTCCTTCCTTCCTTCCTTCCTTTCTTTCTTTCTTTTTCTTTCCTTTCTTTCTTGAGACAGAATCTCACTCTGTTGCCCAGGCTGGAGTGCAGTGGCACGATCTTGGCTCATGAAACCTCTGCCTCCAGGGTTCAATTGCTTCTCTTGCTTCAGCCTACCGAGTAGCTGGAATTACAGGCACCCACCACCATGCCCAGCTATTTTTGGTATTTTTTATAGAGACAGGGTTTTACCATGTTGGCCAGGCTGATCTCAAACTCCTGACCTCAAATGATTCACCTGCCTTGGCCTCCCAAAGTGCTGGGATTACAGACATGAACCACCGCTCCCAGCCTAACTTCAAGTTTTCTAAATCAATTCTTCCCTTTACAAGAATTTCATCATTGAGCTAAACTCTGCACAAAGCATGAGAAAATTGCAAGTAGACTATTGTCTTGACCACATAAAGCTTGAAATTTCAAAATAGGGTTACATAAAAATAATGAGATAATAATACAATTCTGAAGTAGCCACCAAGGACTTTTTGATTCTCTCACGCATCTTGAAACGAACAATTTTTTAATAAAAGAAATCATCTCTTTAATGTTCACAACTATTGTTCTTTCTCTTCGCCAGTCTCAGAGAATAGCCATACCCTGTCAACCAAACCGCAAATCTCAAAATCATATTCATCTGCCAAGTAACACTCTCCAAACATAATTCATCACCTAGTTTTCTTAGTCTTTCTCACTTCATTTTAAAATTATACTAATATTGGACAAAATGGACCTTAGAACAAGATTTGTTGCTAGAGAAAAAGGACATTTTATGGTAATAAAAGCATGTGTACCTAATAAGAGAGCCTCAAAATACATGATGTGTAACCTGGCAGAACTGAAGGGAGAAACAGACAGTGAGTGATAACCTGGAAGAAGCACTAAATGAGGATATTCTAACGGATTTTTGTTATGTTTGTTTGTTTGTTTTAATATCTTTGGGTTGTTCAATATTCCCTCTTCTTAATAGAATCCCTTTTTTGAGGGAACTCATTTCGCATGGCTTACATAAGGCTGACCCTAATTTTCCAACCACAGGGATGGACATATGATGTACATTTCACCAATTAGAATCCCGCAGGCTCTAGATTAAGCAAAATCCAAGAGAGGTCAGTTAGGGAACTCAATGGAAATTTATTGTTATGCTACCCCACTTTTTGTTTTGTTTTGGTTTTTTTTGTAAAGATTTATTAAGCTGGAATGGTATGATCCATCATATCTGCAACCAAGAAAGAATATGCATGCAAAATTTAGCCAAGCAGAGATAAATGGATTTCAAATTACAAGAAAGCCAGGGCCTTGATAACATTCTTTTGAGGTCCTGGATTATTCCTGAATCTAAAATACCTGAAGACGTCTTTGTTATCTGAGCTCTTTTGCTTAAGCCTATTTGAGTCAGGATTCCATCACTTGCAACTGAAAGAGTCAAGAACAAAAAAGCAGTTAACAATAAAAGTGTATCAGTAAAGCAGATGTTTGTAAACATGTATAACTAGTTATTGAGCAGGGATATACAGATTAAATCTCTTGAGTTTTCTCTAATCCCTTTTTTCTGGCATGATTGGTCATCTCTTTCTTTCCTTCATCTGATTTCCTGAGACGATTCCATAGTTTCCTAGAAATGTTCAATTATAAGAATGTTTAGATACATATTACACTTTCAGGAAGTAAAATTTCTGGGCAAGTTTATAACAAAACTCCAGTCTCACTTCTGATTTGATTTGAATATCTTTCTTCTTGCAGCTCAGGCCAGACCCATGGCTCTGGGCCTGAAGTAGGGGAGGGGCCATGTTCTCAACTTTCAGATTTTCTTCTTACCTTGTCTGTGTTTGTGGTTCTCTCTTGGCTGATAGTAAATGGTCAGTGTGTCCTCCATTATAGCAGGCTTCTAAATGCTGCTGTCTCGTGGATGACTTTTCTTTTCTGACCCCCTTTTTTTTTTCCTTTTGAGTTCTCCAGCCAATATCTCTAAACATTGTTCGCTGAGATTGTTCCAGGTTATTGTGTGATGACATAGGTAATGTGTTTTTCAGCTGACCTAGAGTGTCATCCTTTCAGTCTTTGTCCACAGGGATGCATCCTCTTAAGATCCCCTCACCCCAAGTACTTTTTAAAGTATGATCCCACAGAGACGACCCAAGTTCACTTAGATTAACGGAAACTCATGCCTCATTTCCATGCCAGCGTCTGGGTAGTCTGCTGTCCCCCAGGCACCACTCCCTCTTCCTTGTCGTGCCATGGAAAACAGCACCAGCCAGCCTTTTATCTTCTTATTTTTTCCAGTTTGGCAGCAGCCACCAGTGTCTATTTTTATGTACACTGTCAAACTTCAGGGGACACAAATAAATTCCTCCTAAATGTCAAGTGCTCCCAAGGCCTTCCTCATCCAACTCTGATGTACTGACTAAGCTTAAAAATGTCTCCAATTGGAGCAGACAATCTGGTGTCTCTTCTTTTGCAGACATTCAGAATCTCTACAAAGGTCTCTTTGAGAGCTCACCTTACTTGGTTAGGTGGGGAGAGTCCTCTTTTCTTCATGTGCATTTCCCCCTAGTAACGGTAATAGTCCCTAGGCAGACAATTCTCTCCAACTTAACATCTCTTTTTGGGAACTCCTGTCTATCACTTACATTGGATAGATGGAGAATGTAAGTGAGAGAAATAAGTTCCAGTTTGATCTCCCCTTAGTAAACACTAGAGGGATTGCTGGCTGCTCTTTAGAACATGAAGCACTTACTGGTAGTGATGGTCCTCAGTGTGTTTAATGGCTCCTGTGGCAGGTCATTTGATGGATTCAGATCATAATGTTGAAGCAGTATTCTGCAAAGGCCTCGACAATCTAGAATTTCGCCCTTTATTTTCTGAAACATTAGGAAATCAAGGGGATCCAAGTAAGAGGCTCAGGCAGTGGAGCGATGGGGCTTGGGGAAGTGGCTGTTAATCAGTTCTCTAGAACTATTTCTATATTTTAGCAACCAAGTGCCTGAGAGTGCTACCTATTATCTATTCTCCTGAGGATTATTTGCAAGCCCTTCTCATTAAGAAACAGGGGCAAAGCACAACATGTACTTGAAAAGAATCGAAGCTTGAGCTGAAATCTCCAGATAATAAAAAAAAGTTTATTCCACATTTTGTTGGAGCCAATGTCCAAGTAATGTTTGGTAAACTTAACTGAGTTAAGGTCAGAGCCTTGGGGAGGAGAACTGCTGATGAAGCAATAGGCATAAAAGGAAAAGGAAACCAGGAGAATGTGGCAAACAGAAAACAAGAGTTTTATGAAAATTAGACCATTTGCAGCAAAGAAAACGACACTGAAGGTGAAGGCAACACCCTTATTTTTAATGATGGCCTTTGTAAGAAAATTCTTAGAATGGTGGTGAAGCTGAAAGTGAGAAAAGAGAGATGAGAACGTAGAAGAGGTGAAATGAAGAAATAAAAGTGACAGATGCAGGCAATTCAAGTGTGGAGTTAAAAGGATGGGAAGAAGTTGGATGATAGTGAGAAGGGCATAGGGAACAAGAAAGCTTGCTGGAAAGTGTTTTGTTTTTGTTTTTCAAACATTTAACTATGTTTAAAGGCAGAAGAGTAGGAGCTGGTTGAGAATAAATGGCCGTGACTGACTGTGAAGAAAATATAAAGCATAGCCCCTTTGCATCTGGAAGGCCTGAGCTCACCAAGATGGGACAGGCTTTGGGAAAGAGGAATTTCACTTCCCCTCCAAGACTGGGTGGTAGCCTCCAAGTATTTACCAGGGTGTAAAAAAGGAGTGAGTATGAGAAAAATTGTAGCCTGAGCCAGTAAATGCCTATCTTCTGAGTGAAGAGGCAAGAAGATTACTGAGAATGACAGAGAGAAAGAGATGTCTAGAATATTTTGCGAAGGGTGGGAGAGAATTTGCAGAACTGAGTTACCAGTTACCAGGGTGGGTTTCAGTTGGAGTCAACACCAGATTGTTTGGTGAACAGACCCCTGTGCTCTGAGGCTCAGGAAAAGAAACAGAGAGAGAGATGTTTGTGGATTTCCTTTTGGGAAAGGACTGACGTAGCTTAATGGTTAGGCACAGTTCAGGTGAGGAGGAGAAAATAGCACAGAGCTGACTGTTTATGAGTCCAGGCTGAGGAGAGAATCTAGAGAATGAACAGGATGAAGCTAGGGGTTCTGAATAAAATGGCAGGCTTCATTTATATAGGAAGCAGATTGTCTAACCAAAAATGGGGGAGGGATTGAAATGTTGTTTATTGTTTTGAAAGGGGAATGGGCTCCATGGATGTTGAGGTCCTGGGAGGCCTTGCTGAATTGTGACTGGTGTGGGAAGCTAGGAAAAACTAAAACTTTTCATTAGCTTGGCTTTTGATCTGAAATAAGTTTTGAAAGAGCTATATGCTGGAGAAATCAAGAGGAGTGGCCCTGGAATCAGACAGTAGTGGAGCCACACTGACATATGCAAATATGTGTGTGTTCCCTTGCTTCTGAAAGCAAACATTTTGTTTTCAGCAAACAGCTTGCATCTTGTGCTTCCTAAATTAAAAAAAAAAAAAAAAAAGTGGGGAAGAAAAGTACATACACAAAACAGCCTGTCACTGCTGGCTTCACAGAGGAGGAAGACAGGCCCTTGAGTGTTTTCCAGTAAGCAGCTCCCTAAGCTGGTTCTCACACGAGAAAGAAACTCAGAGTAACAAAAGGCGCCCATGAAAGGTTCTTTTAGACTAAAATTTGGTGGAGATTTAAAGAGGGCAAAAGTTCAAATGCGAAGGAGCCTCTGCCAAGTAGGCAGAAATCTTAGCCAAGGGGAAGGAAAAGGAGCCGCTGGTTTAAAATGCAAGTAACCATGGCGAGCCAACAGTTCAATGCTAGAATTTGGTTAAGAAGTAACATCACACAGAGCTGTGATTGTTTATTCAAAGCAGGCCATGAGAGAGCAGTTGTCTCCAATGGGTACTTGCACAGCTTGGATTCAAAATTATAAGTACATTTTTAAAAGCGTCCAGCGTTTCTCCCTGACCCATTTGGTATTAAGCAAAAAAGAAAAGAAAGCACAAAGTTTATTCTCAGTGTCTCTTGTGGGTTTAAGACAGCTTTACATATGGAAAAGCATTTTGGTGTCAGCTGTTGAACTGGTTTCTTGCTATTCTGCTTTCAGTTGCCATTGGAAACTTTGGCTGGCTGTGTGGTAACATCACCCGTTTCCCAAGGTTCAGAAACCAATGCCCCTCTGAAGGGAAGCAGAGCATTTCTTTCTTTTCAAGTACATGTTGTGCTTTGCCCCTGTTTCTTAGTGAGAAGGGCTTGAAAACAGCTAAGGGACTGTGGGAATAAAGATGAAGTGTTGGAATGCGTGATGAAGATAAGCATGATACAATGTAAGAAGAGTTTCTGCAATGGCCAGAAATGCAACTTCGCATAAGTGCCAAGTCTTCCATCCTAGATTTTCCATGTGCTGTTGTCACCACCATGTACATTGTAGATAGAGGCTGTTATCCTTTCTGTGTAAATGAAATAGTATTACCTGAGCAAGAGCTTTCAGAAGGGAGAGTGAGTGGGCTTCTTTCGCTCCTTGAAATGTATGCAAGAGCTCCTATATTGCTTTGCTTGTGCATTTTTTTTTTCTGGGGCAATATGTCCATAACTTTCCTCAAATCATTAGAGTGGTCCATTACCCAAAATGCATTGAGAACCAAGGAACTAAAGTATCACCAAATGAAGTGCATTGGCTACACTCTCACATATGGAAAGAATGTAACCTAATGGTTTCAATTATGGCAATGCAGTAATATGGACAGTGCACTGGGAAAACTTTCTCCCTTGTTAATGGATACAACATGGTCAAGGAGAGGAAATTTCCAAGAGAAGATTGACTCTCTGCTGGCTGGCAGCTGGGAGAAATGGTGTTAGAGTGAGCAGATTATACCTCAGCTTTAAAACAGAATGTGTCATGCCTGTGTTCTCTTTTTATATCTTGAGCTATCAGAGAGTCTGAGAGATACAAAGAGAATCTGCATTGTCAGGAAAGAAAGAGGTATGTTTCAGAGCTCAACCTGATGATTTCACAGGCCAATTTAGAGCTAAAGGGAAGCGCAGTCTCATCACGTAGTCTAGTTCAAAGGGGTAGTCTAGCATAGTTTTCCAGCACTTAAAATGTATCATCTGGAATCAGACTACACGGGCTTGAAATCAGATCCATTAAGCAGTAGATAATGATAGTCATGTATTAGTTACATATCATCTCTGTGCCCAAGTTTCCTTATCCTTAAGGTAGAATCCCAATAGTACAACCAGGACTTACTGTTTTAGTCTGCTCTGGGCTACCATAACAAAGTACTAGATGGTATGGCTTAAACAGCAGAAATGTGTTTTTTTCAAAATTCTGAAGGCTTGGAAGTCCAAGATCAAGGTTCTGGCTAATTTGGCTTTAGGTGAGGGCTCTTTTTCTGTCTAACAGATGGCCACCCTCCCACTGTATCCTTACATGGCCTCAGAGCATGAGGTGCAGAAAGAGAAAACTCTCTAATGTCTTGTCCTTATAAGGAAATTAGTCCTATGTGATCAGGACCCCACACTTATGACTTTATTTAACATTAATTCCTTACAGGCCCCATCTCCAAATACAGCCACACTATGGGGATAGGGCATCTACCTATCGATTTAGGGCACATGCATTTAATCTTTAATATTCACTATTCACAGATTCCATATTTGCAAATTTGTCTGCTCACTACAGTTTATTTATAACTCCAAAATCAATACTTGTGGTACGTTCATGGTCATTTGAAGATGTGCACAGAGCTGTGAAAAATTTTATTCACCTGATATACATCCTCCCAGCTGAGGTCAAACAAAGTGATGCCCTGTTTTCTGGTTTTAGCTCACATATTGTAAACACAGGTCCTTTCCACGGTCTAGTTAATGCCACATTTTCACATTTTTGTGCCTTTCTGTTTGTGATTTGACTGCCTAAAATGGGCGTGTATAGTGCCACAGTGCTGTCTGTATAGTGTTTCTCTGTGCAAGAAGGCTGTGGTGTGTTTTATGGAGAAACTACATCTGTTAGATAAGTTTTATTCAGGCAGGAGTTACCGTGCTGTTGGCCATGAGTTGAAATAAAACAACATTATATATTATATGAGGTGTCTTTAAACACAAACTCATATAAAACAGGGTTATCTATGGTTCAGTTGATGAAAATGCTGTGACCAGGGGCTCACAGGAACCTGACTGTTTATTTTTTTCTAGGAGCAGCAGTACAATGCAGTGTTCGTACAGAACATATGTGCTGTGAATGATGAAAATTGATTGAATATGACTCATCAAGCTATTATGAAGATTAAATAAGGTTTTATACATAAAGTTCTTATGAGACTGCTTTGTTCATGCTGCTATAACAAATACCGTAGACAGGATAGCATAAACAACATTTATTTTTCATTTTGGAGGCAGGAAAATCCCAGATCCAGCTACTGGCTTGACATGGTTTGGATGTCCGTCCCATGCAAATCTCACATTGAATTGTAATCGCCAGTGTTGGAGGTGGGGCCTGGTGGGAGGCGATTGGATCAGGGCAAGTGAGGGGGTCGTTTCTCATGAATGGTTTAGCACCATCTGCCTAATGCTGTTCCGTGATGGAGTTGTCCCAAGATGTGGCCGTTTAAAATGACGTAGCATATCCCACCTTCTCCCTCGCTCCTGCTCCAGCTGTGTAAGACAGGCCTGCCTCCCCTTTGCCTTCCACCATCATTGGAAAGTTCCTGAGGTCTCCGCAGAAGCAGAAGCCATTGTGCTTCCTATGTAGTCTACAGAACCATGAGCCAATTAAACCTCTTTTCTTTATAAATTACCCAGTCTAGATTTCTTTATAGCAGTGTGGGAACAAACGAACACTGAGCTGACTTGATTCCTTGTGAAGACCTGCTTCTAGGTTTGCAGATAGGGCCTTCTTGCTGTATTCTTCCATGGCAGAGAAAGAGAAAGATCCTCTATCTCTTATAAGACATAGGAATCCCATTCATGAGGGCTGCATCCTCATGACCTAATTACCTCCTGAAGGCCCTACTTTCTAAGGTTGTCATATTGGGAATTAGGTCTTCAACGCATAAATTTTGGAAAGGAAACAAGCATTCAGTTCATATCAACTGCCTAACTCACAGTAAATGCTGAATATATGCCCTATATTACTATTTTCTCAGTACTAAAACAGTCAAAGATCTCCTCACAGTTGAAAACAGTAACAGAATATTAACACTCATTGAAAGTGTTATATAGTTAAGCTTTACAGCCAGGCAGAAAAAAAATGTATTTATTGTTCTGTGTTGTCTACCCTACCATTTATAGGGTAGGGTAGACAGAAGTATCTAAAAGTGCTTAAATTTTAGCAGTAGATTATGGCTTAACTTGTATTAATTAGTTTACTCATTCTTCATTTACATTATCTGTAAGACATCTACTCTGCATATTCATGTCATGAGGTAAATGCTGTGAGCATACTAATATGAATAAATCTTGCATATAACTAACTAAATAAAGCTATGTGATAAGCAGTGGCTTGATGGAAATGTAAACAAGATATTAAAGGAATGTAGAGATGGGATCAATTCCCTGAGAGTTTTCTCAGCATTTTCCCAAGAACTTCCTGGTCTTGACACCAAGCTGATGTTTGTGATAAAATAGGGAAGCAGCAGCTTCGATAAGGTTCATGGGCAAGGACCAGGTTGGCCATGATGATCTGTTAGCCTCCATTCCCTGCATTGATTAGACTATAAAACTATCATCAACAAAGCTTTTTGGTTAAGAGCTTAGGTGTTGGAGCCAAGTTTGGCTGTTTTCAAGTTTCAATATTTCCCACTACCAGCTCTGTGACATTGAGCAAGTTACTTGATTTCTCTGTGACCCAGTTTCCTTAATCTACAAAATGAGGGTGATGATAGTGCCTTCTAGCATTTCTGGATTAAATATTTGACAAGCACTAGAACTGTGTCTGGTTCCTAATATACTTTACTTCAATATTTAACAAATAATTAAGTGACCTGAATGTCCCACACCAGACACGTAGTCGTAGTCAAATAAGATGAGTAACGATCAATTGTTGAATGAAAAAGTGAAAAGTAAAAGATCTTGGAAAATGCTAGGAGGAAAGAAAATATAAAGGCATGACTTAAAAAGAGCTAATTTGATAGTTAAGATACTTTACATTGCTGCTGCCCTGCATAAAAGCTTCTAATAGTTGGCTCATTAGATATTTAAAATACTTAAAAGTCCAAATCTTCTAGCATGGCACATTGATGAGAAAAGGACAGGGTTTGTGGCAGCAACATATAAACCCTTACATCTCAATAGCTTGGAAACAAAAGTGTATTTCTTTCTCTAGTAAAGGCTGATGAAAGAGTTCTCATCTATTTGATCACTGAGAAATTCAGGCTGGTTTTATCTTGTGATACTATCATCTCATGTCACCCTGTGTGTGAAGAGAAGAATGGAGAAGGGAAATCGATTCTTAGTTGCCATGGCCTAGATGTGACAGACGTCATTTCTGCTCACAGTTCATTCCTCAGCACTGTCATGTCCCAAATGCAGCTGAGGGCTGGAAAATGTAGGGCACATATGGATATGCAGTGAGCCGCTTTCTCAGCCCCATATGGTGTGCAAGGACCTCAGTAATCTGAGTGACTATTTCCACCTTGTCTTTCAAGCCCAGTGGAGGCTTGAGGTCTCTTAACACTGACAAATAATCACTCTATGTATGGAATAGGCTTTCATCACAGTAAAGTCTGGTAATGGTACTGCTTGCTAGATTCTGACTCTATGGGAGAGACAAATATAGATATGGCTTCTGCCTTTGAGGAACTTACAATATGGTTAAGGAAATGGGAAGGTAAGAATAAAAGGCAATGTAGAATCAATTGCAACTGAGTACCAGAGGTAAGCTAGCTTGGTTTTAGTGCAAAGACCTTGAGATCTGGAATCAGACAGTCCTGAGCCCCAAAGTTCACTACTTGCATTATTTTAAACAAGTCACTTAACCTCTAACAGTTTGTGTGTGTGTGTGTACACATAAACCTTAAATATATATACAGAGTGAAAATCCAAAAATCTGATACCAAAAATGCTCCCAAATCCAGTATTATTTAAGTGCTGACATGATACCACAGTGGAAAATCCCACACATAAGAACTCAATACAACTCGGCTTCAGGCACAAAATTAATACAAATATTGTATAAAATTGTCTTCAGGCTGTGTAGAAAGTACAAAAACCATAAAGGAATTTTTCATTTAGACGTGTGTCCTTTCCCCAAAATATATATCTGCAAATATTCCAAAATGTGAAAAAAAAAAGTACAAATCCAAAGCACTTCTAGTCCCAAGCATTTCAGATAAGGAATACTCAATCTGTATGTATCGTTAATCACTCAAAGACTCAAGAAGTAGTAGCTGCTGTTTTTTTTAATAAAATCCTTGATAAGAAATAGATTTTTTTTTTTAGACATGGGATAAAATAGGACATTATCCCAGTTACCCTTTTAAAACCTGTGTTGAACAGCAGCCCAAAAGCAAAGGTAAAGATATTACTCATTTGGGCTGACAGAATTTCTTCCAGATTATATGGTTGATAGGTATCTCTCACAAGTGGCTTTTTACTCACTCTCCCTTGGTAGAAACACAGATCATGATAACTCAGAACTTAAGCTTAAAAGATGTTTCCTTCTGTGTTTCAGGGGGAAAAAAAGCCACAAAGTGCACACTCATCAAGACTGCAGTAGCATTTGGTTAGGGATGCCTCTGCAGTGGTAAGCAGCGCTAGATTTATGTCTCACTGGAGGTATTGACACTGGTACCCACAGTGCCTTTAACACCTTTTGTGAGCCATGCAGTTGGGATGAAGGGAGCTGGGAAGGCATATAAAATATGAAGGTAACCAATGAACTTCTCATGTTAGCAAATACCTCCCCACTTTCTGGCCTCCACATCCTTAGGTGTGGGGGACTTCCTTTTCCCAAGTCCGTTACTACAGATTTCCAAATCATAGTTTACTGAATTATTTCAAAACTGACTGAATGAGAGTTTATTATCCACTTGGCTCTTGATTTACAGAGTCAACTCAGAATAGCAGATATTCCATTTCTTTCCCCAAGCACTATCTAGCCCAGATCAGAGACCCTGGGAACTGACAGAGGTGTCGACAGATCTCTCATATACACCCTGATTCATGATAAAGGGAGCTTGGCTGAATAAAGTTCTCACTCTCTGGTATCACACCACTGACTGTGACAAACATCAGTGGATCCTTTTTTTTTCTACTATCGTGAATAGCAATATCATTTTACCATTTCTCTTAGAGCACAGAAGCAAACAGAAAGGAAGAATCCCATCATTTTCATTGCATAAAGTTTTCTTGGGCTTTGTTCACCAGAGAGTTCAACTTTGCTGAGTAATTCTCTGTAGACACGAATGATAGAAGAGGGGATTATTATCCATCTGTTTGCCCTCCTAGCTTTTGTTGAGCTTGAGCCCTTATTGTCTTTTCAATCCAGATCCATCTGATTGCTTTAGTGATGCAGGAAGACATCACCAAACACGAGTGCATTCCCAGGCCCGGGAGCCTCTTACCACACTGAGGCAGACTGACCCAGAGTATTTTTCCTTGGAGCATTTCAGCAAAGTGGGGCTGGAATAAGATGCTTAAGGTCAAAGCTGTGGCATCTACAGCTGGGGAAGGGCCAACGGAGATCATTTTTATCTTCTACTGTATACATGCAGTCTATTCATCATCAGGCATAAAGACTTTCACTGAGCAGCCAGCAACATTGCTCAGAGCAGAGCTCTGGTCTCTGCTGTCAGAGTTGCTGTTTGTATTATTTTGCCTTGTTTTTCCCTGCAACCTCATATAAAGCTTTTACAGTCTTGGGTGAAGCTTTGCTTGGATTTTCATGTCAAGAAGACAAATTTAAACACGTGGGGAAAGGAAGGAGAGACTTTTGAGCATTATTATTTCTGACTTCCAGTTTGTAGAATCCATTGGAATTTTTTTTTTTGGGAAATGAATATGGTTGCCAAATTGTATAAACTTAATTAGAAAATAAAATGATTGTTTTCTATCAAACCGCATCCACTTAAACCCCATGTGAAAAACCCATCTCAGATTCTCTTCTGACATTCTTTTCAGTGTGAGCAGAATTACAGATTATTAAATAGAGACAGTTTGGAATAAAAACCTTTTCATTGCTGAAAATTTCCTTTCACTTAGTTTGTAAAGTCCACCTGGCTTTCTACAGGCCCCATTATAGAATGGAAATTGTAGCTATACTTAAATCCTTTCGATTTACACTCTTAGATGCAATAGGATGTAAAAAGTAAGAGAAACACTAACATCTTACGTCTTAGCCTGAGTTCAGTTCTAGGCTGTAAAATGAAAACCAAAAACCACCCTAGGTCATTTACCTCTCAGGACTTCATTTTCCTCATCGATAAAAATACAGTCGAACAAAAGTGTTTCTGAAGTCCTCTCTTTTTCTGAAAGTGCCTTTTCCTTGATAGTATTTCCTTCAAGTAACATCTGCACTATGTATTCACTATTTCTCTATATTGTTTTTGTGGCTACTCTATTAATTAAAAACACACTTACCTTTTCCTTTATGAGTGTAATAGAGGCCAAAGTGGAGAAAGTGACACGACCTTCGCCCCTTAAAAAGCATGTTTTTCTGAACAATTTCTGGGCTGTGCTCCTAATCTACTTGTGATTATCCCTCTTATTTCATTTAAGATTTGGCAATAAGAAAGAAGATGCCTATTTTCATTCTCTCTCCTGCCCGTTTTCCTTTAACAATGCACTGCTGTGCTATCGTGTAGTTATTTTGTAATTTACTGTTAATCTTTGTGACACCATCATGATCAGCATTTCAGAGCATGTTTGAAAGATGCACTGTTTGATGCCGTTTTTGTACAGTAAATTGCATTTTGATGTTAGCCTTTTTCAAGGTCACTAAAGCACACTCATAATAGGTCATCATGATCCCAGATAAGAGCAGCCCAGAAGCATCAGACTACACATCCCAACTTAAAAAAAAAAAAAAAATCATAGGGATCTGATTTTGCCTTTCAGATTCAAATAACTGGTTTCATCCTGCACTTCACTGTTTGAGGGAAATATATAATAAGGTATTAAGATACAGCGTCAGAATTCTGCTTCTCAAAAGTTGCTATAGTGTTCACTTACTTTTCTGTGAAATAAAGAGAAGGGGACAATAATCCACATTTATTAAGTCCCTTCTATCATATATTCCAGATGTCATGCTCAGTGCATAATAAACACTTGCTTCTAATCCCTAAGTGGGTGGTAGTATGCTTATGCTACAGATGAGAGCTAAATGTTTGCAAATATTTTGGAAATTGTTGAATGTTTTACAAAAAGGAAATATACGTCTTTCGGAATTTGTTCTCCCACTGTCTTTCACTTCACAAGGAGTACCAAGGTTCAAATATTCCTTCTTGCAAGGGATCTTTACTGAGCCAACCATAATGGAGCCTGTAATTCATGAGCCCAAAGTCCTTCTCTGCTGTAAAAGCATTTACTTGCCTTACACTTATATGATAAAAGGGGACACAGTTCCTTCCTCCCTCTCTCCCTCCCTCCCTCCATTCCTCCCTCCCTCCTTCCCTCTTTTTTTCCTGTATTTCTTTTTCATTTATTTAAAGACTTTATGTTTTTAGAAGATTTAAAGCTCACAGCAAAATTAGAAGGAATGTACAAAGATTTTCCATATAACCCTTGCCTCCACACATGCATAGTCTCCCTTAGTATCTACATCCCCCTTCTGAGTGGTACATTTGTTAGGATTAATAAGCCTACATTGACATGTCATTATCACTGAGAGTCCATAGTTTATATTAGGGTTCACATTGCATACTCTATGGGTTTGAAGAAACATATAGTGACATATATCCACCATTATAGTAGCATATAGAATCCTTGTCTAGAGCCAGATTTCAAAGGGGATGCTTCCATTTTTTACCTATTCAGTATGATATTGTCTGTAGTTTGTCATAAATAGCTTTTATTATTTTTAGATACAGTCCATCAACACCAGTTTATTGAGAGTTTTTAGCATAAAGGGCTGTTGAATTTTGTGTAAGGCATCTCTGCATCAATTGAGATAATCATGTAGTTTTTTTTCTTTGGTTATGTTTATGTGATAGATTATGTTTATAGATTTGCATATGTTGAACTAGCCTTGCATTCCAGGGATGAAGCCAACTTCATCATGATGGATAACCTTTTGATATGCTGTTGGATTTGGTTTGCCAATATTTTACTGTAATTTTTTGCATCTATGTTCTTCATGGATATTGGCCTGAAATGTTCTTTTTTAGTTCTGTCTCTGCCAGGTTTTGGTATCAGGATGATGCTGGTCTTATTAAATGAGTTAGGGAGGATTCCCTCTTTTTGTATTGTTTGAAGTAGTTTCAGAAGAAATGGTACCAGCTCCTCTTTGTATGTCTGCCAGAATTTGGCGGTGAGCCTGTCTGGTCCTGGACTTTTTTTGATTAGTAGGCTATAAATTGCTGCCTCAAGTTCAGACATTGTTATTGGTCTATTCAGGGATTCAACTTCTTCCTGGTTTAGTCTTGGGAGGGTGTGAGTGTCCAGGAATTTATCCATTTATTCTAGATTTACTGGTTTATATGCATAGAGGTATTTGTAGTCATCTCTACAAATGTTAGTTTATATTTCTTTGGAATCAGTGGTGATATGCCCTTTATCATTTTTTATTGCATGTAGTCAATTCTTCTCTTTCTTCTTTTTTATTAGTCTGGCTAGCGGTCTATTTTATTGATCTTTTGAAACAACCACCTCCCTGATTTATTGATTTTTTTTTGAAGGGTTTTTCTGTGTTTCTGTCTCCTTCAGTTCTGCACTGATCTTAGTTATTTCTTGTCTTCTGCTAGCTTTTGAATTTGATGTTGTTCCTTTAGTTCTTTTAATTTTGATGATAGGGTGTCAATTTTAGATCTTTCCTCTTTCTCATGTGGGCATTTAGTGCTATAAATTTCTCTCTAGACACTGCTCTAAATGTATCCCAGAGATTCTGGTACGTTTTTTTTTTTCTTGGTTTCGAAGAAAATCTTTATTTCTGCCTTCATTTCATTATTTATTCAGTAGTCATTTAGGAGCAGGTTGTTCAGTTTCTATGCAGTTGTGAGGTTTTGAGGGAATTTCTTAATTCTGAGTTCTAATTTGATTGTGCTGTGGTCTGTGAATCTGGTTGTTATGATTTCCATTCTTTGCATTTGCTGAGGAGTGTTTTACTTCTAATTATGTGATCAATTTTAGAATAAGTAAGTGCATTGTGGTACTGAGAGTAATGTATATTCTGTCGATTTGGGAGGGAGAGTTCCGTAGATGTGTATTAGGTCCACTTGGTCCAGATCTGAGTTCAAGTCCTGGATATCCTCGTTAATTTACTGTCTTGTTGATCTGTCTAATATTGACAGTGGTTGTATTAAAGTCTCCCACTATAATAGTGTGGAAGTCTAAGTCTCTTTGTAGATTGTTAAGAATTGCTTTATGTATCTGTGTGCTCCAGTATTGAGTGCATATATTTTAACAGTAGTTAGCTTTTTGTTGCATTGATCCCTTTACCATTATGTAATGCCCTTTTTTGGCTCTTTTAATCTTAGTTGGTTTAAAGTCCATTTTATCAGAGACTAGTATTGCAATCCCAGCTTTTCTTTGCTCTCCACTTGCTTGGTAAATTTTCCTCCATCACTTTATCTTTGTGCGTGTCTTTGCATGTGAGATGGGTCTCCTGAATACAGCACATTGATGGATCTTGACTCTTTATCCAATTTGCCAGTCTGTGTCTTTTGAATGTGGCATTTAGCCTGTTTACGTTTAGGGTTAATATTGTTTTGTGTGAATTTGCTGGTTTATTTTGCCCATTAGTAAATGCAGTTTCTTCATTATGGCCATGGTCTTTACCATCTGGTATGTTTTTGCAGTGATTGGTACTGGCTGTTCGTTTCTATGTTTAGTGCTTCCTTCAGGAGCTCTTGTAAGGCAGGCTTGGTGGTGACAAAATCTCTCAACAATTGCTTGTCTGTAAAGGATTTTATTTCTCCTTCATTTATGAAGCTTATTTGGCTGGATATGAAATTCTAGGTTGAAAGTTTTCCCTTTAAGGATGTTGAATATTGGCCCCCACTCTCTTCTGGCTTTTAGGGCTTCTGAGGAGAGATCCACTGTGAATCTGATGGGCTTCCCTTTGTGAGTAACCTGACCTTTCTCTCTGGCTGCCCTTAGCACTTTTTTTGAAATGCCCTTCATTTCAACCCTGGTGAATCTGACAATTATGTGCCTTGGGGTTGCTCTTCTTGATGAATATCTTTGTGGTGTTCTCTGTATTTCCTGTATTTGAATGTTGTCCTGCCTTTCTAGTTTAGGGAAGTTCTCCTGGATAATATCCTGGAGAGTGTTTTCCAGCTTGGATTCATTCTCTCCGTCACATTCAGGTACACTGGTCAAACGTAGATTAGGTCTTTTCACATAATCCCATATTTCTTGGAGGCTTTGTTCATTTCTTTTCACTCTTTTTTCTCTAATCTTGCCTTCTCGTTTTATTTCATTGAGTTGATCTTCAATCTCTGATATCCTTTCTTCTGCTTAATCAATTCAGCTGTTAAAACTTGTGTATGCTTTGCAAAGTTCTCATGCTGTGTTTTTCAGCTCCATCAAGTCATTTATGTTCTCTAAGCTGGATATTCTATTTAGCCTTTATGTAACATTTTTCCAAGGTTCTTAGTTTCTTTGCATTGTGTTAGAACTTACTCCTTTAGCTCAGAGAAGTTTGTTATTACCCACCTTCTGAAGCCTGCTTCTTTCAATTTATCAAGCTCATGCCCCATCCAGTTTTGTTCTCTTGCTGATGAGAAGTGTGTTCCCTTGGAGGAGGAGAGGGGTTCTGGTTTCTGGTGATGGCATCTTTTTTTTTTTTACTAGTTGCTTCCTATCTTCGTGGATTTATCTACCTTTGGTCTTTGAAGTTGGTGACTTTCAGATGGGGTCTCTGAGTGGAAGTCCTTTCTGTTGATGTTGAAGCTATTTCTTTCTGTTTTCTAGTTTTCCTTCTAACAGTCAGGCCCCTTTGATGCAGGACTACTGGAGGTCCAATCCAGACCCTGCTTTCCTGGGAATCACCCACGGGGGCTGCAGAACAGCAAGGATTGCTGCCTGTTCCTTTCTCTGGTAGCTTCGTCCCAGAAGAGTACCCGCCAGATGTCAGCCAGACCTCTCCTTTATGAGGTGTCTTTTTGGATATACAGGGGTCAAGGAGCCACTTGAGGAGGCAGTCTGTCTATTATCAGAGCTCAAGTGCTGTGCTGGGAGCTCCGTTGCTCCCTTGAGAGCTGCTGGGCAGAGATGGTTAAGTCTGCTGAAGTGAAACTCACAAGTTCCCCTTTTCCCAGGTACTCTCTCCCAGAAAGGTGGAGCTTTATAAGTCCCTGATGGGCTGCTGCCATTTTTCAGAGATGCCCTGCCCAGCAAGTGGGGAGTCTAGTTGCAGTCTGCCTACAGAGGCCTTACTGAGCTGCCACAGGCCCCTCCCAGCTGCCATATAAACTTCCTTGTGATTTTGTTTACACTGGCAAGGTTAGAACTGTCTCGGTAATGGAGAGCACCCCTCCCCACACCAATCTCCACAGTCCCAGATTGAGCTCAAACTTCTGTGCTGGCTGCAAAAATCTCAAGCCAGTGGGTTTCAGTTTGTTGGTCTTTGTAGGGTGGGACCCACTGAGCCAGATTACTTGGCTCCTTGCCTCTGTCCCCTTTTTTTCAGGGGAGTGGGCAGTTCTGTCTCATGGGCATTCCAGGCACCAGCTAAAACAGCCACCCAGTTTTGTGCTGGAAACCCACAGTGCTGGTGTTGTCAGCACCAGTGGAAATCTCCTGGTCTTTGGGCTGTGAAGACCATGGGAAAAGTGCAATATCTGAGCTAAAGTGCCACAGTGTCCAGAAAAGTCTCTGATTGCCTCCCTTGAGTAGTAGGGGTGTCCTCTAGCCCCTTGCACTTCTCAGGTGTGGCAACGCCCCACCCTGCCTCATTTTTCCCTCTTTGGGCTACACCCACTGTACAACCAGTCCCATTGAGATGAACCTGGTACCTCGGTTGGAAATGCAGAGATCACTTTCCTTCTGGGAACTGCACTCCAGAGGTGTTCCTATTCGGCCATCTTGGCAGAAGTCCAGCACAGTGATTGATATTTAAATGTTGATTCAGTATTGAATATCTGGGATAAATCTTACTTGGTGATGATATATACTTCTTTTTATACACTGTTGGATTTGATTTGCCAGTTTTTTTTTTTTTTGAGGATTTTTATGTCTATGTTAATGAGAGATATTGGTTTATAGTTGTCCTTCCTTTTAATACCCTGTCTTGGTTTTAGTATGAGGGTTATTCTTGCCTCATCAATGAGTTAGGAAGTATTCCCTCTGCTTCTGTTCTCTAAAAGAGAGCATAGAAAATTGGAATAATTTCTTTCTTAAATGTGTGGTAGAATTCATCAGTGAATACACCTGGGCCTGGTGTTTTGTGTTTTAGAAATTTTGAAATTAGGAACTCAAATTTTTAATAGATGGACGTTAATTCAGATTGTGTATTATTTTTGTAGAATTTTTGGCAAATTGTATCTTTCAGGGAATTGATTCACTTCATTTAGATTATCAAACTTGAGAACATAAAGTTGTTTATACTATTCCTTTATTATCCTTTTAATATTTATGGGATCTGTAGTATTGTTCTCTGTTTCATTTCTGATGTTAGTAATTTATATTTTTTCTCTTTTTGCATATTAGACATGGGAAGAGACTAATTTTATTGATCTTTTCAAAGAAACAGCTTTGGGTTTCATTGCTTTATCCTATTGATTTCAGGTTTTTAATTTCATTAATTTCTGCTCTAATTTTTATTATTGCTTTTCTTCTGCTTACTTTAGATTTTATTTGATTTACTTTTCCTTTTCTTGTTTCCTAAGGTAGAAACTTAGATGGTTGATTTGAGATTTTTCTTCTTTTCTAATATGTGCAGTCAGTGCTATAAATTTCCCTCTAACCTTTGCTTTTGTACATTCCACAAATTTTGATTTGTGTTTTCCCTTTTTGTTTAGTTCAAAATATTTTTAAATGTGTCTTGGAATTTCTTCTTTAATTCATTTGTTATTTAGAAGTATGTTGTTTATTCTTGTATTTTGGGATTATCATTTATGTTTCTCATTAATTTCTAGTTCTATTTTATCTGAGAAAAGAACGTATGTGATTTTTATTTTTTTAAATGTATTAAAGTATATTTTATGGCCCACAATGTGGTCTACCTTGGTAAATGTTCTATGTGAACTTGAGAAAAATGTGTTTTCTGCTGTTGTTGCATGACTTAGTCTATAGAAGTTGATTATATCCAGCTGATTGATGGTGTTGTTAATCAAATATATCCTTGCTGCCTCTGCCTGCTGGGTTTCTGTATTGATAGAGGGTATTGAAGTCTCCAACTGTAATAGTGAGTTCACCTTTTCCTTCTTGCTGCTGTATGAGATTTTGCTTTATGTAGTTCAACTGTCTGTTGTCACACTAAGAATTGCTATGCCATGGTGGGCATGGTGGCTCACACCCATAATCCCAGCACTTTGGGAGGATGAGGCAGGCAGATCACGAGGTCAAGAGTTCGAGACTAGCCTGGCCAACATAGTGAAATCCTGTCTCTACTAAAAATAAAAAATTAGCCAGGCATAGTGGCACACACCTGTAGTCCTAGCTACTTGGGAGCCTGAGGCAGGAGAATCACTTGAACCCAGGAGGTGGAGATTGCAGTAAGCCAAGATCATGCCACTGAACTCCAACCTGGGCAACAGAACAAGGCTGTTTGGCTGTTTCAAAAAAAAAAAAAAAAGAAAGAAATCTTGTAGCATTGCCTGCTTTATTGTAATGTAGTGCTTCTCTTTATCTGTGATAATACTCCTTGCACACGTGTGTGTGTGTATGTGTTGAGCATGGCATATCTTTCTCCATTCATTTACTTTTAACCTATGCGTGTCTTTATATTTAAAATAGGTTTCTTGTAGACAAGATATGGTTGGGTTTTGTTTTTAATTCATTCTGACAATCTTTCTTTTTAAACTAGATAATTTAGACCATTGACATTCAAAGTGATTATTAACATTTAGATATTTAGATTAATATTTATTTGCAACAGTTCTCTACTTCTTTTTCTGTGTTCCTTTTTTTGTCCTTTTCTCTGCTATATGTGGTTTTAATTGAGCATTTTATGATACCATTTTCTCTCTTTTTTAGCAAATCAGTTATGCTTCTTTTTTAATATTTTAGTGATTGCCCTAGAGTTTGTAGTGTATATTTACAATTATATATTTTATATATATATAAGCACACATAATCATTATGGTTTAGATTTTTGTATCCTCTCCAAAATTCATAGGTTGAAACCTAATCCCCTAATCTATACTAATGTGATAGTATTGAAAGGCAGGGTCTTTAAGAGGTAATTAAGTAATAAAGGCAGAGTCCCCAGAGATGAGATTAGGACTCTTATGAAAAGGCTTAAGGTGAAAGAGGGCATATACTTCCTCTCTTGCCCGTCTCCCTTATGTCGTGTGAGGACACAGTGTTCCTTCCCTCTTGAAGTTGGAGAAAGAAGGGCCTTGCCAGACGCTGGTGCCTTGGCCTTAGACTTTCCAGCATCCAGAACTGTGAGAAATAAAATCTGTTCATCATACATTACCTAGTCTTTGGTGTTCTGTTACAGCAGCAGAAAATGAACTAGGACAGTAATCAAATACATTGCTGTCATAAATTTTAGAGAAACTGTTGTCTGTTCAATCAATTAAGAATAAGAAAAACAAAAATTTCTATTTCATCTTCACTCATCCTTTTGTTAATATTCTTCTTGATGTAAATGTGAGTTCTGAACTATATTATTTTCCTTCTTTCTAAGGAACTTCTTTTATCATTTCTTACATGGCAGTTCTACTGGCAAGAAATTCCTTAATTTTTGTTTTTCTGAGAAAGTCTTACTACGTCTTCAGTTTTAATATCCCACCTTTCAATACTATCACACTGGAGATTAGGGGATTAGGTTTCAACTTACGAATTTTGGAGACGCCCTAAAATTCCAAACCATAATGATTATGCTTATGTATATATAATATATAATTGTAAATATGCACTACAAACTCTAGGGCAACCACTAAAAAATAAAAAAAGAAGCATAACTGATTTGCTAAGAAAGGAGAGAGAATGGTATCATAAAATGCTCAATGAATACCACATATAGCAGAAAAAAGGACTTAATTGCATCTTCAGTTTTGAAGGACAATTTTTCAGGATACAGAATTCTAGGTCAGTGGGGTTTTTGTCTTAGCACATTAAAAATCTCTTCCACACTCTTCTTACATGTATTATTTCTGAGGCAAAATCATATATAATTATTTTTCTTGTTCCTCTAAAGGTAAAGTGTTTTTATCTTCTGGCGTTTTCAGGGCTTTTCCTTCATCTTTGGTTTTCTGCAGTTTGAAAATAATGTGCCTAGGGAGCTGGGACAAGATGACCTACCAGATAGAACCAGGAAGTGCTGTTCCCACAAAAGAGAAGCAAATTATTGAGTAAACCATCATAACTTGGGTATATTTTCAGATATAAAATTCCAAGAGTGGATGTAGAAGCAACACTGAAGCTGAAGCTAAAGAGGAAGGAAGGCAGCAGATCACACTGTCATGTGTGTACCTATGCAACAGTCTTGCATGTTCTTCACATGTCCCCCAAAACCTAAAATGCAATAAAAAAAAAGAAAAAAAGAGGAAGGAAGTTTGGACCCCTGAGTGGGGTGCTAGGAGTACTAGGAGTAGCTTCTGGCTCAATGGCTAATGGGAAAAAGATCAGCAAGGGAATTGAAGGGTGGCTCACTCTCACTGTGAACTCTTAGATCCTAGCTATGGGAGACTCTGCATCCCCCATGATTGTGTGAGCAGGCATAGGGATCTACCTGTCCACAGAAACAGAAACAGACAAGAGACAGGTCTTCAGATGACACAAAGCTAGGAAGCTTTTGTGAGCTGGGCAGCTTTGCCAGAGAGTGGCCATGTATATCCATCCCCCAGGGCTCCCTATAACTTTCCAGGAGCTGGAAGCTTCAACTGACTTCTGAGCAAGGAGACAGCAATGCTAGCTCCCTACTGGACCTGGGATGCATCTGTTCCAATGGGAAGATGCAAGCTCCTCTGCCCACCAGCCCTTCCCATGGCTAGTCACCCTGCAGGAGCAGGTGCACAGTGCAGCCCTTGCATGCCATACTGAGTGCGTTTCTGTACCTGAGTACTTTCCCGGTGACCTGGGAGCACGTATAATCCCTCCATGCAGTTGGAAATCAACCCCAATCTGTGGGATGTTCTGGTCTCTCAATGGCTGTGGTGTTCAGCTGGGGAATGTGGAGATCTGTGGCTAACAGAGGAGCGGTGGAGAACCGTAACTCTTAGAGCACTGATAAGGGCAAGATGCATGGGTTCCTGGGCCGGGGCAGGAGTGGGGCATGCCATCCTCTACAAGGACAGTTCAGAAAGGGTGTGGCCTACCTCCCTGCTGCAGCCTCTGCCTGAGGGAACCCCTCAGTCCAGAGCATCTAACAAAAGTAATGTGGATGCAGTACCAATGATCAGAAGTGTCTCCCAAAGTCTCAGGAATGAACCTGGTGAGGAGGCTATGCCCCACCTCAACCACAGAGCACAGTTTGAATGTGAGAAAATACAAAAGAGCTGTGAGTGTGGGTATTAACATAGTTTCCAACCATTACTCTGAAGTGCGATCTACTGGATTGTAGCCCAAAAGACAATGCCTTAAAGATTGCCACTAATTTATATACCTGTGAGCATAACTGTGAGAATTCATCCACACATAAAGGTCCTGTACAGAGATCTGACCCTATGAAAGCACCAGAAACAAAGCCAACTGCTTATACCCAGCTTACACCGAAGTTAAAGGAACACCAACCACCCAGATGAGAATCATTGCAAGAACTCTGGTAATTGAAAAAACTAGAGTGTTCCCTTACCTCCACATGAATTCGGTGGCTCCCAAACAATGGTTATTAACCACTTTAAAGTGATTGAAGTGGCAGACAGGATTCTGAATTTGATTGGCAAGGAAACTCATCAAGATTGAGGATAAAGTTGAAACCGAATCCAGAGAGTCCAGTAAAATAAACCAAGAGCCGAAAGATGCAATAGCCATTCAAAGAAAGAGCCAAACTAAACTTTTATAGCCAAAAAACTCACTACAAGAATTTCATAATACAATCAAAAGTATTAATATTGATAGAGCTGAGGAAAGAATCTCAAGAGTTCAAAGGCTGTTTCTTCAGATCAGCTCAGACGAGAAAGAAAAAAGAATTTTAAAAAATGACCAAAACCTCTGAGAAATATGGGATTATGTAAAAGTTACCAAATCTTTGACTCATTGGCATTCCTAAGAGAGAAGGAGAGAGAATGTACAACTTAGAATATATATTTGAGGACTGTAATTAGGTCATTCTTTTATAAAGTAAGGAAGTTTAAGTGGCTCATATTTCTACAGGCTGTGTGCAAAGCATAACACAGGGATCTGCTTCTAGGGAGACCTCAGAAAGCTCCCAATTATGGTGAAAGGTATAGGGGTAGTAGGCATCTCACATGGGGGAGCAGGAGCAAGACAGAGAGGGAGGTGCCATACACTTTTAAACAACCAGATCTTGCAGAAACTCATTCACTATTACAAAGACAGCACCAAAAAGATGGTGCTAAACCATTCATGAGAAATCCACCCCGATGATCCAGTCACCTTCCTGCCTGGCCCTACCTCCAACATTGAGGATTACATTTCAACCTGAGATTTGGGCAGGAACAAATATCCAAAAACATCAAGAACATAGTCCACAATCTCTCTTATCTCACTAGAGAGATTTACATGCAAATGTAAAAGGTACAGAGAATCCCAGCTAGATACTATTTAAGATGACTATTTGTGTCTAAGGCACAAGTCTGATTCACAGAGGTCAATGTAAAAGAAAAAATATTTTTTAGTGTAAGGTGTCAGGAAGGGGTCCAGTTTCTGCTTTCTGCACATGGCTAGCCAGTTTTCCCAACACCATTTATTAAACAGGGAATTCTTTCCCCATTGCTTGTTTTTGTCTGGTTTGTCAAAGATCAGATGGTTGTAGATATGTTGTGTTGCCTCCGAGACCTCTGTTCTGTTCCATTGGTCTATATCTCTATTTTGGTACCA
>NW_016107336.1:5936740-5949377 GCF_001604975.1 Cebus imitator
AGGCAGCAAATCACACTGCCACATGTGTACCTATGCAACAATCTTGCATGTTCTTCACATGTACCCCAAAACCTAAAATGCAATAAAATAAAGGGGAAAATAAAAGAAAAAAAAAGAAATTAAGCATCCCTAAAAAAAACCAGAATATATATTATTCTAAGGGGGAAAGTAATTCCATGCATTTTAAGTGATTGTTTGTATTTCTTTAAGAAATAAATTATTTATGTGTGCGTGGAAAAAAAAAAAAAAAAGAAAAAATCTTAAATGCATTTAGAGAAAAGGGAATCCCATCAGGGTAGCAGCAAAGACCTCTCAGTAGAAGCCTTGCAAGCCAGACAATACTGGTGGCCTATGTTTAACATCCTTAAAGGAAAGAAATTTCAACCAAGAGTTTTATATACTCCCAAACTAAGCTTTATAAGTCAAGAAGAATTAAAGTGTTTTCCAGACAGGTAAATGCTAAGGTGATACCTTTCAACTAGACAAACCTTACAAGAGGCCCTTAAGGGAGTGCTAAATATGGAAACAAAACATCATTATTGACCACCACAAAAACATACTTAAGCACATAACTCACTGGCCTAAATATAAAGCAATGATATAATCAAGTCTACATAACAACCAGCTAACAACATGATGAAAAATCGAATTTTCACATATCTGTACTAACCTTGAATGTTAATGGGCTAAATGCCCAATGTAAGAGATAGACCAGATAAAAACTAAGACCAAATCATCTGTTGTCTTCAAGAGACCAGTCTCACATGTAAGAACACCAACAGGCTCAAAGTAAAAGGATGGCAAAAAAAAAATCCAGCATGCAATGGAAAACAGAGCAAGAGTCACTATTCTTATATCAGATGAAACAGACTTTAAATCAATAAAAATGAAAAAGGACAATGAAGGGTATTACATAATGTCAAAGGGTGCAATCTAACAAGAAGACTAAATTATCCTAAATATATATGCCCCCAACATTGGAGCACATATTTTAAAAAACAAATTCTTCTTTCCCTATGAAAAAACTTAGGACAACAACATAATAACACAATAGTAGTGGAGATTTTAACTCCCCACTGATAGCATTAGATAGACCACCAAGGCAGAAACTATCAAACTCTGAAATTAAATTCAACATGACATAAGAGACATCTACAGAATATTCCACCCAGTAACTATAAAATATATCCTTGTCATCTGCATATGGAACGTGTTCTAAGATTGATCACTTAATGATAAAGCAACATTCAACAAGAAAAAAATGGAAATCAAACTAAGCACATTTTTGGACCATGGTGCAATACAAATAGAAGTAAATATCAAAAAGACCTCTCAAAACTACATAAACATATGGAAATTAAACAACTTGTTTCTAAATAATTCTTGGGTGAACACTGAAATTAAGATGGAAATTTAAAAAAATTTATTTGAAATTGACAAAAATAGGGACAGAACTTACCAAAATCTCTGGGATGCAGCTATAGCAGTGTTAAGAGGAGAGTTTGTAGCCATAAATATCTTCATCAGGAAGCTAGAAAGATCTCAAATTGACAATCTAACTTTGCACCTAAAGGAACGAGAAGTAAAAAGAACAAACATACCCAAAATTTAGCAGAAGAAAATAAATGAATAAAAATAGAGAAAAACTTATGAAAATTGAGATGCAAAAATTCATACAAAAGATCAGTGAAACCAAAAGTTGAAAAAAATTAACAAGATTGATAGAGTGCTAGTTTGAATAACAAAAAAAGAGAAGACCCAAATAAGTACAATCAGAAATTACAATGATGATATTACAACCTGTCCCACAGAAATAAAAATGATCATTAGAGAATACTGTAAACAAATTTATACACACAATTTAGAAAATCTAGAGGAAATGGACAAATTCCTGGAAAAACACAATCTCTTAAGATTGAATCAGGAAGAGATTGAAATCCTGAATAGACCAATATCGAGCTCTATAATTGAAGCAGTAATAAACAACCTAGAAACATAATGAGCCCTAGAGCAGATGGATTCACAGCTGAATTCTACCAGATGTGCAAAGAACTGGTGCCAATCCTACTGAAACCATTCCAAAAACTCAAGGAGGAGGGATTCCTCCTTAACTTATTCTATGATGCCAGCATCAGCCTAATACCTAAATCTGACAGAGACACAATGAAGAAAGAAAAATTTATGCCAATATCCCTGATGAACTTAGATGAAAAAAGTCTCAACAGAACATTAGCAAACTGCATCTAGCAGCACATCATAAAGTTAATTCACCACAATCAACTAGGCTTTATTCATAGGATACAAGGTTGGTTCAATATACACAAATTAATGTGATTCACCACATAAACAGTATGAAAAATCATGATTGTCTCAATGGATGCAGAACAAATGATTAATAAAATCCCAACCCCCTTTATGATAAAAACCTTCAACAGACTAGGTATCAGAAGAGCACACCTCAGAATAGTAAGACCCATCTATGACAAATCCATAACCAAAATCATACTGAGTGGGCAAATCTGGAAGTATTCCCCCTTGAAAACTGGAATAAGGCAAGAATGCTCACTCCCACCTCTCCTACTCAACATATTCCTGGAAGTCCTAGCCAGAGCAATCAGGCAAGAAAAAGAAATAAAAGGCATCCAAATAGAAAAGTACAAGTCAAACGATCTCTTTTTGCTGACCAAATGATTCTATACTTAGAAAACCCTAAAGACTCTGCCAAAAGACTACTAGAACTAATAAAAGATTTTAGCAAGTTTTCAGAATACAAAATCAATGTACAGAAATTGGTGGGATTTCTATATACTAGTAATATCAAGGCTAAGAGTCAAATGAAGAATACAATCCCGCTTACAATAGCAACAAAGAAAATGAAGTAGCTACAAATACATCTAACAAATGAGGTGAAAAATCTCTACAATGAGAACTACAAGATAATGCTCAGAGAAATCAAAAATGACAAAAATAAATCAGAAAACACCGCATGCTCATGGAGTAGGAGAATCAATATTTTTAAAAAGGCCCTACAGCCCAAAACTATTTACAGATTCAACACTATTCATATCAAACTACCAATGTAATTCTTCGCAGAGTTAGAAAAAAATATTTTTAAATTTAATGGAACCAAAAAAGAGCCCAACTAGCCAAAGCAATCCTAAGAAAAAAGAAAAAAGCCAGAGGCATCACACTACCTAATAAGGTTTGGCTCTTTGTTGCCATCAAAGTTTCATGTTGAATTGTGTTGGAGGAGGGACCTGGTGGGAGGTGATTTGATCTTGGGGGTGCATTTATCCCTGCTGTTCTTGTGAGAGTGAGTTCTCACAAGATAGTTGCTTGAAAGTGTGTAGCACTTCCTTCTTCACTCTCTCCTATTTCTCCTGCCAGCATGTAAAGACGTGCTTGCTTCCCTTTCACCTTCCTCCATAATTGTAAGTTTCCTGAGGCTTTCCCAGCCATGCCTCCTGTACTGCATGACACTATGAAGATACATCAACAAACAGCATGTTACTAGTACAAAAACAGATGTGTAGACTAATAGAATGGAACAGAAATCTCAGAAATGAAGCCACACACCTGCAACCATCTGATCTTCAGCAGGACTGACAAAACAAGCAATGGGGAAAGGACTACCTATTCAATAAATGGTGCTGGGATAACTAGCGAGCCATATGTAGAAGAATGAAACTAGACCCTTACCTTTCACCATATACAAAAATTAAGATAGATTAAATATGTGAATGTAAGACCTCACACTATAAAAAGCTTAGAAGAAAACCTAGGAAATACCTTCCTTGGTATCAGCCCTGGCAAATAAATTTTAGCTAAGTCCATGCAAATAATTGAAACACAACAGAAATGGACAAGTGGAAGCTAATTAAAGTAAAGAGCATCTGTACAGCAGAAGAAACTATCAACAAAGTGAACAAACAACCTACAGAATGGGAAAAAAATATCTGCAAACCATGCATCTGACAAAGGCCTAACATCCAGCTTCTGGAAGGAACTTAAAAATAAGCAAAAACCAACCCCATTAAAAAATGGACAAAGGACATGAACAGATACTTCTCAAAAGAAGATATATAAGTGGCCAATAAATATATGAAAACATGTTCATTATTAGTAGTAATCAGAGAAATGCAAATCAAAACCAAAGTAAGATGCCATCTCACACTAGTCAGAATGCTATTATGAAAAAAGTCAAAAAATGACAGATGCTGGTGAGGTTGCAGACAAAAGGGAATGCTTATGCACTGCTAGTAGGAATGTAAATTAGTTCAGCCGCTGTGGAAAACAGTTGGGAGATTTCTCAAAGGACTTAAAACAGAACTACCATTTGACCCAGCAACCCCATTAGTCAGAATATACCCCAAGGAATATAAATTGTTCTGTGATAGGCTGCATGCATGTGTATGTTCTTTGCAGCACTATTCACAATATCAAAGATGTGGAATCAGCGTAAATGCCCATCAATGGTGGACTGGATAATGACAATACGGTACTTTTATGCCATGGAATACTACATGGCCATTAAAAAAAACCCAAATCATGCCCTTTGCAGCATCACAAATGGAGCTGGAGGCCTTTATCCCATGTGAACTAACATGGGATCGGAAAACCAAATACTGCATATTCTCACATATAAATGGGAGCTAAACCTTGAATACAAATGGACACAAAGAAGGGAACAATAGACGGTGGGGCCTACTTGAGGATAGTGGGTGGGAGGAGGTATTATGCTAAATACCTATCAGGTATTATGCTTATTACTTGGCTGACAAAGGAATCTGTTCACCAATCCCCTGCAAACACGTAATTTACCTGTTTAATGAGATTTAGAAGCAACCTAAGTGTCCTTCAACGGATGAATGGATAAAGAAGATGTGATACATATGCCCAGTGCCATAGAAAAACAAGCTCCTACCATTTGGAAAAACATGGATGAAATTGGAGGTCGTTAATTGAAATAAGCCATAGAAAGATATACTTCACATGTTCTCAGTTATTTGTGGGAGCTAAAAATTTAACTAATTGAACTCATGGAAACAGTAAAAGAGTAATGAGGGTACGGTGAAAGGGAAGTGTAGGTGGTTAATGAGAAAAAATAATTATAAAGAAAGAATAAGATCTAGTATTTGCTAACACAACAAGGTGATTATAGTAAAAAATAATTGTACATTTAAAAATAACTAAAAGTGTATAGTTAGATTGTAACACAAAGGATGAATGCTTGAGGTGATGGATATCCCATTTGTAATGGTGTCATTACGCATGCCTGTATCAAAATACCTCACATAACCCATAAATATGTACACCTACTATATGTCCACAAAAATTAAAAAATTCAAACATGTACAAGTACCCTGAACCTAAAAGTTGGAAAGAAAAAATAAAAATTGCATCTAATAGTTTTAATTTGACATGATTTTATTTAAAACAATAAGTTACTTAAAATAGAAATTATTATCACTAATATTCTCTACAGGTTGTTTTAACAATATATATTGAGAGGGAAATAAAAATTGAAACAAAAAATATGTAGATGAGAGATAAAAAGACAATTTTAAAGTAATATGCTTACATAGTACCCCTCCCTTTGCCAAAAGCCCAAAGGGATTTGTTTTGTCCCTTATTTATTGTTAACCTGGGCATGATCCTGGAGGTAAATCTCACAAAATTGGGAGGGTCCCCCTACGACTGGGTGCCCCCTAGAGTTTTTCACTCTTAGAACTTCCTGCCCTGGACCTCCAGCAATCTGTCAATTTTTTGTCCGATTTTTCCTTCCCTGGTACTGATTCCTGCAGAGGTTTCTGCTTGTGAGTCTCTGCTCCAGTAAGCCATGACTCCTGCATTTGCTTCTCTCTCCAACCTTGGAGGCAATGCTTTACCCCATGTCTTACCTCTCTTACAGATTCAAGAAGAGTTGTTGGTATTTCAGTTTGTTCTGCTTTCTCCATGTTATTAGGATAGAGTGGTAACTTCCAAGCTCCTTACATGTGAAGCTAGGTGTGAATATAGTTCTCAGGGATGATGAACCCAGGCAAGTATGGAAAAGGTAGCAGTGGGGAATAACTGCTGGAGTCTTGTGAACAAGTTGAGTCTGTTTAAATTTAATTTTCTTAAATCTTTCTATAGCAGGTGAGATTTCTGGACTTTTTTTCTATGATGAATACATTTATATATCTGTCTAAAAAATTAAAATTAGAGATTGTGAAAAGCTCCATGAAGTGACCTAGAAACTATGGAAATTTCTTGCAAATGTTAGATGAAGGAAAGTCAACACCAAAGGCAATCTACAAGCTGCACGTACGTTGAAAATACTGAAGGTCACATGTATGTCATTTTACCAGATGTGCACATCATCACAAATGTACAGCCTCAGCAATCCCTATGGCAGGATGCCCAGGGGGAAGAGAAACTGAGACTGTATCTAGGGAAACATCCTTGGCTTGTGCCATCAAATACTGAGATTTAATATTCCTTTTACTTTTATCCAATTAACAAATACTTTAGTCATAAGACAAAGAGTCCTAGAAGACACCTCCTGTCAAAAAATTAATTATTTTTGTTTTTAACAAGGTATTGTATTTCTAGGAACAGGAATTTCTTTGCAAGTTTTTCATTATGTCCTGTTCTAGTGCTGGAGCACTTTTCAGGATTCTATAGCTTTTTGACCTTGCTGGTTACACCCTAGATATGACAACAACCTATAATCGGAGATAATTTTAAAGGTTCAGTATTTGGAATTTGTTCTTATAAATTTAATATACTTTATTTCTGTTCTTAGCAGACTCTAATTGAGTATCTGGTTTTTGTAGAATGAAAATATTGGCACCCATAGTCAAGTGATTACCCTGAGGAATTGCTCATTTCTTGCTGTTTCTCTTAGAGAATATAATAATGAATTGACCAAAAAATATATATAAAGGAAAAATGCCAGATTGTTTTAAATCCAGATTCCTGTTGGTACTTTGATAATGGCATATGCTGTTCTTTGTGCTAAGAACAAGAAATCCCAATCTTCAAAACATTTTGAAGGTAATTTGATTGACAATTTGTCTGACAACAGAGACCTGAGCTCATATATAATAATTGGAAACCTGCTCAGGAATTAAATAAATAATGTCCTATCCTTTGTTTTCCCTTGAGTAGTTCAGATAGAAGGATAGATGCTCAACGTCCTGGCTGCATAGGAGAGTCACCTGGGGAAGGCCGTAAACATGCCATTGCTCAGGTTTTACCCATCTCCTACGTTTTGATTCATTTTTTCTAGAGTAGGACCAGCCTTTCAGTTCTAAAACCTATCCGGATGAGTCTAACACATAGTGAGGCTTAAGAACCACTGCAACGTTAGGCAATTCTCATCCATGGAGTAGAACAAAAAGCTGGCAACCAGAAACGTGTTACTCAGCCAGAGGAAGAGGAGAAGGAGAGGCAAAGAAAAGTTAGTTTGGTTTGAGCTTTGCTAAATTATGAAAATTATTATTGTGTTCCTACTCTGTGGCAGTGACATGGCTGATTGGAAAGACCCTGATCTTGGCGTTGAGCAAGTGAGGTGTCAAATGTTAGAGTCACCTCAATATTTTAAATTCAAAGCTTCAGAAGCAAGTTTGTTAGAGTTTCTGCTTTAATTATGCCACTTTCAATATTAAGACACCAAACGATGAGAGTGAGGTCAGTTTCAAGCTTGAGTTGAGACTCAGAAGTGAAAAATAAACATAAAAAAATACTTTTCGTTACTACTCCCTCTTTCTTCCACCTCGTGGTTTGCTCTCACCACTACTCCCCGAACCCTGCCACTGATCCACAATTGGTGGTTGCCTCTAATTCTGGTCCAACTTCACCCTTATCACATATTTATGAGATAAAGAGATATATGTGTGTGTATATGTGTATGACATATATATATAATGAATATATGCATATATATATGCATCCCTATCCTGCTTCAACCTGCTCTTCCTAGATGAGAATATGACTGCATTTTTATCCTTTTGTTTTCTTTTTTTTCTTTTTTAGGTAGGGATAGGTATTGCTACATTGCCCAGGCTCATCTTGAACTCCTGGCCATAAGCAGCCTTCATGCCTTGGCATCCCAAAGTGCTGGGATTATAGGCGTGAACCATAATGCCCAGCCATAGGTATCTTTCCTGTCCTCTGCTGGTTCTGCAATGCTGCTTTCCTTCCTGAGGTTCTTCAACTCCAGTTTATTGTCTCTTCTACTTCTAGTTCATAGGACTATTTCGACAGTTGTATCTCCTATTCAAGGCCACTGACCCTGTTCAGTTGTTTTCATATAATCCTGACAAATAAGCTGGACAAAAATGCTCTTCTTTTTACAACCAGGGAATTTGAGTACTTGGAGAATGAGACTACAAAACAAAACATGTTTGTAACATCAAATCCTGACCTTGCCTCGTGCAAAATTTTAATAACGTGAGAATGATAATGTCTGCTTAAAACTTGCTTTAGAGTTTAAAATGATATAATGCATTTCATGTTGCTGTCATACACTGGCATGTTCCAACTTTTAGTCAGTCTCCCCTGTACTCCCTAAAGGCAGCCTCTCATCCAGATTGTTATTTTTATTTACTATCTCAGGTTTGGAACATATGGGATACATTCTTGTAATCCCCCAAAAGGAAGGGTGTGAAGTTTTTCTTATTATCTCTAAATTACTCAGGAAACATTTACAATGTTTTTTACTTACATCTATATAATTTATTATTGACAAAATATTGGTGTTTATAACTTTGGTGAAGGAATTTCCACAGGTGGACTTTAGGGCTGTGTTTATATTGTTGGAATCTGGATTGCACTGATGGTATTAACATTTGTTTCAGAAGAACTGTATTTTCCCTCACTTAAAGTAGACTTTAATTTTTAGACTAGTTTTGGGTTCACAGAAAGCTTAGGTGCAAAGTACAGAGATTGCCCATACACTCTCTCCCCGCCACAAATACATAGCCTCCACCATCATCAGTATCTACCAGAGTAGTACATTTGTTTCCATCGGTGAACCCGTATGGACACATCATAATCATCCAGAGTTCATAGCTGGTTTATATTAGGGTTCATTTTTGTTGTTGTGCATTCTGTGGGTATGGAAAAATGTATGACAGTGTGTCTACTATTGTTATACAGAGTAGGTCCACTGCTCTAGAAATTCTCTGTGTTCAGCTATTCGTCCCTTCCTTCTCTCTAATCCCTGGAAACCACTGTTTTTCCACTCTCCCCATAGTTTTGCCTTTTCCAGAATGTTATATAGTTGGAATCATGAAGTATGTCATCTTTATCAATTAGCTTCTTTCATTTAGTAATATAAATTTAAGTTTATTGCATGTCTTTCTGTGGCTTGGTAACCCATTTTTTAAATATTGCATAATATTTTGTTGTCTGGATGTACTGCAGTTTATGTAGACATTCACCCACTGAAGGACCTGTTGGTTACTTCCAAGTTTTGGCAATTAAGAATGAAACTGAAACACGGTGTGCAGGTTTTTATTTGGACATAAGGGTTTTTTTGTTAATTTTTCTTTAAGTTATGAGATACATGTGCAGAACGTGCAGGTTTGTTACATAGGTATACATGGTGGTTTGCTGCACCCATCAACCTGTCATCTAGGTTTTAAGCCCTGCATGCATTAGGTATTTGTCCTAACATTCTCACCTCCTTGGCCCCGACCCCTGGACAGGTCCCAATGTGCGGTGTTCCCCTCCCTGCATCCATGTGTTCTCTATGTTCAATCCCAATTATGGGTGAGAACATGCAGTGTTTGGTTTTCTGTTCCTGTGTTAGTTTGCTGAGAATTATGGCTTCATCCATGTCCCTGCAAAGGACATGAACTCATTCTTTTTTATGGCTGCATAGTATTTCATGGTGAATATGTGCCACATTTTCTTTATCCAGTCTATCATTGATGGGCATTTGGGTTGGTTCCAAGTCTTTGCTATTGTAAATAGTGCTGCAATAAACATATGTGTGCATGTGTCTGTATAGTAGAATGATTTACAATCCTTTGGGTATGGACCCAGTAATAGGTTTGTTGGGTCAAATGGTGTTTTTGGTTCTAGATCCTTGAGGAATTGCCACATTGTCTTCTGCAGTTGTTGAACTAATTTACACTCTTACCAACGGTGTAAAAGCGTTCCTATTTCTCAACAGCCTCACCAGCATCTGCTGTTTTCTGACTTTTTAATAATCACCATCCTGGCTGGTATGAGATGTTATCTTACTTGGTTTTTAACTCATGTAAATACTGAGGAGTGCTATTGCTGTATTGTTTCAAAATTAATATTTACTGACATTTACAACATGGTAGATTAACTCTACTTTAGAATTGTAATAGAACTTTCAATCCGTAGACCCAGCGCTCAAGCAGAATGCTATACCCAATAGTTGGCTACTTTGAATAATACAATTTGAGACCCTTTTACTGTCTTGAATAGTATACCTCATACTATGAGTGGCTCCCAATGAACAAACTGATGCATTGTTGTTTCTCGTGAGTTATGATTTTCCAAGTGTTATGCTTCAACCTATTTCCTTGTACCAATGCTATGTCTGCCTGAACCTCACTTTAAATATATGCGATCAGTGCGTGTCACTGAACTGGTAGGGCAGGTCTAACAGAAGATATTTGGAGGGGTGGGATGAGGACAGGAGATCTCATCTGGGGAAAGGGGGAACCTAGGTAAATAAGCTTACTGTGATAGAAATAGTTGCAAGTGAGGGGAAGTGATTCTGAACACAGCATGATTGTTATCTTCCACATGTATCTTACAACTTAGCTACCCTTGGATACATATCCAAGGACTGTCCCTTAAAGCTGAAATTATTTTATTTCGTTTTTTTCTGAGAAAAATTGACAGAATACTCGTGTAGAAACAATCTTACTTTGGAAACTCTAGGCCATGGCGTCACTAGAAGAGAAAGAATCATTTTCTCCTACCTAGCCACAGATAACCCTACAGATTTAGCAAAACAAACAGTCAGTTGTGGGCATTAGAGACTGTCAGAGCCCAGTAGGATCCATCAGTGCCATTGTGGGGATAAGAAGGTTGTACCAGGGATGTGACGAGGTAGAGTGGCAATGGGACTTGCAGAGCAGACTTGATTGAAAGCACAGATGTAGTAAACTTGAGAGTTCTCAGCCTGTAGTAGCAAGACCTCGAGGGAGAGCAACACTTTAGGGTTGTGGAGCAACAAGGTATAAGAAGCCTGGGTCCCTGCATGACCCCATGGAGCTGATTCACAATGCTAGCCCTGCCTATGTCCCTCTGGGCCATTAAACAATGGAGATTACGTTGTCTCCATTTGGCACAATGTTATTTTGGGTCTCTTCTAATTGCAGCAGATCTTATATTCTAGTAATGCTTCTCTTTCTCAGTTAGACCATCCTCCACTCCATGCTCCTTTGCTAACTTCTGTCTTCCCCTGTGGATCCTCCTCTGCACAGCCTGTATTTCAGTTATTTCCTATCCCCCTGCCCCATTTCCTGTGAAAGCACACATCTCGTTTGAAAGAATGGCTCAGAGCCCTGTTTAAGGCATTCTTTAAGAAACTAAATTTTGACTTGTTTGTTTTTTAGAGACAAGGTCTCACTGTGTTGCCTAGGCTGGAGTGCAATGGTATGATCATGGCTCATTGCAACCGTAAACTTCTGGGCTCAAGTAATTCTCCAACCTCAGCCTCCGTAGTAGCAGGGGCTACATGTACTCACCACCATTCCTGGCTAATTTTTCTTTGTGTGCATATGTAGAGAAAGTGTCTCACAATGTTGCCCAGGCTGGTCTTGAACTGACAGTCTCAAGTGACTTTTCCACCTCAGCCTCCCAAAATGCTGGGATTTTAGGTGAGGGCCACCTTGGCAGAGCTGAGATTAAAATTTTGTTAGTGGTAAATATTACTTACATTTTTAAGAAAGGCTTTTGTTATAATAGGAAGAAGGAGAGGCTGATGGTAGGGATATCAGGCAGGTGACTAACAACAGAGGTGACACTTTTGTGCCTGGGCTCTGTAGGCATCCTTCAACTAACATTTGGATTGTGCCACTGCCCCCACTTTGTATGTGTATTTGGCTGACACTGAGGGAAGAAATGCACAGTGCTCTCCTGCAAGTATTCTTTATGGTAATCTCAGTATATTTCCTATAGTACGACTCACCTGAACTTCTTCCATTCTGAGAACTTGATATTTCCCAAGATGTAAGGCTAAGAAAATAAAAAAATGATAAAGAAGACATTCACATGGTCAATACGAATATTCAGAGTAATACACTTACAAATAGGTTACTTGCCTTCACTATAGTAATCTTTTTACTATATATATGTATCCCATAACATCATGTTGTGTACTAACTACATACAATGAAATTTATATTAGACAAACAAAAACAGGCCAGGTGCAGTGGCTCATGCCTGTAATCCCAGCACTTTGGGAGGCCAGGGTGGGCAGATCATGAGGTCAGGATATCAGGTCCAACATGGCCAACATGATGAAACCTTGATTCTGCTAAAAATACAAAAAAATTATCTGGGTGCGGTGGCATGTGCCTGTAATACCAGCTACTCTGGAGGCTGAGGCAGGAGAATTGCTTGAACCTGGGAAGTGGAGGTTGCAGTTAGCTGAGATCAT
>NW_016107336.1:5949448-5981013 GCF_001604975.1 Cebus imitator
CACATGTCATCTATCTATCTATCTATCTATCTATCTATCTATCTATCTATATGGAGCTGTTTATTTCAAACCCAATTCAGAGCCGAATGGACGTACCTGAAGTCAGTATCTTCTCTCTGTTTTCGCATATACCTTATGAGATGTTGCTCTGTATGATATAATATGCCTAGAACAGTGTTTCTCACATCACAGATGATTAACAAACATTATTGAACTGATAATGAATGACTGTACTATGTGAACAGTGTAATTTGGCAGATAAATCTCCCCTTGTTAAACTTAGTATGCATTTCTAGTCCCTAAGAAACCCTGTGCATGTGACAGACGGAAAACATGTCAGCTAGAAAAAAAATTAGAACAGTTAAGGAGAAAAGGGTCAAGGGGTGAAAATGAAAAGAAAGACAAAATTGATGACTCTGTTTTTGTATCAATCACTGTATTCGTAGAATCAAATTTTCTTTATTAAGCAACAGAGTTAATTTACATCCACTAAGCCCAGGACAAGGCATCAGAAGTGGGAAAGCCACTGAGAGTATTAATTTCCTTCAAAAGTGGGAAAACATAGACACAGTTGCTGTCAATTTCTAGCAGTATCTTAAGATGTTGTACAGAATATTCCTACAGAAACGCAAGTACCATAACAGGCTTCAGGTAGGTGGTGTGTACTTTTACTTCTTGCAGTAACCACAAACAGGAAGAAAGTGCCAGTTTCTACCTGTAAGGCTCACTGAAGCTAAATCAAGCATTGCTCAGTTAAGAGGAACAGGTTAATTTTCTGTTCACTGAATTCTGCATGCCTGACAGGTTGTTGATGATTTATTTTTATTTGCTTAGCTTATTCCAGGTTGCATCACCTGGAATTCTCTCAGCTTGATCAAAATGTAGTTCTAATCAGTGAACCGCCGCTCATTCCAGTCTTTTAAGGAGGACTATCCCTGCACCTGCTCAGTGCACACTCACCCAGTGACCTCTGGCAGAGGGTGCTGCTTCTTTCATGACAATGTTCTCACGCAATACCATCCTCAATGCTCAGTGCAACAGCCTGTCTTCAAGTCGAGGCTGCAGCAGATCAGTGTGTGCTGGTAAATGTTTAATAATTGGCTCTGGGGTTGATAGTTGGCTTTGTAAGGAAGGGATCCTCATTTGTAGCATTTGTCAGTTTCTATGGGTGGAACTACACTTACCATGACTTATTTTGGTGCTTATGTGAAGCCACAGAGCCCAGAGTTAGAAAGGATGTGCACAATTGATTATCAGGAGCTGGTGGAAGGCAGCTGCAGCACACCTCTGTTTGTGTAGCTAATTGCCCCCCAGGTCCTTCCTGAAACCCACTCTTCCTAAGCCTCTGAGGTCAAATACCATATCAAGATTTCTTTTAACAGTGTATACTTAGAAAGGTCTCATGGCTGGTTTTCCTCTCTAGAATTCCCACAGGGGCTAATATATGTTTAATCTTCCAACAACGTGACTCTGATCCTGCCATTGAAAATCACCGTCTCACCCTCTGCCATCCCTTTCCTTCTCTCCTTCCTCTTTAGCTGTTCCACCTCTGCCCGCTCACTGCTACCGTCCTTCTGCTAGTCCCACAAATAGTTTCCCCAATCTCCTGTCCTTCATTTTTCTTCTTTACTATTTCATTCACAATGACCCAAATCATGGAAGTAGCCTGTCCCTCTTGATCCCAGCAAGTGTCTGAAGACTATGCTGCCCTTTTTCAAGACAATAAATGGCTTTCTGCGTGTTCACCTTGTTGGGTGAGACGGAGGGATCAGAGAACTGCTTTCTCCTTGTTGCCTCTTCTTGGCCACTGTTACACTAACATTTCTAAAACCAGCTCATCTTTTCTGGTACCTCTTATGTTCTGCTGTCATTTCTCTCCATTCCTGTTGCTTTTATCTGTGATTTCCAGGAAAGGCACCAACCATCGCTAATGAGTTAAGCATCAGGTTCGTACGTTTTTTCATTTTCCTCATTTTTGTCATTATTCTGATGAGTTCCAGCTACCACTTACTTTTACAAGCACACGCTGGATTTTCACCCTCATGCATCATTTATTCCAGCCAAAACCTACTATTTGTTTTCTCATATACATACTTTCTTCTCTTCTGTCTCAGTAGCTATGGCAGTTAATTTTCCATTTGGTCCCTACCCCGATCCATTTTCTACCTCAAGCTGTGCTTCACTGAGCTGTTCCTACTGACCGTGTCACCTAGACCCCCTGGCTCCCTTGCTTCTTATTGGGATCAGCTGGTGGGAGTTCAAGCAGGGAGGTTGGAGAGTGGGAATGGAGAGGTTGAAGCTTTCCTCCTTCTCCTCCTGCTTAGCATCATGGCTCTTGCAGTGACTGCATCCCTCCAGGATGAACGCTCTGTCAGGCTATTCAATCCATATGGTCACACTATTCACTGGCTCCCAGAACACTGTATTTTAGGTGTGACTTCTCACTGTTGACTGTCCCCAGGCCCCTCACATCCCTTTTCCATGTCCTTAACTTTGCCAGCCATCTCCACAAATAGTTACTTGATTACACTCTTTCCAGAGCTTCATAGGATGACACCTGAGGTTTCCTGCATGGATATTCAGTACTCTGGGGCCAGAGCTAATACCAACTATTCCATGTGGAATTCCCCACATGACATTCTCTCCATGTAAACATCTTATTTCTTCATAAGGTCCAGACCACATGCTACTTACTATATTAAATGATATTCCTGTTTCTCCCAGTTGAAAATAATATCTTCGCTCTTAGAAATCCCAAGGCATTTTCTTACAGATCTTTTAATGGGTGTGCATAATTTACCCAAATAAAAAACAGTCTGTGTCTTACATGTGTCAGATTTGAAGGTGGAATTTTAGTTAGGTTCCTAAGCCAAGTGCAGTGTCCTTGAAAAAAATATTCTGTAGGTATCTGTTGAATGGATGAGCAAGTTATGAGTGTTGTCATTGTTCATTTCTCTACCATTTATATTTTGCCTAGCTCCTTTTAACTACTAATGAGCACTCCTTAAGCATCGACTTTATGTTGCATTTCCTGTTTCTTACCTTTCTCTCTATCTCCCAAATTACATTTCTTTATTTTAATCTGCTCAGTCTGCTGTAACAAAATACTGTGGGCTGGGTGGCTTGAACAGCAGACATTTATTTCTCACAGTTCTGGAGGCTGGGGGTCCCATGATCTGGGTACCTGCTGATTTGGTTTCTTGTGAAGGCTCTCTCTTCCTGGCTTGTAGACATCCATCATGTTGTATCCTCATATGGTGAGGATTGAGATGGGAGAGAGAATACAAGAGCATGAGCATTCTCTGGCCTCTCTTTAAAAGGGCACTAATCCCTTCATGAGGACCCCATCCTCATAACCTCATCTAAACCACTTATCTCCCCAAACTTCCATCTCTGGAGATCATCATATTGAGGATTAGAGCTTCAACATATAAATTTTGGGGGTATACAATTCAGTCTCTAGTGCGTTTCTATAGTTAAACAAATTCTTTGATAAAGTCGAGTCCTAAGTTTCTTACACCTTTCTTTTACAATATCAGACTCTCATTTCTCACTGTCAACTTTGTATTACTATATGTAGTCATCACTACTTTCAGCTTTCACTATCCCATGTTAATAGAAAGATCCTGCTGTTACAAAAAGCTCCTCAGCTTGATGTTCCCACTTCTTCTGAAAGTCATCTGTATTCTTCTAATAAGCCCAAATCAGAAACTTGCAGTCATCTTTTCATACAATTTCTTTGACTTCTTGACACTGTATTTTTTCTATAAATGCTTCAATCATATTTTATATTTTCCATTTATTTTCTGCCAAACTTATGCTATATATAAAGAGTTTCCATATTTCTCATGTTTTCATCATTGTAATATATAGACCTATGCTATTTGAGGGCTAGAATAAATATTAGAAGCCAAGTTCATTACCTTTATTTTACAGAGAGCTCAATGAGACCAAAAGGGGTAAAAATCCTCACTTAATCTCACACATATGGGTAGTGTGGTAAGGCTGGACTGAGAGCCTAAATCTCATGACACCTGATGTAGCATTTTTTTCCCACTTTCCCAGGATTCAGCCAATATCCTGATGCCAGATTAATGTTTATCCTCACTGGCCTATTCATGCTGAACTCTTGCTTATTAAGTACTCGTGGTTTCTGTTCTCCATTACTTTATAGAGTTAAGTCACTCTGGAATTCAGTTATGTACACTGCATCTACACGCTCCACTTTCAGCTTTTTTCACTGCTCCAGCGTGTGTAAAAGTAATTGCATATTACATAGCCTGTTCACTTCTAGCTAGATTCTGTGCTCTTCTACCATCATATCTAATGCTTATTTTTAGTTTTTTTAATTTAAATGTACCTGCCCCCATCCTTGACCAGCTTCATAATACATTATAAATGCCATGTTTTTAATTATGCATTTTGATATTCCTTTAACTGGATATACTATCTCCCTTCTTTAACTCACCTTTACACTTTGTGTGTGATTTGTTATTGAAAGTCATTAATGCTACCTTATAGAATGGTCTAAGCATATTTGCCTCTTTCCATTTTCCTGTCCCTACTTAATGCACTTTTATATCTTTCATACCATCAGGACTGGTATTTTGTACAAAATGGACACTAAACACTGATGTGTTAATATTTGATAGTCTGAGCCATTGACGTTAGGTGTTTCACACACTTGCTTGCTTATTTTGCTACATTAGTATTTTCGCTCTAATCTCGTAAGATGCATATCTCACAACTACAGTTGAAAATAGTTTTTCTGCAGGATACTGGTGCTGTGAAGTTGTGGTACAGAATCTTCCTCCTCCAGTAAACGAAAGCAAAACAGAACAAAAACAACACTGCCGATTTTCCCATCAGAAGAAAGAAATGGGGAAGGAATATAACCTGAAAAAATGATGACCAGTGAAGTAATAAAAAATTGTGGTGTCATGGCCAGGACAACAGAATTCCCAACTCTTCTCCCACCTCCAGAAGCAGCACTGAGGATATAAGAAGGGACACAAATCCTGAATCTGAATGCTCTAACTTGAAAGGAGTGGGATGAAGGGATGAAATGATGGGTCTGGGAAAATCAAGATAAAATACTGAATGGATGCTCTACAAATCACATCTGGACCTTGGCAGAAGCAGGAAGGGCTACAGATTCTCTTGCTCCAGCATACAGTGCTAAATTAGGGAAGTGATCCAAAGCCCAAAAGACTTGAATTCATGCCAAGTTTGTTGTAATGGAGTCCAATGAAGAACATCTGGTGGGATCTCAGCAAGAAGAGTAAACCCAGGACCTCCTCAAAGACTGCAATCAGTCCCAGCTGTGGTTCCCACTCTCTTCTGTCTGTTCTCTCTACCTTCTGGTACAAAGGGGAAGATAAATAATCCCAGATAAGGTAAGAATGATATCAAGGAGGAACTGCTTGCACTATTTCAGAGTACATATAAAGTATTAACAAAGGTGCAAGAGGGAAAAAATGGTTTGAGAGTGATGAAAATATATCACAGACAAAAAATAAAAATATATAAAAATGTAAACGGAGAAAGGCATTGATTTTAAAAGATAACACAGATAATCCAACTTCAAAGAATATATAACCCAAGGAACTAAAATTCCTTTGCTGGTGCTCTGCATTTATTGAATAATCCAATAAGGACATAGATTCAGTAAAACAAGGAAAAAACAACAATGTAATGAAAGACCAGAATTAGAAGAAAAGGAATATTATAAGAAAAAGAAAAAAACTATGATGCAAAACAATCAGTATACATAGAACAAACTAGAAGCCGCAGGAAACAGAAGTTGTCAGGGACGTAATGATTTATTTAGTTATAGTGAATAAAAACAAACAGACAACAAATTTAAATAATTAGACACTAGGTATATCAACTATAGTCCATCCATCGTAGGGCTACTGATATTGCTGTAGTGAAGACACCAACAAATAGAACAGAAAATAATGAGAGATATAAAAGAGCAAGATTTACCTAAAGTGAACGAAGGACTAAATATTTTAGTTAATAGGGCACATGCCAAGAAAAGTTAATAAAATAAAAACATATTTAGTTATTAAATTTCAAAAATGAAGGCATTCTTCAAGTTTCTGGGAAAAAGAAAAAAAAAAGTTACTTACAAGTAGGAAATCTGATTGGCCTCAGAATAAATACTAAGTTTCAGAAACAATGTAACAAAGTCTCCAGTATATATAGTGAATTGCTCTTCAGCTGTAAATACAACAGAAAGGCATTTCTATACATTAAATAACAGGTTTAATAAACTTTTACAACAATGAAACTTAAAACCCTACCCAAAGATTACATGCAACCAATGAAGAGATAAATCATTATAAAGAATATAGAAACTGAGGACTTACAATAAGATAGCCAAATAGGAACAGCTCCCGAGCTCAGTTCCCCTTGAGAGCAACAGAGAAGGTGAGTGATATCCACATTTCCAACCAAGGTACAAGGTTCATCTCAATGTGACTGGTTGGACAGTAGGTGTAGCCCAAAGGGGGCAAACTGAGGCAGGATGGGGTGCTGCCTGACCCGGGATGTGCAACGGGCCAGAGGGCACTCCATCCTACCCAACAGAGGCCATCGGGGACGTTTTTGCCTTTCAGGAACTCCAGTTCTGATGCTGCGCTTCTCCTGTGGTCTTTGCAGCCCACAGATCGAGAGATCCCTGCATGCCAACAGGTGCCACGGATTTCCAGGGCAAGTCTGGGTGGCTGATTCAGCTGGTGCCACAAGTTCCCAGCACAAATCTGGCAGCCGTTTTGACTGGCGCCTGGAGGACCTGTGGGATAGTCACCCATACCCCTGAGAGAAAGGGGGCTGAAGGTGGGGAGCCATGTGAGCTGGCTCTACATGTCCTACCCCCATGGAGACAAGCAAACTGAATCCCACTGGCTTGGGATTTTCGTTGCCAGCACAGGAGTTTGAGCCGAGCTCCGTGGGGGAAGGGGCTTCCGCCATTAGCGAGGCAGCCCTAACCTTCCCTATATAAACAAAAGCACAAAGAAGTTTACACAGCAGCTGGGGGGAGCCTGCAGCAGCTCAACAACATCTCTACAGGCAGACTGTGACTAGACTCCCTCCTTGCTGGGCAGGGCATTTCTGAAAAAAGGCAGCAGCCTGTCAGGGCCTTATAAATAAAGCCACAACTTCCCGGGACAGAGCACCAGGGAAAAGGAGCAGTTGTGAGTTCTGCTGCAGCAGACTTAAACTTCCCTGCCCAGCAGCTCTGAAGGGAACAACTGAGCTCCCAGCACAGCACCTGAGCTCTGACAAAGGACAGACTGCCTCCTCAAGCAGCTTGCTGACCCCTGTATATCCAGAGTCACCTCATGAAGGAGAGCTCAGGCTGACATCTGGCAGGTGCCCTTCTGGGACAAAGCTACCAGAGGAAGGAACAGGCAGATGTCTTTGCTGAAGCCCCTGCAGGTGATTCCCAGGCAAGCAGGGTCTGGAGTGGACCTCCAGCAGTCCTGCAGCAGAGGGGCCTGTTAGAAGGAAAACTAAAAAACAGAAAGAAATAGTCTCAACATCAACAGAAAGGATGTCCACTCAGAGACCCCATCCAAAAGCCAACTTCAAAGACCAAAGGTAGATAAATCCATGAAGATGGGAAGAAACCAAAAAAATAAATAAATAAACAAATAAATAAAGGGTGAAATCACCAAAAACCAGAATATCTCTCCCTCTCCAAGGGACCACAACTCCATACCAGGAAGAGAACAAAAATGGATAGAGCATGAGTCTGATGAATTGACAGAAACAGGCTTCAGAAAGCAGGTAATCACAAACTTCTCTGAGCTAAAGGAACATGTTCTAACCCAATGCAAAGAAACTAAGAACCTTGAAAAAAGTTTACATGAAATGATAACTAGAATAACCAGCTTAGAGAAGACAATAAATGACTTGATCGAGCTGAAAAACACAGCATAAGAACTTTGCAAACATACACAAGTTTCAATAGCCAAATAGATCAAACAGAAGAAAGGATATAAGAGATTGAAGATCAACCCAATGAAATAAAAAAAGAAGGCAAGATCAGAGGGAAAAAAGTAGAGGAAAAAAATTCAAACAGTGAAAAGAAATGAACAAAGCCTCCAAGAAATGTGGGATTATATGGAAAGATCTAATCTAGGTATGATCAGTGTACCTGAATGTGACAGGGAGAATGAATCCAAGCTGGAAAACAGTCTTCAGATTATTATCCAGGAGAACTTTCCCAACCTAGCAGTGCAGGCCAACATTCAAATCCAAGAAATACAGAGAACACCACAAAAATTTTCCTTAAGAAGAGTAAGCCCAAGGCACATAATTGTCAGATTCACCAGGGTTGAAATGAAGGGAAAAATGTGAAGGGCAGCCAGAGAGAGAGGTTGGGTTACCCACAAAGGGGAGCCCATCAGATTCACAGCAGATCTCTCAGCAGAAACCCTATAAGCCAGAAGAGAGTGGGGACCAATATTTATCAACCTTAAAGAAAAGAACTTTCAACCCAGAATTTCAGATATAGCCAAACTAAGCTTCATAAGTGAAGGAGAAAGAAAGTCTTTTATGGACAAGCAATTGCTGAGAGATTTTATCGCCACCAGGCCTGCCTTACAAGAGCTCCTGAAAGAAGCACTGAACGTGGAAAGGAACAATCAGTACCAGTCACTCCAAAAACGTACCAAATGGTAACGCCCATTGACTCAATGAAGAAACTGCATCAACTAAAGGGCAAAACAGCCAGTAGTATAAAAATGGCAGGATAAAATTCACAAATAACAATATTAACCTTAAATGTCAATGGGCTAAATGTGCCAATCAAAAGACATGGACTGGCAAATTAGATAAAGAACACCTCTAGGAGAATTCTGCTGTGAACCCATCTGGTCCTGGACTTTCTTTGGTTGCTAGGATAGTAATTGCTGCCTCACGTTCTGACCGTGTTAATGGCCTATTCATGGATTCAACTTCTTCCTGGTTTAATCTTGGGAGGGTGTTAGTGTCCAGGAATTTATCCGTTTCTTCTAGATTTACTGGTTTACGTGCATAGCATTGTTTGTAGTAATCTCTGATGGGAGTTTGTATTTCTGTGGACTCAGTGATGATATCGCCTTTATCTTTTTTTATTGAACATATTTGATTCTTCTCTCTTTTCTTTTTTATTAGTCTGGATAGCAGTCTATTTTACTGATCTTTTCAAAAAACCGGCTCCTGGATTTATTGATATTTCGAATGGATTTTTGTGTGTCTATCTTTTTCAGTTCTGCTCTGATCTTAGTTATTTCTTGTCTTCTGCTAGCTTTTGAATTTGTTTGATCTTGCTCCTCTAATTCTTTTAATTGTGACTTTAGGGTGTCAATCTTTCCTTGCTTCTCTTGTGGGCATTTTGTGCTGTAAATTTGCCTCTAGAAACTGCTTTAAATGTGTCCCAGAGATGCCGGTACATTGTATCTTCTTTTTCATGGGTTTCGAAGAACATCTTTATTTCTGCCTTCGTTTCATTATTTATCCAGTAGTCATTCAGGAGCAGGTTGTTCAGTTTCCGTGTAGTTGTGCAGTTTTGAGTGCATTTCTTAATCCTGAGTTCTAATTTGATTGCACTGTGGTCTGAGAGACTGGTTGTTATGATTTCCATTCTTTGCATTTGCTGTGGAGTGTTTTACTTCCAATTAGGTGATAAATTTTAGAGTAAGTGCGATGTGGTGCTGAGAAGAATGTATATTCTGTGGATTTGGGGTGGTGAAGAGTCCTATAGTTGTCTATTAGGTTTGCTTGGTCCAGATCTGAGTTTAAGTCCTGGATATCCTTGTTAATTTTCTGTCTTGTTGATCTGTCTAATATTGACAGTGGGGTGTTAAAGTCTTCTACTATTATTATGCAGGAGTTTAATTCACTTTGTAGGTCATTAAGAACCTACTTTATGTATCTGGGTGCTCCTGTACTGGGTGCATATATATTTAGATAGTTAGCTCTTCTTGTTGCATTGATCCCTTTACCATTATGTAATGCTGTTCTTTGTTTCTTTTGATCTTTGTTGGTGTAAATTCTGTTTTATCAGAGTCTAGGATTGCACCCCCTGCTTTTTTTTTGCTTTCCATTTGCTTGGTAAATCTTCCTCCATCCTTTTATTTTGGGCCTATGTGCATCATTGCACATGAGATGGGTCTCTTGAATACAGCACAGTGATGGGTCTTGACTCTTTAACAAATTTCCCAGTCTGGTTTATTTTATTGAGGCTTTTAGCCCATTTACATTTAAGGTTAATACTGTTATGTGGAATTTGATCCTAGCAGGAAAATTCTTACAGAAATTAGATTAATGTTTGCCTGAGGTTTGGGGGAAGATGAATTAAAAGCCCCCACTAATAAGTAGTTTCTTTGTTCTTTTTAGGCGATGAAAATGGTCTGTCATCATTTTTGTGAATGTAGTAAAACCCACTGAGTTGTTTAAGAGTAAATTTCATGGTACTTAAAAAATAATTATAGTATACGAAAAGATACATAAGAAAAAAATTATCAGGTTATATTGTCAATGGAGAAAATAAAGCTGTAGTATAAAATAGAATATGGTCCTATTTATTTTAAATGTTTGCTTATCCATGTACACATTTATGTGTGAAAATGCATTAGAACTAAAGTGATATACATTGAACTCTTAACAGTGTGATGGACTTAATCTTATGTGTGAAAACGCATAAGAACTAAAGTGATATATATTGAACTCTGAAGAAGAGAACAGTATTGGGAAGTTTTAAGAGAGAGGACTCTATATATTTTGTCTTCCTTGTTATATAAGGAGCCTATGTTAATATGTTCTTAAAAACTAAATTAAAAGAAAATTAGGCCAGGCACGATGGCTCACACCTGTAATCTCAGCACTTTGGGAGGCCGAGTTGGGTGGATCACCTGGTGTCAGGAGTTCGAGACCAGCCTGGCCAACTTGGTGAAACCCCTGTCTATACTGAAAATACAAAAAAAATTATCTGAGCGTGCTGGTGGGCACATGTAATCCCAGCTACTCGGGAGGCTGATGCAAGAGAATCACTTGAACACAGAAGGTGGAGGTTGCAGTGAGCTGAGATTGTGCCATTGCACTGTAGCCTGGGTGACAGAGCGAGACTCTGTCTCAAAAAAAAGAAAAAAGAAAGAAAAGAAAATTAACAGTTAGCTGTTATGAAATATAAATACTATCTTGCCCCATTCCAATGCCCAGTTTAATTCTCCCCATTTTATAAAGTCTTCCCTACGACATCATTTACGTATTTGTTTTATCTGTACTGTTACAGCTCCTGCCCTTTATACACTTCATAATTTAGTGCCTTATCATACATTTAACTAAACCGATTACATGGGAGAACCCTTGATAAACTGTAAAACATAATACTAATGCCATGCCAATATGTTATGCAATGTCTTTGGCATTGTCAGTGTAAAATTAAGAATAGCAAAGCTAAAAATGGAGGCCAAGTTCAGAAGTTAGAAAAATTATGGGCCAACTGCCAAATCTAAATCGTTAAAATAAAACTGACGTCATGGGTCAAATGGAAGTTTTATATTCTGGGTTAACATAAAGACAGACTTCAAATATAATAATTTCTGGGCAAATCCAGGCAAGCAGTGTTTGATAAGAAAGCTCCAGAATTCTCATAGAAAAACAGTAACAAAAAAAAACAAAAACAAACAAAGAAAGAAGACATAGGTAGAAAGGTACATTCCAAAATAGGCTTCAAGGCAAAAATCTTGTACTTGGTATTCTTTTTATTTTTGGACTCATATTATTTCATATGTTACCCTCAATTTCCCGGTTACACTGCAAAATTGCAATTTACCAAGATTTGTTGGATTTAGGAAAAATGGTCGTATTTATTGTGCAGTCTCTAGATTATTATATCATTAGATTGCATACCTGATTAGTTTTATTGATTTAACTGATAGGTGCTGACCAGTTACAGTGAGGTTGAAACATTAAAATTAATTTTCCAAAAATATTAAGCCTTTTCCAACTACACCCAAAGCAAATACTGAATGTCCATGGTCACTTAATAAAACACGTGGTGCCCATTTCACAGGGGTCATGATAAATCTGACATGAAACTAAAGTAGGAGAGGGAGTTTGTCAATGCTTGGTTTTATCTGACTGTCCCACAGAGCCAGTATCTGACTGAATTCTTAAAAATAATCCCACTTCCTAACTTTCACTAATGGTATTATGATTATTATTAATATTCTACTGAGAGCTGATAATGTGTATTGAGTGTGTACTTTGTCCTGGGCCCTGAGCTAAACATTTTTATGTGTAGTATCTCATTTGATGCTCACACCAATGCTATAAAAGTAGTAACTATAATCACATAAGTTGGACAGATGAGAGCGCTAAGGTTGAATGAGTATAAACAACTTTACCATGACCACACAGGTAGTAAGTGATAATGATGTGACTCCATTTTGAGCCTAACTCTCAAATTTATGTTTTTTACTCAAATAACATTCTAGCTATATAATATTTAATATTTGAACATCACTCAGATTCCTGGGTTCCCATTCTATCCTGCCATGGTCATCTTCTCCTTCAGGGCCTCACAGGAAATAACTGTCTAGAGCAAAAGGACAGTTAGGACTTCATCCTTCAACCCCAATATAATAACTAGTGAATTAGTCTAGATTCTGCCAGTGACTCTTCTCGAGGAAGCAAATGCTTGGCAAAGTGGCCTCCTCTTGTGCTTTGTCCTGGGCCCACATACTCTGTCAGCGCTGAAGAAGTGTGAGTCTGGAAAGAAATGACCAATCCCAGAGCAAGACAGAGTTTGAGCTAAACACAGAGGGTATCCATTTTTTAATTTGGCTAAATAAACAGGCACAAAAAGTGCCAACATCAACCCATCAAGGGAAATTCTTCAAATAATCTACCTCTATTATGACAGTGGATTCGATTAGATGATAAGGACATTTCCGGAGCAAAGGAGAATGAAAGCAATTTTACCCAAAAGATGAAACTAGAAAGTCATTTCCAGTGCCTCCATGATACTGGCAGGCAGGAATACACACTTTTAATTTGACTGGAACTGATGACACCAGGAACAAATTAAATATGTAATCACTCATACTTTTAAATGAAAAAACAGTAAATTTCTGAGAGAGAGATCCAGGAGGTGTAGCATTCATCTGAGTGCAAAATTCACATTAGAGAGAAACTCTACTGAAACTTCATGATTACTAAGGAAAAGATTTTAAGACACCGTTTTTTTGTTTTTGGAAAGTGATATAATATGGAAATAAAAAAGAAAAAGAAATTAGGTTGCTCCTGAAAAATCAAAGTTTATTGGGCTAAAAATCAGAAACAATGCCAAACAAAGAAAAGAATTCACATCAATCAGAAAAGAAATATGACTGTTAATGAAAAGGAACATGCAAACAAACCTCCAATGCACAAAGCAATGAATCCTTCACTATCCCATATTTCAATTGAACCACTAGAGAGTGAGGGAAAAAATTGATAGCAACACTTGCAGCTGAAATAACTCTTGCAGGAATAAATTCTCTTTCTTCATGTTGCATTGTCCGCATGAAATTCCTCTTGATATTCGGCAACTCTTTTAAAGGAAGATACTTGCAAGCACTGACCTCGCCTTTGACTATTTGTCTGTCTCCACAGTTCTTTGCAGATGTTACTGAGCATTGCAGATTTCCTTCTTCATTTGTTTATCCACAACTGAAGTATATCCACCTCAAAGCCTCCACAAGTCCACACCTTAGGTCCATCAGCACAAATCTGCAAAAACCATTTCTCACTGGGTGGATGGTGATGCAATGTATTTGCCTTCTATCGCCATCTCTCTGATTATTTTCAAAGATATACCTATACCTACATATCGTTAGTAAGCTAGTTAGCCCTAGTAGAAGCAGCAGCAGCGGCAAGCACTGTATACTCCCTCCTAACCCCACCTTTTCCTGTGACACTTACTACTATTTGAATTACTATCCCATTTGTAACTTAATCTCAAATTGGAGATTATGAGTTTCTTTTTCTTTCTTTCTTTTTCCCCATGGGGCTAAAGCCAGCAGGGAATCTTCATTAAAATTCACCATAAGGCCCATTTGTTTACCATTTCCCTTCCCCCACGTCACATATTCCTCCCACCCTGCTGTGAACTGTGCAGAGCAGAGGAATGACCCGTGGAATCTCATGGTCCTGTGGAGGTGCTGAATCGAGCTGCTCCTCTCTGCCAAATGTGACATATATTTACTGTCTCTGGAGACCTCTTCAAATAGCATTGTATTCACAACATTATTTTATTCTGTATTTTAGGAAATAACATCTCTTTCCTCATGAACAAGTGCAAATACCACTGACATTTCGCACACTCCTCAAAGGTAGGGACCAAAGATCTAGGCTTGTGTGATGCTAGTTCTGACTGGAGACAACTATTAGAAGGCATCCTTGGGTGGTTATTATCTTTGTTTGGTTATTGCATTCTCCCTCTCTGTTCCGATGAGACATAACTATGCCAGAGTCATACTTCATATTCATCTATAGGAACATCTGGCCCACGTCTAACATTTAATTTCCACACCATTAGAGTCAAACAATACATGTACATCAGTAGATAATGTAATGCATTATCACGCAAGGCAGAGGGTAGCAATTTATTAGCCTAATTTAAAATAGCCTCCAGCAAAAAATAGTGCATCTTAATTCAGAGTTTTGAATGGAATGACATGTTTTCAAGTAAAATTCAAAAGTATATAGACAGACATGCTTTCGAAAAAGTTTCCCACACATATTATCTTCTGCATTATTCAAGGGGGGATATCAATGCTGTTTTTTATGTTCCAAACAAATCTAATCAATAATAATGCAAAAAAAAAATAGCCTTGGGAGAAAATGAAAAAAGGAATTCCTTGGAACATAACTTACACAAATTCAGTGTACAGGCTGCTAAGAATTTCTTTGAACATACTTAAAATCACAGAAAATTTTTTGCTTTGACTGTAGCATGAATTTTGTCTCTGTTTCCTCTCTAAGACATTTCATTACTATTTTGAGGTTTGTAGACAATGAATATGTAGAGTGTTAATTTGTCTTTGTAGGAGAATATTATAACTTTTGTAAGGATTTAAGTGATGTAATCTTAGAAATGAGCTTAAGCTATGCAGCTTGCACAAATCATAGTAATTATTAAAAACAAATATTCAAATATCTTCTCAGTTCTTATTAATGAAAACCAGCCTCTGCTTTTTAATACATACATTTGATACAGGAAGATTCCCAGTGCTTGTTAACACTGATAAAAAAAACCCTCTACTCCCTTAAATATTACAATGGAAGTAATAGTATATATTTATAGAATATATATAGTAGCACAAATTCTAAATTATGTGACACTCACCAGAGCATAGTCATAAAGCACATTGCCTATGACAATTCAGCCTTAGAAGAGATGGTGAGAATTTGTCATCTTGAGATCTTCAATAGTACTTAAGCTGCTGTTAAGAGTTCTCTCAGCAATGATATGCAAGTCCATGGCCAGGCCCTATGGTGAATGCAAATGACATAATTTTTATGAGCTCTCAGATTAATGGAAGGGGTACGAGATGCACATATGTAACCAGAATACATAGTATAAAGTACTAAATGCCGTAAGAAAGTTGGGGAAAATTCCTCAGGAGGTAAGGGAGAAAGGAACTATTTCTGGCTGTGGGCGACAGAAAGGCTTCAAAAAAATTTAGCTACATGCTGGAACTTGGAGGACAGGCTACATACTGGAAATGTTCAATGATACAGCCCAGAAGGCAAGATCCTGGCTTCTAAAGGGAATCACTTAGGCAATGCATTATGGTGCACCAGAATTAATGCGGATCATCCGGACCCCAAGTCCCCACATTGTATTACTAAATTTTCTCCTGGTAGTAGTAATCCTTAGGTTGAATTCACCAATTAGAGTTCAGCTCTTGAGATCTCATATGTGAAATCTATATAGTGATTAACACTTTGTTCCCCTCTATCACGCTCTGTCATTTTATGTGACCCGTTTGGTTTGGTGTTGCTGCCACCTGCGCTGTGACTAAAATGGGAGCAAATGCAGAAACCACCCAGGATGGTCCAATTTTGTCCTAATCCGTTACTACCTGAACTAATTCCAGGGAACTTCAACCTTTTACAAGTCAAATCCTAAAAGGTGTTGTTACCGGTGATAGTCTTCAAATGGGTTTGTGGCTCCCACAAGCATAACTTTATCCCAAAAGCCTTTGGCTTATCAAGTATCTAGCAATTTTGTCAGCAACCTCAAATACCTGTTTACACCTGTCATACTCTATACCCAATCTGTGGCAAAGGGATAGATACACAAATTAGATTTCCCAGTCTTCCTAAGTTTTCTAAAGCTGGGCATGTATCATGACCTCGAGTTTCATCTTTCTGACATATGTTATAATAAATGTAATAAATTAAAAATAAGGGTAAAACTTAGAAATTCACCTTCCCAGTCTCCATTCCTCAGCCTCAGCCTTAGTCTCATTTCCCAGAGACAATTACATTTAAATATTTCTAATTTTATTTCTAGTGTTTGTCGCTATCAGTACTGGGCTTTAGGTATCTTATACAGACTCCATTCTACAAAGAGGACGAATTTAGTGCCCTTACCAGAGTCTTCTCCTATTTTCATTCTGATTTACATTATTTTCAGTTTTCAAGTGGTTGGCTTCATAATTTTAAATATTACTCCTTCAATTTTGAGATTTTGACATTGAAAATCATATAAGATTCTTTTTTCTGCTCAAAAAATATTGAGTGTCCACATTGACCAAATGCTGCACTAGATTCTAGCAATAAAATGAATTAAAAACAGACATAAACCCTGCCGTAATGAAAATCACCACTTAACGAAAAGAGTGACCAAGAATAAGAAAACAAAAATAAATTACAGTGGTAAGTGTGGCCCCCCCAAAATCACTATTAGTTATGATAATTTATATTAAGGAGATTGGGGTAATTTCTCAGAAGAGACCACACTTGATAAGAAATCTGACCAATGAGTTGGATATTACCTTGTGGAAAATTGTAACAAAGGCTTTCTAAGTGGAGGAACAGCTTGTTCAAAGACCCTTGGCAGAGAAGTAATGATGAGTGTCAGTGGGACTCAAGTGGAGAAAGTATAAGAAACTGCAGAGACATAAGAAAGAAAAGATAAGTATCAACTGGCCATTTGGAGCTTTGCAGGACTTACAAAGGAGTTTTGCCTTTATTCTAAGATCAAGGAAAAGTCACTTAATTCTGATCAAATCATGAATAAGCTTTCTGAAAGTTTACTCTGATTACAGATTAGTGGATATAAATAAACAAGCTGGAGTCTTCTTTCTTTCCCTATGGATCTTACTTCTCAGTCTTAACATTGCTTTCAAATTGCCAATAATTTTATTATTTTTATTAGCTTATAACTATACATAAGCCTTCAATATTTCCTCTATAAATTGAGTGTAAATGTTAAAAACAATAAAAACATCTACTACCCTATGTGCTAGCAATTCCATTCCTAGGTATTTGCCCATACACAAATGAGTGCACACATCCACCAAAATATTCTGGAAGGATATTCATAACAGATTTATTTATGATAACTGAGAACCGAAACCAAGTCCAATGTTTAACAAAGAAAATGGCTAAATTATAGTATGTAAAGAAATACTACACAGCAGTGAAAAGAATGAACGACTGGTAAACACAATGACAAGGATGGCTCTCATAATGACAGAAGTTAGGCACAAAATAATACACACCACAGGATTACATTTAGATGAAGTTGAAGAACTGGCAAAACTAATGAATGAAGAAAGAAGTATGAATGTTGATTACCATTTTGGGAATGGAAGGGTATGACTAGGAAGGGTTAAAGACTACTTTTGAGTGCTGGAAATGTTATATATTTTGATCTTGGTAGTTATTACTTGGGCGTATACATTTTTAAAACTTGATCAAACCTTATAAAGATCAGTGAACTTGATATTCGACCACATATATTCTACCTCAGTAAAAATGTAAAAACAAAAACAATAAACAGCATTTAACATACTAAGATATTGCAAATACGTTGTCCAGATCTAAGTGACATATCTGGCATATACTCATATGTATCCCTGCAAGGAGATTATTTCAAGAATGAAGGTCAAATTCATTCTTTAAAAAAATACTCTATCACTTTCTCAAAATCATACCATATGGACAGTGAACTTTCAAAGTCTACATGTCAGAAAATGTCTTTATTTCACTCTGACTTTAATAATTGTTTGGCTCCAAATCATTTTCTCTCAAAACAGAGGTAGTTGTTACCTTGTTTTCTACAACATGATGTTAATGAAAAGTTTAAAGTTACTTTGATTTTTATAACTTTTAAATTTTTATTTGAAAGCTCTAAGAAATTTTTTTGATACACAGAGTTGTAAAGTTTCATGATAATTTATGGAGATATGTTAGATTTCTATTGCAGCTTAACAAATTGCCACAAATTTAGCTGTTTAAAACAATACTCATTTATTATATCACAGTTTGTGAAGGTCAGAAGTCCAGGAAAGGCTAGCTAGATCCACAGCACAGAGTCTCACAAGATTAAAATCAAGGTGTTTACTGGCCTGCATTCTCAACTGCCCAGGGAAGCATCAACTTCTATACTTCCTCATGTTTTTATCAGAATTCACTTCCCTGAAGCTATAGAATTTATGGAAGCTTGCTTTTTAAAGCCAGGAGTAGAATAAGAGTATCTTCTTTCTGAGTCTGAGCCCAGGAAGCCTTTTCAAAGGGCTCATTTGATTTGGTCATGCACACCTAGACTAATCTCCCTTTTGATTAACTGAGGGTCAGACTGATTGGAGACATTAACTGTATCTGAAAACATCCCTGTCTTTGCCATATAATGTAACCTAGCATGGGAATGACATCTGTTAGAGTCAGTGGTTCCTCCCTATATTCAAGAAGAAGAGATGCCATCAGGCATGTACACGGTGGGTGGGATTCTTGGAGGGTATTTTAAAACACTGCCTGTCATGTATTTGTCACAATTCCTTTTTATTTCTTTCTGATACTTTCATAACCACAAAATTCAGAATAATACTGAGCTCAAATAATGGTTGAATAAACAAACATATTTTACAGCTTCTTTCAAATCTGAAGATGTGAATCTTTGCCCAGATAAACTTGCCTGTTGTGTCTTCAACAATGTGTTTTTCTTTTTTTCTGAACACTTTGGTTGGTAGATTTTTAATAAATATTCACAGCTCAAGATTTTCACTCATTTTTACAATTTTCTTATCTGTTTCTTTATGTTCTTATATATAAGTGTATGGAAGGGTATTTATGAATATTTCATATCACCAACTTTAATAATTTGTGTCCAAGTTGTTATTCAGTTATCCTATTCAATGTTTTATTTTGACAATTTGTGCATTTCTAAGAACCACTTCTAGCTTTTTGATCCTGTTCAATTCTGGGTATAATGGCTTTTCACATCTCTCCGAGAACACTGAAACGATCATGTTTAAGTTTTCTTTTCTTCCTGAATTACCTGTTTCTTTTCAGAATCAATTTTCTTTCTATAACCCTCCTTGTTGCTGCTTCTATGCATGTATCTGGTGGTTCTTGAATGTCCACTCACACTTGTTCAGGAACCACTAAGTAATTTGCGTATAGTGGATGAATCTGTCTCCAGCATGCCATGCTCTTTCCGTCTTTGTACTTGAGCTCATGCTATGACTCCATCTGTGTCTGTTGGGCCTTCTTAGTTCCAACATTCATAAATAGCTCCCATCTTTCAGTGTTCACTTACAATGACTAGCACACAGTACAGGGTTTAGAAGGGTTTTTGGTTTTAGTTTTTTCAAAGACAGCCTGGAGTGTCACCCAGGCTGGAGTACAGTGGACTGATCATAGGTCCCTGCAGCTTCAAACTCCTGAGCTCAAGTGATCTTCCCATCTCAGTTTCCTAAGTAGCTAGGACTACAGGTGTGTGCCACTATACCTGGCTAATTTAAAAAAATCTTTTGTAAAGATGGGATTTCGCCATGTTGCCCAGGCTGGTGTCAAACTCCTGGGCTCAAGCGATCCTCCTGCCTTAGCCTCCCAAGTAGCCTGAAGTACAGGCACCCACCACTATACCTGGCTAATTTAAAAACAAGAACAACTACCAAAAAAAAAAAAAAAAAAGCAAAACTTTTATAGACAGGGTCTCGCTATACTGCCCAGGCTGGCCTTGAAATCATGTACACTCAAGCAAGCCTCCTCCCTTGGCCTCCCAAAGTGCTGGGATTACAGATGTGAGCCACCATGGCTGACTTCCAGTTTAGAACCTAATATCAGTTGAACTTAGATTAGCAAGTAACTGACGTGGTTTGCCTTTGCAACTTACGGTCTGTTTTCTGTTATTCTCCTCTGAAGTAGTGGGATGACTGCAGGCTTTGTCTACATAGGCAAAGTGTGCATTGTAGCGTGATTGACTTTAGCATGTATCAAAAGGGCCCAGCCATTTAGTTTAGGGTCCAGTCAATATGGATGGACTTACACTGGCGTGTAGATGTCATCCATTACTCTGGGAACATATTATCATTTTCCCCTCTTGGTCAGATCTGTCTTTCTTTTATAATGTCTTGTTTGTTCGAAGGTTTACATTAGTCTCTGCTCTACTTTTTCATGTGTCAGCACCATATTTCTCATTTTCCCCGGCAGATTGTTGCATTTCCTTAAATGGCAGCTCCCTGGTTGTATCACAGGATAGACATGGCTGTGATTCACATGGGGAAGTGAGTCTGGGGTACCAAGATATTAGTGGCTCCGTTGTTTCAGAGAGAGTATGTGAATTAATTCTTTCATAACTACCCCAGCCCATTTCTGCTGTCACTGCTTGACAATTCTGAGTTTATGGGCTTCCTCTTTCTAAGAAACAGGCTAGGGTAGTTTTTTTTATTTTATTTTATTTTATTTTTGGCTGTGTTCTGGTGATTTGTTATTAATAAGATTCCATCCCTTTTCTATCTTTCAAGTGAATGGTAGATCAGAAAATGCTTACTAAATGAGGGTGGGACATAAATCACAAGCAAAACATTATATCACCGTTCTTTTAATCAATATTTGAATATCTAGTTTGAAAACAGTAAGTACTGTAGAAGATCAAAAAGAAGAAAAAAGTCTCTTCATCTCAGGACTTTAGAATCTAGGAGGATTCAAATAATAATAATGGAGGAATAAGAACATTAAAAGACACCAAAGAGATAAATGAGCATATTATAAATCATACAGAAGCAAACTTATGAACTGACTACTGCGGAAAAGCCTGGTACGTTGAATCATGAATTAGGGGTCTTGCCAATGAGGAGCTTCCATGATATCATTCCCAAGCTCTATGTGGTATAAAGTTGCTAAATCTGAAGGGCCAGTAGCCCAAGAGGATAATGTCCAACAGAGATGAAGCTACTGCTGAAAGAGGTGGAATGGAGTTTCAGGCTCTTCCCAGCTGCATGCCTTGGGCTTCTCTGTAAGCTATTATATGCTTGCTAATTGAGGGTAGGACTTAAAACACAAGGTAAACTTGCTATATCATGGTTCTTTTAATAGGAAAACTATTGAAATAAATATAATAAAAACTATTTACTCATAGCATATATATTTACTCCTGATATCTAATTATGTCCTTGCTCTCATTTGCCTTTCTCATTTAGCATGGATGTACAGACCTGGATTTGAATTCTTCATTCATTACTCATTAACTGGTTAATCTTAGTTGAGTTCTTAAGCCTCCTTAACATCCCACTTATACAATACGGTCACTAATAGTGGACTTAATTAATAAGATTGTTTTGAGGAAAGTACCTAACAAGCAATAAGAATTCAATAAATGCTAGTTACTTTTACTATTTATATTTTTGCCACATTTATTTATTTCATTAAAAAATATTATATTATCAGGAGTAAATATATTATGCACCAGGGTGCATTAGTTTTCTATTGCTATGCAATAAATTACCACAAACCCAGCAAGTTAAAACAGCACAAATTTATTATCTCACAGTTTCCATAGGTCAGAAGTCTGGGTATAGCAAGACTGGTTTCTCTGCTTAGGGTCTCATAAGTCTGAAATGATGGTGTCAACCAGACTAATTTCTTGGCTGGAGACTCTGGAGAAAAACTGACTTACAAATTCATTCTCATTTTTGGCAGAATTCAGTTTCTTGCAGTTATAGAACTGAGGCCCTTGTTACTTTGCTAGCTGTCTGTGGGGGGCTGCTCTTAGCTCCTAGAGGCCACCCTTACCATATGGCCCCCTTCCTATTCAAGTTGTTGAGCCAAGTCAAATTCTGTCATGTTTCAGGTCTTTAACTTTGTCTATGTCCTCTAGATCCAGATTTAAGGGGGCCCTGTGGTTAGGTCGGGGCCCATCCAAGTCATCTCCCTTTTGGTTAACTCAGACTCAACTCATTAACATCCCAAATTACATCGGCAAGATCTTTTTTGCTGTGTGACTTAACAGGAGTGATGTCCTTTCCTATTCTAGGGTTCCTCTTTGAGTTAAAGGAAGGGAATTATACAAGAATGGGTCCTTGAGAATCATTTTAGAATTATGACTACCACACAGGGTCTCAGAAATTGCATTCCCCGTGACACCAACACGAAAGGAGGATAAAAAACATGAAACATCTCCTTCCCGTCTCTTCCCCTTCCTCCATTCATATGTACCCTCAATAATTTCATCCATGCACAGCCAAACTCCTCCAAAAAGAGAAAAGCAAGAAATTCTTTATTGTGGTGAGTGGATTCTGCCCTTGTGCTTTGTATTGAGGTCTGTTTTTACTAGGCTAGATAAGCACTATAAAAGGACTTAAGGTAAGAAATCTTTTACTTTTTCTGTTCTTCCTGAGAATCAGTCTGAAAACCCTGATCCCCTATTAAGAAAAGGGAAATGAGTCAAATTTACATTGATGAAGTATCTTCAATACGCATGGCACACGCTTTACATTTTTATATATAAGTTCACTTCATTCTCAACAGTAGGTCTGAATATTATCTCTGTTTTATGGAAGAGAAACCTAGGAGATAAAATAACCTGCTCAAGGTCACAGAGTGAAGTAAAGAAGCTAGGACTTTCATCTAGGCTGAGGATTTTTAAATATGTTAGTACAAGCCCTAGATATCTGCTGCTAAAAAAGACAACTATTTTTATGAGGAGCTGTGAGATAGCCATGAGGATGTATGACTTTGCTTAGCATCATCAGCAAAGCTTCATTAACCATCAGGGAAAGTGTCTAGATACCTAAATTTAGTTCAGGGCTTGACCTACTAAAGCATTCCTCATACTGGTAAAATTCTCACTCTGATTCATCCACAGGCCATAGGTCAGTGTCCCAACTGGGGACTTGAAGATGAGTCTACAACTATGACCAGAGTGGTCCTGGGTGCTCCTTTCCTAGTCAGGAAGGCTTAAGTAATAGTGTGAGAAAATACCTGCAACCCCAGACTCTGGTAGAAAACACACTGCTGTCATAGCAACGTTCCAAGTATGTTTTTATTCATTTTTTTACAAAAAAAAAAAAAAGATTTACAGTGGTTTACACAGATTTTTAAAATATGACAAAATAACAAATAGTAAAAGTAACTAGCATTTATTGAATGCTTATTACTTGTTAGGTACTGTGTACTTTCCTTGAAACAATCCTATTAATTAGGTCCTACTATTGACCCTTTTTTATAAGTGGGATGTTAAGGAGGCTTAAGAACTCAACTAAGATTAACCAGTTAATGAGTAATGAATGAAGGACTCAAATCCTTGTCTGTACATCCATGTTAAATGAGAAAGGGAAATGAGAGTAAGGACATAATTAGATATCAGGAGTAAATTACTATATGCTTGCTAATGGAAGGAGACAAATTGGACTTAAAACTTTCAGATAGTACAAAGAAAACTGGTAAATCTCTAGCCTCAATGTCTATTTCTAGTGTTTCTAAGATACAATCAATTATTCAACTATGTATAACCAGTGTAAATATAGTATGACAAGTGAAAACATTAATTTTTTTTTTAAATGAGGCCTTGCTCTATCATCTAGATTGGAGTGCAGTGGTGTGAGCATGATTCACTATAGCCTGTAGCCTCCATCTCCTGGGCTCAAGCAGTCCACCCAACTCAGCCTCTTGAGTAGCTGGGCCAACAGGCAGTGTACACCACCACACCGGGCTACGTTCTAAACTTTTTTCTATTTTTTTTTTTTTTTTTGGAGAGAACAGGGTCTTACTATATTGCTCAGGTTGGTCTCAAATTTCTGGCATCAAGTGATCCTCCCATCTCAGCCTCCAAAATGTTGAGATTACACATGTAAGTCACTGCTTCTGGCTAAAAACACTGCATCTAGAATATTTATGGAAAGAACCCTGAATGACTGTATGTATAGCTAAGAGCTCATATTGCTGAACATTTACTCTGGGTCAGGCAGTTTATGTTCGTTTTATCCCTAATTCTTATCCTATGGTATAAGTACTATTATTCTCATTTTACACATGAGCAAATTGAGAGTTAGATGATATATAACATGTTCAAGGTTACATAGCTAGTAAGTGGTAATGTCAATATTAAATTCAAGTAGTCAGAACTTTTAATCCCTATGCTGTGTTGCCCCCAATGACCAATTTATCAGTAGCCTTACAGTAGTTTGTTGGTGCTATTTCTTATAGCATCACTAAATGTACGTATTAATCCAACGTACAGGACAGTTAAGCAAAAAAATTGTTGGGAGTCAATATAATGGAGTGTAGGCAGAGAAGTATTCAATCAGTCCAGGGATAGATTTCAGAGTGCTTGGAGCATGAATTCTCAACATGGACAATACTATCCAAAACCATATTATTATTTGTTCTTAGAAGGCAAGAAAATCTTGGATATTAAAATAGCTTGTAGACTTCTAAGGGGCCATAGTACATAAACATATATACCACTTATCTCTGATGTTCAAGCTTCTCTAGGAGCAGGAAGGTGATAAGGAGAAAAATGTCTAAAAAGGCTCTATAAATGAGCAATTTAAAAAGCAAGACATTAAAAAAAATAAAAAAAATAATAAATGTAACACATGGAAAAAAAAAGCAAGACATTGAGAAATAACTGTTTTAAAAATGGATGGACTGCATGTTCTTCATATTATCGTCATACATATTATTTCTGTCACCTGCAGATTTCATAGCTACAGAGTATATCACCACATTCCAGACTGTCTACTCTGATAGGATCAAAAGTATAGTTAGTTGAATAAAAATAGTTATGCCCAAGCGGGTACCTGTGAAGGGATAAATTTGACATTCTCACATGATAACTGAGTTGTCCAACAAGGCCAGTATTAGGACCCAAATGCCACTTTTGCTAGGAGTCTGTAGTTGATGCCAAGATTCTGCTTATAATAGATTCAAAGTTATTTTATACCATGTAAATACATAAGTGGTCAAAGGTGCAAAATTTTATTCCAAATGTTCAGAATAATGTAGTTTATATGGACAAAGGGAGAGGAACATCACATACCATGGCCTGTCAGGGGATGGGGGGGCTAGGGAAGGGTTAGCAGGGGGTAGGGGGGTAGGAGAGGAGAAATACTTAATGTATGTGATGGGATGATAGATGCAGCAAACCACCATGGCACATATATACCTATATAACAAACCTGCACATTCTGTACATGTTCTCCAGAACTTAAAGTATTAAAAAAAAAAAGATTTATCCTTCTGGGAGAGGAACAAAAAACCCTCATCTTATTTAAAGGACTAATAATACATACCTTTGAGTAAGCTATCCTTCCCCAACTCCCACAACTTATGCATGTTGCTTCTAAAAAACGTTTTACTTGTTCATGGGACACCTACCAAGGTAATGGCTTCAGATTTAGAACAATGAAATGATAGCTCTCTTTTCTGGCAAGAATCAAGTTGCAGTTTGGTGGTCCATTCCATCCCCAAAAGGATGGTGGAGTAAGTTAATGCAGCCTTCTCCTATCTGGCTTGGGATTTTACCCTACTGATAAGTTAGTAAGCCTGTTACTGCTTCATGAATGCTAGTAGGAGACACAAGCCTCCTGAATCAGAGATAAAGGACTTTATTAATCATGGCAAAGCAAGCAACACAAGTACCAGCATCTTTGCATCAGTTCCCCCTTAACCCCTGTGTCCCAGAAGGGTGATGCAGAGAGCCCAGGTTGATGCCGTGGCTTTGTCTTACAGTCAAAGAACACTTAGATTGGAAACCTGCTGTTTCATAGCAAGCACTAAGTAAGCCTACTCTTTGTTCCAGAGGGACACATTATCTTATCCCTTAAGGCTGCTTCAAACACAACACTGAAAAATGACCAGGTAAGAGTCATGAGGGCCTTGAATTCTTTGCATACTCAGCAAGAAAGCAGGAACAAAAGATACCCATGGAGAAGTGTCTCCCAACATCTCTCCCCTGGAGATCTCTTTACTCTGAGTTCAATGAGATGTGATTCTTAAACAACAACAACAACAAAAAAATACTGTGAATACATTTTATTGTCATGCGTAATTCCTTGTCCCAATACCTTTATTTCCTGTGGGCTTTTTCTGACTTAGGCGGAGGAAGTTCCTGCAAAGACTTAACTGTCATAATTACCCACACTACTGTGGCCTTAATTGCCTAAATGTAAATTAAATTATTTGCCTTGTAAAATGGTGCTAGCAAATTTGAGAAAACAATCATAATTTATATTCAGTTGTCTCAAAATGTAGGAGCCACTTTCTGAGGCCAAGGTGGGTGCATCACTTGAGCCCCAGAGTTCTAGACCAACCTAGGCAACAAAGCGAGAGCCTGTCTCTACAAAAAAATAACAAAAATTAGGCAAGGGTAGTGTCACTCACCTGTGGTCCCAGCTACTCAGGAGGCTAAGATGGGCATATCACCTGAGCTTGGGAGTTTGAGGCTACAGTGAGCTATGACTGCACCACTGCACTCTGTCACCCAGGCCAGAGTGAGACCTTTTCTTAAAAACAAATATTTAGAAGCACTGAAAGAAGAGATAAAACATGTTTTCAGGAAGTTGGACAAGGTGAATTCTAAACTCTTAACTTGGGTTTCTTTGGTATGCTTAAACAACAGTGTCCATTATAAACGTACAGTTATTTCTGATTGTACTTAACCACATAGTCTTTTGGAAAATGTGTGCTACTCAGTAGGAAGATATTTGTTGATACCAAGTTAATATACTGGAATAATCTTTTCATCAATATTACAATGCCCTCTCTTCCACAAATAGGACGCATTCTAAGAGCCCTATTTTCCTACAGAGCACTGTCAATTCTTATATATATTCCATTTGTAATTTAAATATTTATTAATAATTTAAACATAAATGACTAGCAAAATAATCAAAAGAATTAGTGTTTCTAGGAAGCAAAGTAGGTGAGAGGAAGTTACATTTTATTTGACTCCAAGCAATATCTCTGCAGCAGGGTATAGATATTTTAAGAGGTGTGTGTTGAGTCCAAAAAAAAAAAAATGCAAAGGGCTCTTGCATCCCAGGATAATTTGTATTTAAACTAAGCTATGTGTACTTGTTGCCTATGACATATTTTAGCATAGTGTTTTTGTGGCACTCATTTCTGAAATGATTTCCTTGCACTTTGCCATGTGTAGTTAGGTTCTGGTGAAATCAGATGATCAAATATTGGCATCTTAGTTTGTGTTTTATAGGCATGGCCTATGTACAAGTTTGCTTTTCTTCTTTTTTCACTGGAAATTTTGTATTCTTTCCTTGATATTATAACTGCTTTGAGCTCCTGTTTAGAAATAATCTGCGGTCAACAAACCAAGGATTTAAGTTCTAAAGCACATTAGACTCATAAAACTGGTATAGTCAAAGACCTGAATCCCTTAGATTAAAAACATGAAGACAAAGAGAAGGTGCTTAAGTTAAAGCTGCCTTGGGGCACCAGCAAGTTATGGGTTGGTGGGTTTTATAAGACTACGTACTATGCCATTCAATTTAAAAAAAGAGAGCAGTTACCATAGCAACACCACATCTAATGGTGCTTATGCTACCTCTGAGATACAAAATACCTTCTTCCAGGGACACTTTGACCAATACAGCCTGTTATGGGAAGAGTTTTATGCCTAACGTTAGCCTTAGAAGAGGAAATCTATATTTTAATAATATAAGGAATATATAAACACACACATATAATAATTTGCAGCATTCAGATATTACGATATATTTTAACTAATTTTCTTTCTTTTTCAACTTTTTAAGGATAAAATTGTTTTTCTAATTTTCAAAGAAAATAAAATTGATTTAAGAGAAACATGTATAGTTTTGCTGATATATGGACACAGAAGTATTTTTAATTCTTCCAAATATATCTAATCTTCTACTGGAATAACACTTTGAGCTCCTAACTGTTAATACAGAAATTTGGATATTATTTGTGTTTCAGTAAATTATATATTAACTCCTGTCCAGAAAAATATGTTAAAGTCCTATTCATTTTTTAAAAAATTAACCCTCTTAAATGAAATAAAATAATTAAGAAAGTAAAAAATAATTTGGCTAAATAGTAAAGATTATAGCTTCTGTTAATCTCACAAAGTTAAATAGCAAAGAAAAATATGAATAAAAACAAATTTTGGTGCAGAAGATAATACTTTTTCTACATTATCTCTCAGATGAGTTTTAAGAAAGTGAGTGGGGTGCAACCCATTTTAACTTTTTTCTAAACAATAGAAAAATATGCAACAATAAGTATCTTCTTATTCAATGATGTTTTTAAATAGATCTACTTAAGGACTATCTTAATGACTATTCAATACTGTGGGGTAATGCACTCACATCCAATGGCCACAGCAGAAACAAATATCTAACAAAGGCAGAAGTTACATGCCATATACATGCGTCGTTTCATACATGACTCTATAGTTACCTATTTGACATTTACATTCCTACTCAATTCTGAAAAAAAGAGTTAGTATAGTTGCTGTATGAGTATTGGGGTGCTCTTAATGTAAAGTTGGTTTGTAACCCAAAGGATTAATGCTTGCTCAGGACTCAAACATGGACTGTAATCAATGTAAAAGCAACTTTTTTTTTTTTCCCCAAAAAACTGAACAAACTAAAAGTTTCTTGGAAAGCAAAAATTACTGCTACTTCAACCAGAAAATCACATTATCATACAAAAACAATGTAATAAATACAGTTTAAGCTCCCTGGAAGGCTCATAAAGCCTATTTGATCTAGGATATAACAGAACTGCTTTAGATTTGGAATAAAATATAATTGGCTATACTAGATATATAATCAAATCAGAAAGCTGAAGAGTAAATCATTTTTATTACAAATGCTGATATTTGAGAAATGAGATTTCAGCAAAATAATAGACTAATTAGAACGTTTTGGAGCTTTGGAAAAAACTTTAAAATCCTTTGAAAAATGTATTTATTCAGTAGTTATTCAGAGAACACCTACTCCGGGCCAAGTATTGTTCTAGCGGCTACAGAAACTAACGATATAGATAACATTTCTAAAACTTTATTACAGTGGCAGAAATAAATAATGAACAAATAAATGGCAATGAAAGCAAAAATAATTTTCATGGTTACATATGCTGCAAAGTAAATAAACTCTATGGCATGATAGAAATTAACTGGGGAGGAAGACTTAAGACACAGAGAATAAAAAGACAATTTAAAAGATAGGCAATACAAATTATAAAAAGAAAGCCAGAAACCAAATTCTTGCAGTGAAGATCCTATTTGGAATGTCAACAAGATGATAAAATAGGAAGTTTCAGCCTTCAACTGACTCCATCATGAGCTCCCACCCAGAAACACAGATTTTAACAACTACACATGATAGCAATTCTTTTAGGGTAGCACAGTCATTCAGTTAAAAGGTTCCAGCACCTCAGTGAAGCAGAAAGCTGAAGAATAAATATAAGAGTAACAACAGCTTCACTTTACTTAGGTTAACCCTTCCCAAGTGCACAGAGCTCAATGCTAAGAGATTCACTCAGCCTGTGATTTCTCCTAGGGAGAAAAAGTGAGACCAGAATAAGTGCCTGGCTTTCCCAACCTTCTGGCATGCGATCCAGGAGGCTAACTTCTGTTTCACCCAACCCAAAACACGGGGAATACACACAGCAATAACATCTGGGGACAACTAGGAGCAGAACAAGAGGAAGGGGCTTTGTGGCAGGGGGCACACAAATCTCAACAAGGGGCAGATCCTACTGAGTGTCTTGAAGACTCTGCCCGGATCTCCAAATGCGAGTCCCATGGGGTGCCTCAACTGTGGACACCTAAAAAGCTGACATATATCTCCAGCACTCTGCATGTACCACCTGCTGTGGCTGGCATTCAGAGCACCCCATAGACATCAACATGTATGTGCTTCCTATGGAGAGCACACATGAACCACCATAGATGGCATGTGAGCTTCCGCACATAGGACATATATTAGCAGGCAGCTCTGATGGATTAGGAGAAAGTGTACAACCAGGAACCTTCAGGTCACTGCCCTAAGGAAAATAAGCAAAAGGCTCTCAGGGTCCAACCTACTTTGTGGGACTGAGAGAAAGCACACAATTGCAAGACACCTCCCCACCATCACCACAACTGAGAAAGAACAAGAGAAGTGAAAAAGACACATTCATAGAAAGGTCTGAGAGACTCCTAGAATCTCTAGCCAGGCTCATTGATAAAAGTATTTTTTTGTTGTTGTTGTTTTAAAGCTAGTTAGCTAGACTGTAGGATGTGATTGCTCCTTCAAATGCAGCAAGGAACATCTTTAAGAAACATGAAAGGAAGACAGTAGCACAAACCAGGAACATAAAAAAAAAAAAAAATCAAAGAAACATGACACCACCAAAGGAACAAAATAGCTCAATGGCTGACTCCAAAGAAATGCGGATTTGAATTGCCTGACAAACAGGTCAAAATAATTGTCTTTTAAAAACTCAGTGAGCTACGAGACAACAAAAATACACAATTAATAAAATAAGGAAAATTATGTACAGTATTAACAAAATTAGAAATTCAAGATAGGTATAAACCACATAACTGCAGAAATTCTAGAACTGAAGAATAAAATGACTCTCTTGAAAAATTAAAGAGATTCAAACAGAACAATGAAGTAGAAGAAAGAATAAAACTGATCTAGTTGTGTTTATTAATTATCTAATACTGGACAGTCTGGAAAATGCAAACTTTGAATTGTCGTCTAAGAATAAGCAGATTTGAAGACAGATCATCCATTTCGAATTACCTAGTTAGAAGAACAAAAAGAATAAAAATCAGTGAAAAAACACTTTGGGATTTATGGGACATAATAAAGCAAGCTAATATACACATTGGATGAAAGTCCAAAGGAAATAAACAGAAAAAGATAAAGGGGTAGAAAATTTATTTATACAAACTAGAAAACCTAGGAGAGATAGATAAATTATTAGACACATACACTCTCTCAAGACTGAACCAGGAAGAAATTGATTCTCAAACAGACCCAGTAATGAGCTCCAAAATTAAACCAGTAATAGTTTACAAAAAAAAAAAAAAA
>NW_016107336.1:5981028-5994333 GCF_001604975.1 Cebus imitator
ACATCAAAGAGCTATTCCACCACGATCACGTAGGCTTCATCCCTCAGAAGCACATTTATTGATTTGAGTATGTTGAATAATTCAACAAATATGATTCATTACAGAACTAAAGGCAAAAAGCACATGATTATCTCAATAGATGTAGAAAAGGCTTTTGATAAAATTCAACATCCCTTCTTGTTAAAAACGCTCAGTAAAATAGGTATTGAAGGAACATAGCTCAAAACAATAAGAGCCATCTATGGTAAATCCACAGCTACCATTATATTAACTGGGCAAAAGCAGGAAGCAGTCCCCTGGAAATCTAGCACAAGACAAGGTTACCCTCTCTCACCACTCCTATTTAACAAAGTGTTGGAAGTCCTAGCCAGAACAATCAGGCAAAAGAATGAAATAAAGAGCATCCAAATAGGAAAAGAGGAAGTCAAACTATCCCTCTTTGCAGATGACATGATTCTATATCTAGAAAACCCCATCGTTTAAGATAAAAAGCTCCTTAAGCTGTTAAACAACTTCAGGAAAATGTCAGTATCCAAAATCAATGTGTAAAACTCACTAACATTCCTATACACCAACAACATCCAAGTTGAGAGCCAAATCAGGAAGGCAATTTCATTCACAATTGCCACACACATACATACAAAAACACCTTAGGAATACAGCCAACCAAGGAGGTGAACGATCTCTACAATGAGAATTACAAAACACTGCTCAAAGAAATAAAAAATGACACAAACAAATGGAAAAACATCCCAAGCTCATGGATAGGAAGAATCAATATCATTGAAATGGCCATACTCTCCAAAACAATTTGCAGATTCAATGCTATTTTTGTAATTAATTAATTTATTTTAAAATTATACTTTAAGGTCTGGGATACATGTGCAGAATGTGCAGGTTTGTTACACAGGTATACATGTGCCATGGTGGTTTGCTGCACCCATCAACCCATTGTCTGCATTAGGTATTTCTCCTAATGCTATCCCTCCCCTACCCCTGCACTCCCCTACAGGCCCCAGTGTGTGATGTTCCCCTCCCTGTGTCCATGTGTTTTTACTGTCCAACTCCCACTTATGAGTGAGAACATGGGGTGTTTGGCTTTCTACTCCTGTGTTAGTTTGCTGAGAATAATGGTTTCCAGCTTCATCCATGTCCCTGCAAAAGACATGAACTCATCCATTTTTATGGTTCCATAGTATTCCACGGCGTAAATGTGCCATATTTTCTTTATCCAGCCCATCACTGATGGGCATTTGGGTTGGTTCTAAGTCTTTGCTATTGTGAACTGTGCTGCAATAAACTACATGTGCATGTGTCTTTATAGTAAAATTATTTATAATCCTTTGAGTATATACCCAGTAATGGAATTGTTGGGTCAAATGGTATTTCTGGTTCTATGTCCTTGAGGAATAGCCACACAGTCTTCCACAATGGTTGAACTAATTTACACTCCCAGCAACAGTGTAAAAGCGTTCTTATTTCTCCACATCCTCTCCAGCACCTGTTGTTTCCTGAGTTTTTAATGATCACCATTCTAACTGGCCTGAGATGATATCTCAATGTGGTTTCGATTTGCATTTCTCTAATGACCAGTGATGATTAGTTTTCTTCCATATGTTTGTTGGCCACATAAATGTCTTCTTTTGAGGAATGTCTGTTCATATCCTTTGCCCATATTTTGATGAGATTGTTTGTTTTTTCTTATAAATTTGTTTAAATTTTTTGAGGATTTTTGATATTAGCCCTTTGTCAGATGAATAGATTGCAAAATTTTCTCCCATTCTGTAGGTTGCCTGTTCACTCTGATAATAGTTTCTTTTGCTGTGCAGAAGCTCTTTAGATTCATTATATCACATTTGTCAATGTTGGCTTTTGTTGCCATTGCTTTTGGTGTTTTAGTCATGAAGTGTTTGCCCACGCCTATGTCCTGAATGATACTGCCTAGGTTTTCTTCTAGGGTTTTTATGATTTTTGGTTTTACATTTAAGTATTTAATCCATTTTGAGTTAATTTTTGTATAAGGTGTAAATAAGTGGTCCAGTTTCGGTTTTCTGCATATGGCCAGCCAGTTTTCCCAATACCATTTATTAAACAGGGAATTGTTTCCCCATTGTTTGTTTTTGTCAGGTTTGTCAAAGATCAGATGATTGTAGATGTGTGGCATTATTTCTGAGGCCTCTGTTATGTTTCATTGATCTATACATCTGTTTTGGTACCAATACCATGCTGTTTTGCTTACTGTAGCCTTGTAGTATAGTTTGAAGTCAGTAGTGTGATGCCTCCAGCTTTGTTTTTTTCCACTTAGGATTGTCTTGGTTATACAGGTTCTTTTTGGTCCCATAGAAATTTAAAGTACTTTTTTCTAATTCTGTGAAGAAAGTCAATGGTAGCTTAATGGGAATAGCAGATTCAATGCTATTTCCATCAAACTACCAATGACATTCTTCAAAGAAGTACAAAACTATTTAAAACTTGTTTAAAACCAAAAAAAGAGTTTAAATAGGCAAGGCAATCCTAAGCAAAAAGAACAAAGCGGGAAGCATCACACTATCTGATTTCAGACTATGCTATAGGACAATAGTAATCAAAACAGCATAATACAGCAAAAAAAAAAAAAGTGCATAATCATTGGAACAGAATACAGATCCCAGAAATAAGGCCACATATCTATGACCATCTGATCTTTGACAAAGCTGTCAAAACCAGGCAATAGGGGAAAGATTCCCTATTTAATAAATGGTGCTGGGATAACTGGCCAGACATATACAGAAGTTTGAATTTGGACCCCTTTCTTATACCATATACAAAAATTAACTCATGATTGACTAAAGACTTAAATGTAAAACTCAAAAGTATAAAAACCCTAGAAGACAACCTAGACAATATTATCCTGAATATAGGAATGAGCAAAATTTTCATGACAAAGACATCATAAACAAACATTGACAAATGGGATCCGATTAAACTTCAAAGCTTCTGCGCAGAGAAACTATCAACAAAGTCAACAGCCAATATATAGAATAGGAGAAAATTTTTGTAAACTATGAATCTGACAAAGATGTAATGTCCAGCATCTATAAAGAAACTTAAACAAATTTACAAGAGAAAAACAAACACCCTCATTAGAAAATGGGCAAAGGACACAAACAAACACTTCAGAGTAAGACATATATGCAGCCAACAAGTATATTAAGAAAAACTCAACATCACTTATCATTAGAGAAATGTAAATCAAAACCACAATAAGGTATCATCTCATGCCAATCAGAATGGCAATTATTAAAAAGTCAAAAATTAACAGGTGCTAGCAAGTTTGCAGAGAAAAACAGACACCTATACACTATTGGTGAGAGTGTAAATTAGTTCAACCATGTGGAAAGCAGTATGGCAATTCTTCAAAGAACTAAAAACAGTACTACCATTTGACCTCACATTCCCTTTACTGAGTATATACTCAGAGGAATAAAAATCATTCTCCCATGAGGACACATGCATGCACTGTAGCACTATTCACAGTAGCAAAGACCTGAATTCAACCTAAATGTCCATCAATGAGAGATTGGATAAAGAAAATGTGGTACATATGCATCATGTAATACTATGCAGCCATAAAAGAATGAGATCATGTTATTTTTGTGTGTTTGTGTGGGGGGAGAAATGGATGGAGCTAGAGGCTATTATCCTTAACAAATTAACTCTAGAACGGACACCCAAAAACTGCATGTTCTCACAAATGGAAGCTAAAATATGAGAACTCATGAACACAAAGAAACAGCAGACACTGGAGTCTACTTGAGAGTAGAGGGTGAGAGAAGGGAGAGGATCAGAAAAAATAACTAGGCTTAATGCCAGGTAATAAAATAATCTCTACAACAGACCCCTGTGACATGAGTTTACCTGTATAACAAACTTTCACATGTACTGCCAACCCTAACATAAATGTTAAGAAAAAGAAAGTTTATTTAAAGAAATATTGGCTGAAAACTTCCAAAATCTAGGAGATGAAAGGATATATTGGTACATGAAGCTGAAAGATCTCCAATCAGTTTCAATCCAAGGAAGACTTCACCAGTATATATTATAATCAAACTCAAAGTAAAAGATGAAATTATGAAAACAGCAAGAGAATAGAGACTTATGCACAAGGGAACCTCCATAAGGCTATCAGTATATTTCTCAACAGAAACTTGACATGCCAAGGTGAAGAAGATGATACATTTAAAGTATTAAAAGAAATAAACTGTCAACCAATAATACAGTACTTTACCTGGCACAGTTGTCCTCCAAACAGGAAGGAAAGAAAAGACTGCTGGACAAACAAAAGCTAAGAGAAAGTATCACTGTTAGACCTGCCTTACAAGAAATAATAAAGAATTCGTCGAGCTACAATGAAAAACTGCTGATTAACACGAAAACATATAAAAGTATAAAATTCACTGGTAAAGGTAAGTATAGTATATAGTTAAATTCAGAACTCTCTAATACTATAATAATGGCATGTAAATTACTTAGAACTTCAGGGTAAAGGTTGAAAGTCAAAAGCATTAATTTTTATAGCTACAAAAATTTGTTAATGGATGCACAATGCAAAATTGTGACTTCAAATTGTGACAACAAAAACCAAAATTGTTCGGGGTGGTAAAAGTATAGAGCTTTTAATAGAATCAAAGTTAAGTTGTTACCAGTTAAAATAGCCTGTTATAATCATATAAACTATGAGATATTTTAGTAACCCTCCTAGCAATCAGAAAGAAAAAACATACAGTAGACATACAAAAAAAAGAGAAAAAAATTAAAGTATAACACTGTTGAAGATCATCAAAGGACGTCACCAAGAGAGAAAAGATTTACAAAGCAACCGTATAACAATTATCAAAATGGCAGTAGTAAGTTCTTACCCATCCATAGTTTTCTTAAATTTAAATAGATTAAGTTCTCCAATTAAAGGACACAGAGTTAATGAATGGATGTAAAAAGTATATACAACCGTAAGCTGCCTACAAAAGATTCACTTTACTAGTAAGAACACACAAAGATCAAAACGGAAAGGATGGAAGAAGATATTCCATGCAAATGGATATCGAAAGAGAACAGGGACAGGCATACTTACATCAGACAAAATAGACATTTAAGCCAAAAACTGTAAAAATGCACGAAGAAGATCATTTCATAATAAAGAGGTCAGTTCATAAAGAGGCTATCACAATTGTAAATATATATGCATCAAACATAAAGCATGTAAATATATAACTGATCTGAAAGGAGAAATAATAAAATAGTAGGATGCTTTCATAGTCTGTTTTCTCTTATTAATATAATTTTGATTGGGAAATCATAATTGTACTTTTTAGGGTAAAATGTAATTTTTTGATGTAAACAATGCAGAATGCTTAAATCAAGCTAGTTAACATTACTCATCACCTTGTTTACCCATCATTTTTATGGTGAGACATTTGAAATTTACTATCTTACTTATTTTAAATTGTACAATCTGTTATTATGGACTATGGTCACTGCTATACAATAGATCTCAAAAATTGTTCTATCTGAAACTCTGTACCCTTAGATTAGCAATTCCTCATTTCCTCCCTCCCACTCCACCCTATCTACAGACTATGGTAACCATTATTCTATTCTCTGTTTCTGTGAGTTTAACTTTTTTAGATTCCACATAAAAGGTCATACTGTATTGGTTTTTCTGCAGCTGGCTTATTTTACTTAGAATATTGTCCTCTGGCTTTCTCCATATTGTTTTAAATGACAGGATTTCATTCTTTCTAAAGGCTGAATAGTATTCCATTATATATACCTGTATATCTAGTATGTGTATATATGTTCATATGTGTATATATGTGCACACATGTGTATACATGTGTGTGCGTATACACATGTGCTCCTATACATATATGTATGTAGGTCCATTTGTGTATATATGTACACATATGTACACATATATACTCACCAGAGATATATACCTATGTGTATATATGTGCGTATGTATGTATATGTACATATATGTATATATATACATAGGTATACGTACATATACACACACCACAAAGCTAAATGTCCATGGGTAAATGAATAAAAAAATATGGTTTTCTTTATTAATTCATGTGCCCATGAACATTTAGCATGGGGATATATATATATATATATATATATATATATATATACATACACACACATATACATACACACACATTTTATTTATCCATTTGTCCATGAACATCTAGTTTTGTTCTGTATCTTGTCTAATGTGAATAATGCTGCAAAAACCCTGAGATGGCAGAAACCTCTTTGATGTGCTGACTTCAGATTTCCTGAATATATACTCAGAAGTGAAATTACTGGCCCATAGTTAGTTCCATTTTTAGTTTTCTGAGAAACCTCCGTACCATTTTCTGTAATGGCTGCAACAACTTTACATTCCTATCATCAGTGTACAAGAATTGCCCTTTCTCTGCATCCTTACCAAAAGTTACTATTCCTCTTTTTGATAAAAGCCATTCTAATAGGTGGGAGGTCATATCTCATTATGGTTTTCATTTGCATTTTTCCGTGGATTAGTAATGCTGAGCATGTTTGTCATGTACCTTTTGGCCATTTGTATGTCTTCTTTTAAGAAATGTCTGTCTGGGTCCTGCCCATTTTTAAATAAGATTATTTGTTTTCTTGCTATTTAGTTATTTGAGTTCCTTGTATGGTTTGGCTTTTAAAGCCTTATCAGATGTATGATTTGCAGATTTTTCTCCTATTCTGTTTGTTGTCTCCTCACATTGTTAATAGTTTTCTTTGCTCTTCAGAAGCTTTTTAGTGTGATGCTATCCCATCTGTGTGTGTGTGTGTGTGTGTGTGTGTGTGTGTGTGTGTGTCTTTTGCTTTTGTTGCTTGTGCTTTTGGGGTTCTTTCCAAGGACTCATTTCCAAAATCATTGTCTTAGAACTTTCTCCTAATGTTTTCTTCTAGTAGTTTTATAGTTTCAGATCTTATGTTTAAGATTTTAATTCATTTTGAGTTGATTTTTATATGGTGTTAGAAAAGGATCCAATTTCATTCTTCTGCATGTAGATATGCAATTTTCTCAATACCATTAAGTAGGCTGTGCTTTCTGCACTCTGTGTTCTTGACTCCTTTGTCAAACTCAATTGGCCATAGATGCATGGGTTTATTTCTGGGATTGTATTCTGTTTCATTGGGTAATGTGTCTGTTTTATGACAGTGCCATGCTATTGTGATTACAGTCACTTTATAATATGTTTTAAAATTAGGAATGTGATCTCCAGCTTTGTTTGTCGTTGTTGTTGTTTTGTTTCATTGTTCAGTATTGTTTTCTGTATTCAGAATTATTTGTAGTCCTATACAAATTTAAGAATTGATTTTTTCATTCTGTGAAAAATGTGTGAGAAGATAGAAATTGTGTTGATTCTATGGATCTTTTTGGGTAATATGGACATTTTAGCAATATAAATTCTTACTATTCTTAGTCACGTGATAGCTTTATTTGTATTCATTTCAATTTCTGTCATCAGCCGGGCATGGTGGTTTACCCCTGTAATCCCAGTACTTGGGAGGCTGAGGTGGGCAGATCATCTGAGGTCAGGAGTTCAAGACCAGCCTCACCAACATGGAGAAACCCAATTTCTACCAAAAATACAAATTTAGCCAGGTAGGGTGGCTCATACCTGTAATCCCAGCTATTTGGGAGGTTGAGGTAGGAGAATCGCTTGAACCTGGGAGGCGGAAGTTTCAACGAGCCAAGATCACACCATTGCACTCCAGCCTGGGTAACAAGAGTGAAACTCTGTTTCAAAAAAAAAAAAGTTTCAATTTCTGTTGTCACTCTTTCATAGTTTTCAGTATAGAGGACTTTAATTTCCTTGGTTACATTTACTTCTAAGTATTTAAATTTTTACTGTGATGTCTGATCTTCAATAAACCTGACAAAAGCAAGCAATGGGGAAAAGATTCCCTATTTGATAAGTAGTGCTGGGAGAACTGGCTAGCCATGCACAGAAAATTGGGACTGGACTCCTTCCATATACCTAACACAAAAATTAACTAAAGTTGGATTAAAGACTTAAATATAAAACCTGAAACTATAAAAGCCGTAGAAGAAAATCTGGGCAATACTATTCAGGACATAGTCATATACAAAGACTTTATGATGAAATTACCAAAAGCAATTGCAACTAAATCAAAAATTGAAAAATGTGATGTTATTAAACTAAAGAGCTTCTGCACAACGAAAGAAACTATCATCAGAATCATGAGACAACCTACAGAATGGGAGAACATGTTTGCTGTTTATCTATCTGACAAAGGTGTAAGATCCAGTATCTACAAGGTACATACACAAATTTACAAGAAAAAAAAACATTAAAAATTAGGCAAAGGACATGAACAGACACTTCTCAAAAGAAGACATTTATGAGGCCCAAAAAACATATGAAGGAGAGCTCAGCATCACTATTATTAGAGAAATGAAAATCAAAACCACAATGAGATACCATCTCACACCATTCAGAATGGTGATTATTAAAAAGTCAAGAAACAGCCAGGTGCAGTGCCTCACATCTGTAATCCCAGCACTTTGGGAGGCCGAGGTGGTTGGATTGCCTGAGATCAGGAGTTCAAGCCAGCCTGGCCAACATGGTAAAACCCCCTCTCTACTAACAATGCAAAAATTAGCCGGGCATGGTGGTGCATGCCTATAATCCCAGATACTTGGGAGACTGAGGCAGGAGAATCACTTGAGAGTGATCCATTTACTTGGGAGGCAGAGGCTACAGTGAACTAAAATCACGCCACTTCACTCCAGCCTGGGCAACAGAGCAAGACTCCATCTAAAAAAGTCAAGAAGCAATAGATGCTGGCAAAGCTGTGGAGAAATAGTAACTCTTTTACATTATTGGTGGGAGTGTAAATTAGTTCAACCATTGTGGAAGATCAGGTGGCCATCCCTCAAAGATCTAGAACCACAAATAGCATTTGGCCCAACAATCCCATTACTGAGTATATACTCAAAGGAGTACAAATCATTCTATTATAAAGATAGATGTTTGTTGTAGCAAAGACAAGAAATCAACCCAAATGTCCATCAGTGATAGACTGCATAAAGAAAATATGGTACATATACACATGGAATACGATGAAGCCATAGAAAGAAATGTGATCATGTCCTTTGCAGGAATATGGATGAAGCTGGAAACCATTTTCCTCAGCAAACTAACACAGGAACAGAGAATAAAATACTGCATTTTCTTACTCATAAGTCGGAGCCGAACAATAAGAATACATGGACACAGGGAGGGGAACAAGACACACTGGGGTCTGTTGGGGAAAGGCAGGGAGGAGAGTATTAGGAAAAAGAGTTAATGCATGCTGGGCTTAATACCTAGATAGTGGATTGATAGGTGCAGCAGACCACCATGGTACACATTTACCTGTGCCACAAACCTGTACATCCTCTACATGTACCCCAGAACTGAAGAAAAAAAAATTTTCTTGCTATTGTAAATTACATGTTTTCCCTTAATTTCCTTTTCAAATAGCTCATTTTTAGTATATATAAATACTACTGATTTTTATATGTGCATTTTGTATCCTGCAACTTTATTGTATTTTTATCAGTTCTTTTTGGTGCTGGCTGTAAGATTTTCTATATATAAAATTATGGTGTGAGCACATAGAAACAATTTCATTTCTTCCTTTTCTATTTGAATGCCTTTTCTTTTTCTTGATTTCTTTTCTAATTGCTCTTGCTAGGACTTCTACTATCCTTTTGAAGAGAAGCAGTGACAGTGGTATTCTTAAGCTTGGTGCTGATCTTTTAAGAAAATCTTTCAGACTTTCACTGAAAGTGATAATAACAATGGGTTTGTCATTTGTGTCCTTTATTGTATTGAAGTACATTCCCTTATACCAAATCTATTGAGAATTTTTATCATGAAAAGGTGATAAAATTTGCCAAATGCTTTTTCTGCATCAGAGATTTTTTTTTATTATACAATTGTGTAATTTTGTTTTTCATTTTGTTAATGTGATATGTCATATGTATGGATTTCTATATATTGAACTATCCTTACATTACAGGAATAAGTAACACTTGATTATGTTGAATAATTCTTTTATAGGTTGGTTTACTTCAGTTTGTTCATGTTTCATTCAGGATTTTTCTATTTATGTACATCAAGAATATTGGCTTATAATTTTTGTGTCTTTTTATGAAGAAAAGAGATTTAATTGACTCATAGTTCTTCATGACTTGGGATGTCTCAGGAAACTTAGAATCATGGTGGGGGGTGAAGGGAAGCAAGGCATGTCTTACGTGGCAGCAGGAGAAAGAGAGAAAGAAAGGAAGGGGGCACTGCCAAACACTTTTAAAACCATCAGCTCACATGAGAACTCACTCACTATCATGAGAACAGCATGGGATACCATTCCCATAATCCAGTCACCTCTGCTCAGGTCCGTCCCTCGACCCCTGGGGATTACAATTTAAGATGAAATTCAGGTGTGGACACAGAGCCATACCATATCACAAATATATGATCATTTTCACGGCTCCACAGTTGACACCCTAATCAATATCACCACCATTGATCCCCTGGGCTATAGTAATAGCTCTTCTAACTGATCCCCCAATTTCTACTAGACCCTTCTTCCTCCACATCAACATCAGTATAATCTTTTTAATACATAATCAGATTATATCACTCCCTTAGACAAAATTCATACTGAAATGCTAGTTCAAAGCCATACATGAAGGACTCTACAACACTCTCTCCAGATTTGTATTATATTTTAGATAATTTTTTTGTATGAATAATTAATAATTTTCTGAGATTAGGGTGGAAGATAATTTAAGTCCCTCTCTCTTACAGTTTGGCCTGAAATGTGATGAGTTGTTCAGAGATCTAGCAGGTTCTTGTAGATTTTTGTTTCTTTTTATGACCTCATCTGGCTTTGCCATCAGGCTAAGGTTGGCCTCATGAAATAAGTTTGGGGGTTAATCCTTTTCGGATCCAGAAAGATTCTTGATATAATTTTAATCCTTTTAAATTTGTTAAGACATGCGTATGGTGGGGGGAAGTATTACATACCATCAATCTGCAGAATGTTTCATGTCCACTTGGGAATAATGTATATTGTGCTACATTGGATAAAAACGTTTGTATATGATTGTTTGGTTCATTTTTTTGGTAAAATTCATTCAAGTTTAATGTTTTTATTGAGTTTTATGTCTACATGATTTTTCAGAAGTAGAATTTTGAGATCCCTCTACTATGATACTATTGTAATATCTTTCTTCAGATTAATAATAGCTTTATGTATTTAAGTGCTGTGATGTTGGGTCCATATATATTTATAATTGTTTTGTCCTCTTGGTGAATTATTCTTTATTATTATTTAGTGACCTTTTTTGTCTCTTTTTAAAATTTTGACTTAAGGTAAATTCTGTGTGATACAAGTATAACTACGCTTGCTCTTTTATGGTTTCCATTTGCATGGAATATCTTTTTCTATCTCCTTACTTTTGGTCTTTGTGCATCCTTACTAGAAAATTGAGTCTGTTTTAGGCAACATATGATTAGATCTTACTTTTTACTCCATTCAGCCACTCTGCCTTTTTATTAGATAATACAACCCATTTAAATATAAAGTAATTATTGAAGGTAGGGACTTGCTACTGCCATTTTGTAATATGCTTCTGATTGTCCCCTCCCCTTCCGTCCCATCTCCCCTCTCCCCTCTCCCCTCTCCGTCACCCATACTGGAGTCCATTGGCACGATTTCATCTCCCTGCAACCTCTACCTCCCTGGTTCAAGCAATTCTCCTGATTTAGCCTACTGAGTAACTGGGATTACAGGCATGTGCCATCACACCTGGCTAATTTTTGTATTTTTGGTAGAGACAAGGTTTTGCCATGTTGCTCAAGCTGGTGTCCAACTCCTCAGTTCAAGTGATCTGCCCATCTTGGCCTCCCAGAGTGCTGGGATTACAGGTGTGAACCACCATGTCCAGCTGTGGGTCCTTTCTTTCTTCCTCTCTTGCTTTCTTCCTTTGTAGTGTAATGATTTTCTGTGGTGGTATGCATTGAAACCTGCCTTTATATTTTGTGAAATTGCTGTAGGCTTTTGGCTTGTGGTTAGAATGAGGTTTACATTAAATATCTTACTCTTATAACAGGCTACTTTAGCTGATAAAAATTTCATTTTAATGATGTATAAGATCTCCACACTTTACTCCCTCCCACCATTTGTAATTTTGATATCAAAATTAATCCTTTTTGTAATTTTCATATTTCAGTAATTTATTGTAGTTATTTTAAAAATAGTTTTGTATTTTAATCCTCCAGTAGGAAGAGAATTACTTTACATAGGACTCTCACAGTACAAGAGATTCTGCATGTGACTACGTATTACTTGTACCTTTGAAATTTATACTTTCCTATGTTTTTATGTTATTAATTAGTAGACCTTCACTTCAGCTTAAAGAACTTTCTTTAGAAATTTCTATAAGACAGTCCTAGAAGTGATACACTACCTTAGCTTTTGTTTCTCTGAGAAAGTTTTTTTCCCCATGTCTCTGATGGACAATTTTATGGGTAAATTATTCTAGATTGACAATTTTTTTTTTTTTTTAGGTTTAGCAGATTGAATATGTCATCCTACTCTTTCCTGGCCTGCAGAGTGTTTGCTGAGAAATCTGCTGACAGCCATGTTGGGACTCTCTTGAATATGGTAGGTCTTCTATCCCTTGCTATTTCAGTATTCATTATTTGCCTGATTTTTGATAAATGAATATGACATGTCTTGGTAAACTTCTCTTTGGGTTAAATTTGATTGGTAATCTCTGAGTTTCCTATAATCTAATGGTGTTATCTTTCCCAAGCTTTGAAAAATTTGTAGCAGTTATTTTCTTAAGTATGCTTTCCAGATTCTATTGCTATTATAAAGGTTAATTCACTTGATGGTGCTCCATAATTCTTTTTGGTCTTCTTTATTTTGCCTTCTCCTTTTTGTTTCTGCTCCTATGATTGAGTAATTTCAAATGTATTTTACAGATCACTGATTCTTGCTTCTTCTTGATCACGTTTGCTGTTGAAACTTGCTATTGAATTTTTCAGTTTAGTTATTGTGTTATCTCTAAAATTTCAAATTTTTTGTTGTTTGCTGTTTGTCAAACTTACCATTTTGTTGATAAGGTGCTTTTTATATTTTATTTAATTTTTTTGGCCATATTTTCTTGGATTTACCTGAACTTCCTTAATAGGATTATCTTTTTTTTTTTTTTTTTTT
>NW_016107336.1:5994513-5999838 GCF_001604975.1 Cebus imitator
AGACGGGGTTTCACCATGTTGACCAGGATGGTCTCGATCTCTTGACCTCGTGATCCACCCGCCTCGGCCTCCCAAAGTGCTGGGATTACAGGCTTGAGCCACCGTGCCCGGCCAATAGGATTATCTTTAATTGTTAGTTTTTTCATAGATCTCCATTTTTTATAGAGTTTATTATTGGAGCTTTGTTCATTTCTTCTGATGGTGTCATATTTCCCTGATTTTCATAAGCCAAATGTCCTTACATAATGCCTGCACTTTTGAGAAGATAGCCACCTCTTTCTTCATTTGTAGGTGTTCTTTGGAATTTACAGAGCTTTACTCTTTAGTCTAAACTGGGATTTTGGATGGGCTATCTGGTAGCAACCCTGCATAGGCAGACCTTGGTGTTAGGTTCTCTAGTTGGGCTGGGTTACTTGTTGTGCTCTGAGGTTAAGTGGTACTGTTGGCTGTGCTCCATGTTCTGATGATACCACTGGCTGGACTATGCCATCAGACAGAGATGCTGCCTAGGTCCTGCAAATATTTGTAATTGGGAAGGGATGGATATTGTCTTCCACAGCTGGGCAATATTGTCTGAAATCTGAAGTTGGGTAGTGCTGTGTGCAGGGCACTGAGGCTAGGTAATATCTCTGAGCTTACTGTTTTGCCCACATTCCGTGGAAAGGGTCAGAGTTTATGCTCCACAGATATGCATGGACTTGGGCTTGCCTCTGAGTGTAAGGTGGGCTTAAGCAGAGCACCAAGGATATGTAGAGTTGCCACTCAATATATGAGTGAGTTGGACCAAATGTTATCTCCGTAAGTAACAGCTGAATTGCTGTTGCCTTCTGTCCTGGATATGGCTTAACAAGAGCACCAGGTTTATATGAGGAAGTTGGTTAGGGACTCAGGTCTGGCAAACCTGTGGAATATGCTTTCTGCCATATGATACTATGAGCTAGTCTCTACGTTGTGGTGCCGTTGTTATCTAGAGTGCAGACCAACAGCCAAGACTACGTTGGTTGCTGTGAGCCACACCTTTCTTTTTGTTTCTAACTTACCTAAGGTGATCTATCCCTGCTTTTAATGTCAGTGTTTCCTATAGGGCAAGACAGAAATAAGCCCCTTGCAAAGCATCCCAAAATGATGCTGAGCTGAATTTCCACATTCAACTCACTTCTTCCACTATAAAAATCATAGATTTTGTTGCATCTTCTGTGTGTAGTGCTGTCCTGGGTTATGGGAAGGGTGACATGGCTAAGAAAAACTATTCTTCTTACCCTTTGAATGCAGCATTTTTCAGTTCTAGTTTCCCAGGGGATGTCTCACCTTCACTCCTGAGTTTTGGGATATTCACGAAGGTATTTTTGCCTGAGGATATTAGTTGGATTTCTGTGTGTGGGTGTAGGTATGGTAGGGGTGTGGGCTAGAGTCGGGTAGAGTAGTTTAGCTGAAGAATTCTTGTTCCACCATTTTGCCAATGTTATTTCTACCAATACTCCACTTTCAACAGTAGATAGATCATTCAGAATTAAATCAATAAAAAATTGGATGTGACCTCCACAGTAAACCAAATAGACCTAAAATTTTATAGAACATTTCATCTGACTGCAGAAGAATACACATTTTTCTCGATCACACATGGAACATTTGCTAGGATGGATTATATGTTAAGCCAAAAAACAAGTGTGAATACATTTCTAAGAATGTTGAAATAATATCATGTATATTTTCCAACTACAATGCTATAGAACTAGAAATGAATAATATAAAGAGTTTGAAAATTCATAAACACATGGGAATTAAACAGTACACCCTTGAACAACCAATGGATCAAAGAAGAACTCAAAAGGAAATTTAAAAATATCTACACACAATGAAAATGGAAACACAAAATACCAAAACTTAGGGAATGAAGCAAAAACAGTTCTAAGAGAAAAGTTCATAGCAGCAAACACCTACATTAAGAAAAAAGAAAGACTTTAAATAAACAACCTAACATTGCACTCCAGGAAATTAGAGAAAGAAGAAAAAACTAAAACCAAAGTTAGGAGGAAAAAGGCAAAGATCAGAGCAGAAATAAATTAAACAGACTAGAAAAACATTTGAAAAGATTAACGAAACTGAGTTTGCTTTTGAAAAGATAAAATTGAGAAACCTTTAGCAAGACTAGGAAGAAGAGAGAAGATTCAAATACATAAGATCCAAAATGAAAGAGAATATATTACTAGTCAAGACAATCCTAAGAAAAAGAACAAAGCTGGAGGGATCACACTACCCAACTTCAAACTATACTAAAAGACTGCAGTAACCAAAACAGCATGGTATATATAAAAACAGACAAATAGACCAATGGAATAAAATAGAGAATACACATCTACAACTATCTTATCTTCAACAAGCCTGACAAAAACAAGCAATAGGGAAAGGATTCCCTATTTGGTTTTTTTCCCCCCATTAATTTATTTTATTGCTTTTTAGGTTTTGGGGTACATGTGAAGAACATGCAAGATTGTTGCATAGGTACACATGTGGCAGTGTGATTTCCTGCCTTCCTCCCCATCACCTACATCTGGCATCTCTCCCCTTGCTATCTCTCCCCAACTCCCCACCCTGCATGTCCCTCCCCTATTTCCCCCCAACTGACCCCAGTGTGTAGTGCTCCCCTCCCTGTGTCCATGTGTTCTCATTGTTCAACACCCACCTATGAGTGAGAACATGCAGTGTTTGATCTTCTGCTCTTCTGTCAGTTTTCAGAGAATGATGTTTTCCAGGTTCATCCATGTCCCTACAAAGGACACAAACTCATCGTTTGTGATGGCACATAATATTCCATGGTGTATATGTGCCACATTTTCCCTGTCCAGTCTATCATCGATGGGCATTTGGATTGGTTCCAGGTCTTTGCTATTGTAAACAGTGCTGCAATGAGCATTCATGTGCACGTGTCCTTATAGTAGAACGATTTATAATCCTTTGGATATATACCCAGTAATGGGTTTGCTGCGTCAAATGGAATTTCTATTACTAGGTCCTTGAGGAATTGCCACACTGTCTTCCACAATGGTTGAACTAATTTACACTCCCACCAACAGTGTAAAAGTGTTCCTATTTCTCCACATACTCTCCAGCATCTCTTGTCTCCAGATGTTTTAATGATCGCCATTCTAACTGGCGTGAGATGGTATCTCAATGTAGTTTTGATTTGCATTTCCCTGATGACCAGTGATGATGAGCATTTTTTCATGTTTGTTGGCCTCATGTATGTCTTCTTTTGTAAAGTATCTGTTCATATCCTTTGCCCACTTTTGAATGGGCTTGTTTGTTTTTCTCTTGTAAATCTGTTTTAGTCCTTTGTAAATTCTGGATATCAGCCCTTTGTCAGATGGGTAAACTGCAAAAATTTTTTCCCATACTGTTGGTTGCCGATTCACTCTAATGACTGTTTCTTTTGCTGTGCGGAAGCTGTGGAATTTGGTTAGGTCCCACTTGTCTATTTTGGCTTTTGTTGCCGATGCTTTTGGTGTTTTGGTCATGAAGTCCTTGCCTACACCTATGTCCTGAATGGTTTTCCCTAGATTTTCTTCTAGGGTTTTTATGGTGTTAGGTCTTATGTTTAAGTCTTTAATCCATCTGGAGTTAATTTTAGTGTAAGGTGTCAGGAAGGGGTCCACTTTCTGCTTTCTGCACATGGCTAGCCAATTTTCCCAACACTATTTATTAAACAGGGAATCCTTTCCCCATTGCTTGTTTTTGTCTGGTTTGTCAAAGATCAGTTGGTTGTAGATATGTTTTGTTGCTTCCGAGACCTCTGTTCTGTTCCATTGGTCTATATCTCTGTTTTGGTACCAGTACCATGCTGTTTTGATTACTGTAGCTTTCGTAGTATAGTTCGAAGTCCGGTAGTGTGATGCCTCCCACTTTGTTCTTTTTGCTTAGAATTGACTTGGCTATGCGGGCTCTCTTTTGGTTCCATATGAAGTTTAAGGTGTTTTTTTCCAGTTCTGTGAAGAAGGTCATTGATAGCTTGATGGGGATAGCATGGAATCTGTAAATTACTTTGGGCAGTATGGCCATTTTCACGATATTGATTCTTCCTAACCATGAACATGGAATGTTTCTCCATCTGTTTGTGTCCTCTCTTATTTCATTGAGCAGTGGTTTGTAGTTCTCCTTGAAAAGGTCCTTTACGTTTCTTGTTGGTTGTATTCCTAGGTATTTTATTCTATTTGTGGCAATTGTGAATGGCAGTTCGTTCTTGATTTGGCTCTGCTTAAGTCTGTTATTGGTGTATAGGAATGCGTGTGATTTTTGCACATTGATTTTGTATCCTGAGACTTTGCTGAAGCTGCTTATCAGTTTCAGGAGATTTGTGGCTGAGACGATGGGGTCTTCTAGATATACAATCATGTCATCTGCAAATAGAGACAATTTGACTTCCTCCTTTCCTATTTGAATACCCTTTATTTCTTTTCCTTGCTGATTGCTCTGGCTAGAATTTCTAGTACTATATTGAATAGGAGTGGTGAGAGTGGGCATCCTTGTCTAGTGCCAGATTTAAAGGGGAATGCTTCCAGTTTTTGCCCATTCAGTATGATATTGGCTGTTGGTTTGTCGTAAATAGCTTTTATTATTTTGAGATACGTTCCGTCAATACCTAGCTTATTGAGGGTTTTTAGCATAAAGCGCTGTTAAATTTTGTCAAAGGCCTTCTCTGCATCAATTGAGATAATCATGTGGTTTTTGTCTTTGATTCTGTTTATGTGGTGAATTACATTTATAGACTTGCGTATGTTGAACCAGCCTTGCATCCCCGGGATGAAGCCTACTTGATCATGGTGGATAAGCTTTTTGATGTGCTATTGCAATCGGCTTGTCAGTATTTTGTCGAAGATTTTTGCATCTATGATCATCATGGATATTGGCCTGATTTTCTTTTCTTGTTGAGTCTCTGCCGGGTTTTGGAATCAGGATGATGTTGGTCTCATAAAATGATTTGGGAAGAATTCCCTCTTTTTGTATCGTTTGGAATAGTTTCAGAAGGAATGGTACCAGCTCTTCTTTTTATGTCTGGTAGAATTCCGCTGTGAACCTGTCTGGACCTGGGCTTTTTTTGGGTGGTAAGCTCTTAATTGCTGCCTCAACTTCACACCTTGTTACGGGTCTGTTCAGGGTTTCAGCTTCTTCCTGGTTTAGGCTTGGGAGGAGGCAAGTGACCAGGAATTTATCCATTTCTTCCAGGTTTACTAGTTTATGTGAATAGAGTTGTTTGTAATAATCTCTGATGATGGTTTGAATTTCTGTGGAATCTGTGGTGATATCCCCTTTATCGTTTTTTATTGCATC